>NC_051414.1:19478939-19479468 GCF_015228065.2 Penaeus monodon
TGTGCAGTCTCCAAGAAACGAATCTAAAGTATAAAGAGTATTTATTGCACAGAACTGCTTTGCATGGTTTAACTCCTCCCATAATATTCTGCTAACCCCAAGGTGCATGAGAAAAACATTTTAATTTGCATATTAATTTTCTCGATTTTTCTTTGCAATGACATTAATCGTGACAATTAATGTCATTTATAACTGAAGCATTTACCTAATCTTTACAGCCAAATAATAACTGCAGTGATGAAAAAACAGATTCTTTGGGGAGTAAATCGAACATGCAACCCAGAGGTCATAATACCAAGGACGGCTTTTAAAAACTGATCTCATAAACTAAAAAATAATCAATTTTTCTGTGACCAGAGGTGACAATTTTTTCTTAGATTACCAACTTATATTTTATCCCATAAAAGCAATTGTTTAACAAGATATTTAGCTGCAACAAAGCAAAATTGAAAATAAATTCAACATATCTGTAACATACTATGGAACCCTGCAATGTAAATCATTACTTATTCCTGTTATCAATATCCGC
>NC_051414.1:19479912-19481643 GCF_015228065.2 Penaeus monodon
GCGGGAATATCATTTGGATCTGATGAATCGAATGTGGACCATCTCTGGGCTTTACTAAAGCAATCAATAAGGCCGAGGATTTTTTTTATCTGGGAGGCCACAAGAGATAGACGCAAGAATTTTGTAAAGAAAGTAATGTTTGCAAATTGACAAGGGAACTCTAGGTATTAAAAATTAGATTCAAGAATTCCAGTCCAAAGCCATTGAAAGTGATATCAGTAGATACCATCAACATGATTGCTGGACAGGAGGAAATAAGGATGTGTTAACTAATAATCGATAACTATTCTCGTTTCGTTAAGTTGCACGAGTTTGAATGGGAAAACTGCCTTAGGTGTGTGAAAAGATGTAATCTTTCTGCGATGAATTTGGTCTAATCAGAAATAAATCTCTCTGATTGGGGAGTGAATTTAAAACAAGAAATGATGAACGGAAATGGAGTTGTAGAACTAAACCACAGAACAATCAAGCAGGTTTGAGGCCTGCTAGGAAAGGACAACCACAAAAGTAGACACTACTTAAGCACACAAAAAAGTGTTTGAACAGAGCCAGGCCATGTAACCACAGGTGAAAAGCACAGGTGTGTGAACAATGTTCTTGCAAGTTGTGGTGAATACCACAATTTTGACGGCCAGAACAGTGACAGGTGGTTTTTGTATAAAGATCTAAAGATCGCGCATCGCATCGACATTGTTAAGGAAATGACAGAAGTACGAGTGAAAGACTATTCTGCGAAAGAAAGAAATCGGACACTAGTAGTTATAAAAAAACCTAGAAATAGCCGCATTCGGTGCTCGTGAAAAATGTTGAGGATGGCATCTTTGCAAACTGGAAATGAAATGGCTGAGGACTATTGAAGTGGAACTTATTAGAAATGAGGTGCTTATAGACTCAAAAACCAAACTTGCCGGGAAAATCATTAGTAAAACTGCAGGACAAAATCAAACCTGCTGTCCAGGTGATGACGTTTTGTTGGAGACGTATGTGCTATGACGATTTGAGTGAGATATAGCACACAGCTAACAGTGATGATTAAAGACATCTCAGTTAATTGCAGTGATGGTAGACATAGAGAGAAGACACGGGACCCAGAGAGATAGAAAGACTCCAGAATGGTTGGTGATAGGCAGTGAGTGCTGTTGGTATGGGCAAGACATGTACATGGCTGAAGAAGGGTGGAAACAGCAAGATTACAGAGGTACGGAGTTCAGAGATAATTGATCAACAGGAGATATCAAATGGGCGAAAGGCCAAGGCAATATACACGGAAAATATTATATAAGTATCAATATTCATATATGTTATACTAATATCTGTATCCAAATATATGTACCGATGGTTATTATCATTTGCATATATGTATCTAATTTCCTGTGACTCGTCCTACGGAGGAACCAGTAAAGGCGGTCAGAGGACATGTTCAACTAGAGATAGCTTATATCCGGAACCAGCGACAGTGTCCACGAAGTGACGCTATATGGATACCAGGATCGCGTGAGACTGCTCGGAAAACGGTCCAATGGTGCAGTAACAGGATCAGATTTTTTTTCTGGTAATCTATGTAGTACCCAATGATCTTGGGCGATCTGTGTAAAATGGGACATAAAACATATCAAAGCACTTACATGTATAACCAAAGATATAATGCAATCAGAAAATTGTGTGACTGCGTGAACGGTAAATTGTGCCACCTAAAGCCTAAACTATGTAGCCTAACAATTTGAAGATATT
>NC_051414.1:19481667-19482476 GCF_015228065.2 Penaeus monodon
GGCCAACAGAAAAAAAAATCACAGGTCTTCAACGATGACAGGCTGGGCATAACTTGCAACTAGAACTTTGCGAGAGAAAGAGAGGGTATCAACTCATCAAAGTCCACTATGTCACAAAGACATAAAAATCGTGGTGTAGGGGGAAAATATAAATTGTTCCACTATTATCATGCAACTTGTTACCCTCAACACCTTCTTCCACCCCATCACACTTTAAGGTATCAGAAAATGTACCCAAAAACTAGGAAATTTTGATTTAAAATGTAGATTTCTTTCGTCAATACGACAAAATAAATTTTATATTTAAGAAGCTGCACAAGTACACTGTACTCGTCATTGCAGTCAATATTTTCATTCTATCTAGATGTCTCTCTATTTCCTAACAATAGACATACATAGTCAACATCTGGTCAACAGCCAAAATGATATATAAATTATGGAAAATTATTGTTTGCTAGACCTTTTCTACGTTGAATTCTTCTTTCTGAATGTGAGCCATCACAAGATTAGGCAACTCTTCAACACACTCCTTGTGCGTTCGTACTGTGAGAAACCGTGGCTGTTTCAGGTTCAGCTCCTTCACGAGTTATTGAAAACACCCATAGAACGTTTCGGTTTCCTTCTTATTTCATTGTAAAATTATACGCCATGAAACAAAGAGAGGTATGTGCGCTTTGCGGATTGTCACTTTCGCAGTTGGAAACACTCCATTCTGGCAGGGCAGCACAGGTCACAAGTCAGGTCCCAGTAAGGCCAGTTGAACCTCCCTAAACACTTGACAAGGAGACATCGACGTATCATAAACAAGA
>NC_051414.1:19483202-19483347 GCF_015228065.2 Penaeus monodon
TAAAAACACATGTTACCCCCGAATATCTGGCGTGTTCTATACCTGCAAACTTTAAAATCCTCTCTTGTTATGATACAGATTCACATCAGTGCTCCGTTTGGCTGTTTTGTGTTGTATTGTTGAATTTTGAATAAGAATTTCACAA
>NC_051414.1:19483488-19485380 GCF_015228065.2 Penaeus monodon
CCCTTTATACATTATTACAACTAGTTAAGCAACATCATTTAAAGAGTTGAAACAGTCCATATAATAACACTATAAATCCGAATAACCTGAAACATAAGTACATATCCTTAAACTGTTTAGAATAAAATCCAAATACAAAACTTCACCCACTATTTATAAGTTAAGTACATTAATATGCAGTAAAAGTGACTTGTAACAGTTACTCAAACGTCATAATTTCGATTAAAATGTAAGAATTCTCGAAGCAAATTAATGTTTATAAATCTCCATCATGTAGAAAACAATGACCACATATAAAATAATAAAAACACGTTAAGATGCCAGTAAATGGTAGCTAAAGTTAAGTTAAAAACGCATGATTAATTCATTATTATAAAACGCTTGTATTTCCAGGGGGCTTATCATGAGTAACTTTCACTATTTTATATTAACGAACATGCAATAATACAGAGAAACAAAACCGCTAAATTGTAACAATAACACATTAAAAATCGAAACGTTAAAAGCGAGACCGTAAAAAAGACCACCTAAGATATAGATAATGAACTGAAAATTGTCAGTATCAGCTATTAATAAGCGATCACACATTAAGAGCATATAGAATATAAAACGAGTAGTGAGATTAAAAATCAAGTTTTGATTTATAAGTCTGAAGCTCAATATTTCAGAAGGAATGCTCGGCGCTACGGTAAATTTCCAAGAGGGTTAGCATAGATAAGTTTTTTGTAACAAATTTTTGCCACGTATCTCATATTCGCCATTAACTGTTTCCATGATTTCAAGTGGCACTGCTCTTAGTGGCTGGGTGAGAAGAACTAATCTACCAGTGTAATTCCGTTCCACGGCACCTCACGGCACAGTCGCCCCTCCCGGGAAAGCGACCGGCCAGCCGACCCCGGCCACGTGGTTTCAAGGCCTGTCTCCACTGCCAGATTATGGCCACAACATTGAGTCTGGTAAAATCTACTATATATATCATGTACAGCAAACTAGGGTTTAGTGATGCATACGTCATCTTACGAGATACGTTAGATTCTGTCTTCAAGCGTTTAGTCAAATCCATTACCAAGGATTCGTCCACCATCTCTACTTCTATCATTCCAGGCATTTCTAAAGCAACTTCCGTTGCTTATGGGTCACGAGCGCCTGTAAAGGTGACATGCCTCGTTGACAAGATGACATGCCCACAACAAGAAGTTGCTCATCCCTCAGATACAACTGAAACGGGTATTAAATACCGTATCCATGACTCGCAGCGTCAAGTACGGCTTCAAACATAGAAGGAATGTCAGTATTCTTTCGAACAACAAAATAAATGTTAGATATGATACATCTTGGGTTGTGTATGTGCAACAATAGATGAGATTGCAACCGTGACATACGAAAACACTCGAATACAATATCTTCGCCTCCACTTCATTATATAATCATGCCTGAGTGTTACAGAATTGAATGAGCAATGACAATTCACGAGTATTCGTCCCTCGACGGCGACCCAAAAGGATGGCGTCATCCATCAACACAAGCGTGACAGGAACCGTCGCACTCACAATTTTCTCTCACGCTTGATCAAATCGTGATAAACAAGACGAAAAGAAGGCACGACGTGAGCCACTCCTGTCGCATCCAACGGTTGCTGTGGACGACGGCAGTGCTGATGATGATACGTGTGACGTGATACATGAACCAGAGCAATGCTCAAACGCAGCAACATGTTGAACAGTGGTTACTCTAGCGTACATGATATACGCTATAGCTCAAAATCGCAAACATTACAAATAAAGAAATTCTTTAATTTTAGTCACACGAAGCGTAAACGTAATGTCACAATGTTCAATGCAGCCCCGTTTTTAGGCGGATTACCTGCCTGGGCCGGATTTACTAACACATAT
>NC_051414.1:19485593-19485673 GCF_015228065.2 Penaeus monodon
TCAATAAATGGGGAAGAGCAACACACTTAGGGGGCCATAACAGAAAAAAAACAATATGGCTACGTAAATAAGGCTAGCCG
>NC_051414.1:19485827-19486112 GCF_015228065.2 Penaeus monodon
TTATCCAGAACAACAAATTATAATAAAATATTCAATAACATGGTTATCAATATATAAGACACATCTTTAATACCTAATATAATGTTATGATGGAAGCAAGTGATAAATTACTAATGAATAATAAAAAAAAACATAATTCTAAAAAATGTGTGAGAGCATCATGCTCTGTTTATGAAATTATAATGAAAATGTTTGTGACTTATGTTAAAAAGAAAAGAAAAGAAAAAAATATGTTGATAAAGTACGAACAAGAGAGCGAAAGACTAAAGAACAGGATTGGTGTAG
>NC_051414.1:19486384-19486645 GCF_015228065.2 Penaeus monodon
ATAGATAGATAATAGATATATTATCAGCTTAGCTATATATAAATAGCTATCAGAATTTATGAGTTTATGATAGAGGTCGTGAAGATTAATAAGGCATTACAAGTGAGAGTGACCAGTGCACTGACTCTAAAGGGAGGCAAAACTAGCATTAAAGTCTCTATAATCATTAGTTAGCTTACTGTAATGTTTGGAACATTGGAAATACGGTTTGATTCACATTATATGAATTTTTCATAAAGAAGTTGCTATGTTTAAACCTCA
>NC_051414.1:19486838-19487139 GCF_015228065.2 Penaeus monodon
TATGGATGAGGTTAGTAAATCCCACCCTACTGTCTACGATTATATGATAAAGTGAAGGTGATTGCACATACCATCGCCCTAGAGAGTTTTGCAGACAGCTATTTAGATTTATTAACTAGCAATAATAGTAGGAAACCAATCTATCACCACGCTTGAAAAGGTAGTTATCTACCAGCATTCCATGATGAGGGATAATTACCTGACAAATATGGTACAATAGGCGTGGTGATAGGAGGGATCCATTGCGAGGGCAGCAAATTTGAATCTAGTTAGGACATAAACCATCAGGTCCGCTTGCTTT
>NC_051414.1:19487485-19487949 GCF_015228065.2 Penaeus monodon
AAGGAAAGGCAGGAAAGGAATACCTTACCGGGACTACGTACTTACATAAAACAAGTATTAGTGCCAGTCAAAACTTTACTTTACATCCATTAGCCTGAATTATCCTCCGTTTCAGAATTCACGCAATAGCAACAACCTACATAATCAAGAAGCTGTTTGGTGAATGAACTAAAAGCCTGCAGACCGTAATGTGTCTTCGCTTCTTATAACAAACTTACATCAGAGTGAAATTTGCTTAGATCTCGTTCATTAGTCTGGGTATAACGTGCCTGCTGGTGAGTGCACTGGACGGGCACTTGAGGGCCAAAATGCCTGACGTTCCGGTGCTCATATAGTTAACGGCGAGCGGGAGGAAAAAAGGCGGAGCGTGGTAATGGTGGCGGCAATGGCGATGATGAAGGTAATAAGATTTGGCGACGATTTGCTAATGGTTCTGTGAGCATGGCAGTGAATGTAACGAACGG
>NC_051414.1:19488721-19488973 GCF_015228065.2 Penaeus monodon
GCGTCAATAGAAAACGAGAAAAAACGATCGTTTCTATTATACCTGTTAATAAAGCCCTCCATTAGGGATGAGTATCTTCGATATAAAGAGATTTTGACAAACCTTCCTGCAGTTTTATGCCATGTGTGACACGTTGAAGCGGTTGTGTTTCATTCCAAGCTACGTATAGCTTTACATACATATTGAGTACATAGATATATTGATATATAACTTTATCTCTAACTATATTTATATCCGTCTATCTTTGGTTAA
>NC_051414.1:19489035-19489488 GCF_015228065.2 Penaeus monodon
GCTTGTCTGCTATTGTCGTTATAGGGTTATCGATAGAAATTAGGTTTTGCACAAAGAATGATATGCTATGGAATATCGTCTTATACCATATTTACTAACTCACTTCTACAATGAGCTAATTCTTCCACACAAAATATAGACGCTGGTGATGACGTAAACGTTGTTTACAAAAAATTACCCTTCAAACCCGAATGCGTGTCGTGAAATTTCAATTGTTTAAATGGAAAAAAGCTTGATTTCCTTGGGGGAACAGTTAAACACAATTGGCGCATAGAGAAAAGGAGGGAATTTTCTTGCATCTGAATTCTAGAGAGCATTGGATTTCAAGAGGAAAACACAGAAAAGAAAAGTTAGGAGTCCGATTAGTGATTCTCTGAAGGAAGAGTTTGCAGAGTCGAGAAGCGTAATTTGCGTTATGTCAGATTTTAGATTTTTCTTGTTTTCCTATTATCC
>NC_051414.1:19496006-19496960 GCF_015228065.2 Penaeus monodon
GCTATCAGTGTTTCACAAAGACGAAAATGAATTCTGTTTTGCGGGTTATCTCCTGGATCCAGCGCCTTGATGCTGTCCCTTCCCTACCCAATTCACGCGTACAAAGCAGTCCGGTGCACTGGGCGTAAGTGATGTCAGCCTGATGAAATAACAAACACAAAAGAGTAACAGGCAGGTTGAGACAGAGAGGAAAGCAGAGAAACAAAAAGTAGGGAAAGAAGAAAAAGAATTGTAAAAACACTAGTGAAGTCAAAGGTATTGGTATACACAAAAAGAATGCAGCCAATTCAATCGAAATGTTATGAATTTCACTTTTCCAAAAACATATACGAAAAAGGTAGCTTGGTGCATAAAGAAAGAGAAAAAAAGCGATGATTTAGATAGACCCCACAGTGGCATATTAAAGGGTTGCACGTGTATTTTTTATTTTTTGTCTCGTAAATTAATAAATATGTTCAAGAAATCATCAAAATAAGTATTTATAAAATACATCATAAAAAAGATTGTTTTTCATTTATTAAAATCGAAATTTCAAAAAGATAGCTATACACTATATTGCCAGACCCTAAATGAATATCGCAGCGCTAATTCTCGCTTCGCCCCTGAACAGGATCATGAGAGCGGCCATGACTTTCTCCTGAAAAATAAGTGTAATTAAAGTCATTTCGGTAAGGCAAAGGATAGTAATAAAGTGATTTAGGAAGTCGGAATAAAAAAATAATAAATTGCGATAGATGATTACAAGTGTTATCTAGATGTGCATACTTATTCTAACTTGAAAAGATGTATGAGCTGGCTTTTGTAAACAAGCAAAAACCACAGTAGGAAAATAGCGCATTCTGTTTAGTCTATATGATTTTTCTGCAGTAACTAACAGCTTTGTTAACCAAAATAACTCTGCGTTGAAGAAAAGGAATCTAAGTTCTTACGTTTCTTTAAAATGATTTTGCTCAT
>NC_051414.1:19497168-19497519 GCF_015228065.2 Penaeus monodon
AGTACGCTCGTAAAAAGGTCTGTCACATGGAAAATAACTAAATTACCGAAGGCCGAGGTTCTACATGAGATAGCATCACCATACAATCATTATAAATGATTTCTTCATTTTTTTCCCAAGTATCGGTAAAATGGTCAGGTCTTGCAAATTGCTTGTTCTATTATATGACAATGAGTTCCTAGGTTTATTATGAAAATACCAAATTCAAGAAGAAAACTGGTAGATATCTTCTTCAACATACGTAGTGTAAAAAGCGTCCGAAGGTATCATTCTTACTTCTTGCTTACTATTTCGCAGTTGATTTTGAATTGAATAAAATAACTCTTGATGCCCAAATGATATTTTAACAGA
>NC_051414.1:19498320-19498429 GCF_015228065.2 Penaeus monodon
ATTATCATCGACTATCAAGTTTAATCAGATTAGAGCAATGCGTAACAACAACAAACAAAATATATGACCTTAACGTAAAAAAACAAACACAGGCCAGTGATTCAGAGGA
>NC_051414.1:19498448-19498920 GCF_015228065.2 Penaeus monodon
AAACATACTGAAAAACAAAGAATATGTCCGGTTTCCCAATCCACGAAATAAATCTTTTCCTCCGGAGCATCCACCAGCGCTTTCCGCCACGACCCCGGATCTAAACCAACAGAAATGATGACTCAAACAAATATCAAAAGAACTTAAGAATAGCTGCGCCTTCGTTACTTGTGGGAGTTTGTCCCCCGGGGATCTCCACGGGGGTCGTATTTCTGCCGGTGCAACACTGTGTTACACTTCTTTTCAATATAGGTGAGTAGGCGAGCTTGTGCCTCGCTGTTTGCTGTTCCATTACCTCTGACGATGAAGTTGGGTTGAAAGTTGTTTCAAAGATGCGCTCGCTTGCGCTTAAGGTCGATATGTGCGGGGAATAAGAAGGGCAACGAAGGGATTGTTTTCTGTAGTCAGTGCTGGCTGTAGACAGTTAAGTGAAATTATATCAGGTAAAAAGATGGATACGAATGTGTGTAAA
>NC_051414.1:19498953-19499821 GCF_015228065.2 Penaeus monodon
CAACCCTATAAGGCTTCCATTTACAATTTGTGTTGACCGGAAAGAGAAATAAATGGAGACAGATAATGAATGTTTGCTAAATTTATCTTATACCTATTTGTTTCTCTTAGATATCCAAGCCAAAAACAATAATTAAGTAAATTAGAAGCATAACCTCAACTTTCTCCAATTTTGACCAGACTGCTGGAAAGTATTTCTCTAACTGTATTTGCTTTCGAATGCCTTCCTTTAGCCCTCCATTCTTATTGAAAGCAAACTAATGATCCCCCCGTGGCCATTCCAACGTCCACGAATTGATTCTCTGCCTCAAACAATTTCCGCTTGTTACAGCTTCTCCCGCACCACCTGAGGACATAAACCTCGGGAAGATTTCCTCGTGGAGAAGTTGGGATATTCTGAAGACTTCACGTGCTTGTTATATCATATTTTCTCGGGAATCTTGCAATACGTTGCTGTAATTCTATTGTTGTCTTTACACGCACACAAAATGATAACAGAGATAGGCTTAGATTGAGATAATGATAAAAAGAAAATAATCATATCTCAAACCTTAAGTTAGGTAGATGGTTAAGGGGGGATATTTACGAGCAATTATTTTAATGAGAAACAGACATTTTCGCTTCAGGGAAGATGGAAATTACCAGAAGCAGACCATTATTCTTGATATGTATTTTATGAAGATAGTGGACCATGTTTCTGCATTCACATTGCTAGAGTAGCTATAGGATGGGATCAGTTACCCTTTTGTTTGGTCGTCCTCTATGTAAATTGGAGATTCCAAACCTTTTAACTTAGTATTGATAAGCATTCTTCGACTACCATTGGCCTTTTCAAAAATTATTTGTATCTCCTCTTACACTTTTTCGCA
>NC_051414.1:19500792-19501516 GCF_015228065.2 Penaeus monodon
TTAGCTGCATCGTCATCGCTCGTCTTAAATTCGATAGTTGATCTTCTTCACATATGAAGCACTGTACTTTAGGAGGGTCTGAGGTCCTCTGTCTCTTACCACAGGACTCACCTGCACCACCTGATGTGCTTGGGGTAATCTTCCTCCTCTTCTGTGCTCTTTCTAGTTTAGTGTTATTGAATAACAGTCTACAGCTATTGTGATACATTGCTTTATTTTGTATCACGTGGCTTCTATGCCTCACCTTCATCCAGCCTTGCTGGACTAAACAATATTGGCATATCGTTGATGGCATGAAACTGTGGTACATTTTAATGCAATGTTAGTGTGTCCAGCACAGTCTTGTTTCCTTTGGAATGTACTAAGTGATGAAGTGGTGTTTCATTGCTTTTGTCTTCCTGCAAAGGCAACATTTACTCCAGTCAGTCTTCCGCCGGGAAATCTGCATCCATCATATAAACTTAAAATTGGCAATAGGCCGGGAGTTTATCCTTTTACCACTCTTGTCCACTTTGCTGTATGGGATACGTTAGGTTCGTGCTACTGCCCTACACCTAACCCATCGTTCATCCAATATCATTAGTCCCGTCCGATCTGACACCATCCGGATAACACTAAATCCCCTGCTATCCTTGGCTCGGCTCTCCCGCGCTGGCACAGCCTGTTAAATTCAGGTGCGGCTATCTAATGTCCGGGGTTTATTGATATTTGGGGAACCCCCATG
>NC_051414.1:19508227-19508954 GCF_015228065.2 Penaeus monodon
CATGGGGTTCAATATCAGCTAAACCTCGCGGACATTAGATAGCCGCACCTGAATTGACAGGCTGTGCCAGCGCGGGAGAGCCGAGCCAAGGATAGCAGGGGCATTCAGTGTTATCCGGATGGTGTACAGATCGGACGGGACTAATGATATTGGATGAACGATCGGGTTAGGTGTAGGGCAGTAGCACGAACCTAACTGTATCCCATACAGCAAAGTGGACAAGAGGTGGTAAAAGGATAAACTCCCGGCCTATTGCCAATTTGAAGTTTATATGATGGATGCAGATTCCAGGCGGAAGACTGACTGGAGTAAATGTTGCCTTTGTCAGGAAGACAAAAGCAATGAAACACCACTTCATCACTTAGTACATTCCAAATGAAACAAGACTGTGCTGGATACACTAACATCGCACAAAATGTACCACAGTTTCATGCCATCAACGATAAGCCAATATTGTTTAGTCCAGCAAGGCTGGATGAAGGTGATGGCATAGAAGCCACGCTGATACAAAATAAAGCAATGTATCACAATAGCTGTAGACTGTTATTCAATAACACTAAACTAGAAAGAGCACAGAAGAGGAGGAAGATTACCCCAAGCACATCAGGTGGTGCAGGTGAGTCCTGTGGTAAGAGACAGAGGACCTCAGACCCTCCTAAAGTACAGTGCTTCATATGTGAAGAAGATCAACTATCGAATTTAAGACGAGCGATGACGATGCAGCTAA
>NC_051414.1:19509989-19510799 GCF_015228065.2 Penaeus monodon
GAATGCTTATCAATACTAAGTTAAAAAAGGTTTGGAATCTCCAATTTACATAGAGGACGACCAAACAAAAGGGTAACTGATCCCATCCTATAGCTACTCTAGCAATGTGAATGCAGAAACATGGTCCACTATCTTCATAAAATACATATCAAGAATAATGGTCTGCTTCTGGTAATTTCCATCTTCCCTGAAGCGAAAATGTCTGTTTCTCATTAAAATAATTGCTCGTAAATATCCCCCCTTAACCATCTACCTAACTTAAGGTTTGAGATATGATTATTTTCTTTTTATCATTATCTCAATCTAAGCCTATCTCTGTTATCATTTTGTGTGCGTGTAAAGACAACATGAATTACAGCAAGTATTGCAAGATTCCCGAGAAAATATGATATAACAAGCACGTGAAGTCTTCAGAATATCCCAACTTCTCCACGAGGAAATCTTCCCGAGGTTTATGTCCTCAGGTGGTGCGGGAGAAGCTGTAACAAGCGGAAATTGTTTGAGGCAGAGAATCAATTCGTGGACGTTGGAATGGCCACGGGGGGATCATTAGTTTGCTTTCAATAAGAATGGAGGGCTAAAGGAAGGCATTCGAAAGCAAATACAGTTAGAGAAATACTTTCCAGCAGTCTGGTCAAAATTGGAGAAAGTTGAGGATATGGTTGTAATTTACTTAATTATTGTTTTTGGCTTGGATATGCTAAGAGAAACAAATAGGTATAAGATAAATTTAGCAAACATTCATTATCTGTCTCCATTTATTTCTCTTTCCGGTCAACACAAATTGTAAATGGAAGCCTTATAGGGTTG
>NC_051414.1:19510831-19511370 GCF_015228065.2 Penaeus monodon
TTACACACATTCGTATCCATCTTTTACCTGATATAATTTCACTTAACTGTCTACAGCCAGCACTGACTGCAGAAAGCAATCCCTTCGTTGCCCCTTCTTATTCCCCCGCACATATCGACCTTAAGCGCAAGCGAGCGCATCTTTGAAACAACTTTCAACCCAACTTCATCGTCAGAGGTAATGGAACAGCAAACAGCGAGGCACAAGCTCGCCTACTCACCTATATTGAAAAGAAGTGTAACACGAGTGTGCACCGGCAGAAATACGACCCCCGTGGAGATCCCGCGGGGACAAACTCCACAAGTAAACGAAGCGAAGCAATATTCTTAAAGTTCTATTTGATATTTTTTTGAGCATCATTTCTGTTGGTTTAGAGTCGGGTCGGTGGCGGAAAGCGCTGGTGGATGCTCCGGAGGAAAGATTTTATTTCGGTGGGATTGGGGGAAACCGGACATTTCTTTGTTTCAGTATGTTTTGGTGTTCCTTTCTGAATCACTGGGCCTGTTTGTTTGTTTTTTTACTTTAAGGTCATGATTTGT
>NC_051414.1:19512153-19512501 GCF_015228065.2 Penaeus monodon
CACTGTTAAAATATCAGTTTGCATCAAGAGTTATTTTATTCAATAGTCAAAATCAACTTCGAAATATTAAGCAAGACGTAAGATGATACCTTCGGACGCTTTTTACACTACGTATGTTGAAAAGATATCTACCAGTTTCTTCCTTGAATTTGGTATTTTCATAATAAACTAGGAACTAATTGTCATATAAGAGAACAAGGCAATTTGGCAATACCGTGAACATTTACCGATACTTGGAAAAAAATGAAGAAATCATTTATAATGATTGTATGGTGATGCTATCTCATGTAGAACATCGGCCTTCGGTAATTAGTTATTTCCATATTGACAGACTTTTACGAGCGTACT
>NC_051414.1:19512641-19513292 GCF_015228065.2 Penaeus monodon
ATGAGCAAAATCATTTTAAGAAACGTAAGAACTTAGATTCCTTTTCTTCAACGCAGAGTTATTTTGGTTTAACAAAGTCTGTTTTTAGTTACTGCAGAAAAATCATATAGCTAAACAGAATGCGCTATTTTCCTACTGTGGTTTTTGCTTGTGTTTACAAAAGCCAGCTCATACATCTTTTCAAGTTAGAATAAAGTATGCACATCTAATAACACTTGTAATCACTATCTCGAATTTATTATTTTTTTTATTCCACTTCCTAAATACTTATATTACTATCCTTTGCATTACCGAAATGACTTTAAAATTACACTTATTTTTCAGGGAGAAAGTCATGGCCGCTCTCATGAATCCTGTTTCAGGCGAAGCGAGAATTAGCGCTGCGATATTCATTTAAGGTCTGGCAATAATAGTGTATAGCTATCTTTTTGTAAATTTCGATTTTAATCAAATGAAAAACAATCTTTTTTTATGATGTATTTTAAGTAAATACTTATTTTGATGATTTCATTGAACATAATTTTTTTATTTTCGAGAAAAAAAATAAAAAAAACGGCAACCCTTTATATGCCCTGATGGTGGCTATCAATCATCGTTTTTTCTTCTTTCTTTATGCACAACCTTTTTGTTTTATGTTTTGGGAAAGTTTTT
>NC_051414.1:19515924-19516045 GCF_015228065.2 Penaeus monodon
TTTAAATTCCCTTTATATTTTACATATAAACAAACTTTCTGTTTTATGTGTGTGCGTTGTAGTATATATATATGTAGATAGACGATGACCGATAGATGGGATTTTATAAAAAATTTAAAAA
>NC_051414.1:19520246-19521063 GCF_015228065.2 Penaeus monodon
GGGGCTGTCAACTCAGCAGGGGGTTTCAATTTTCAGCAAAACCCCTCGCGGACATTAGTACCCCCCCGAAACCTTTAAAATTGACAGGCTGTGCCGGGCGGGGGAGAGCCGGGCCAAAGGATAGCGGGGGCATTCAGTGTTATCCGGATGGGTACAGTTTGGGAGGGGTTTAATGATATTGGATAAAACGATCTTTTTAAAGGTGTAGGGAAAGTAGCACGAACCTAACTGTATCCCATACAGCAATGGACAAGAGGGGGGAAAAAGGAAAAAAACCCCGGGCCCTATTTCCCAAATTTTTAATTTTAGGGAGGATGCAGTTTTCCAGGGGGAAAAGACTACTGGAGAAATGTTGCTTTTGTCGGGGAAGGGACAAAAGCAATGAAACCCCACTTAAATCACTTAGTACATTCCAAAGGAAACAAGACGGGGGGGGATACACAAACCAGCAAAAAATGTACCCCCAGGTTTCATGCCAAAAAACGAAAAGGCCAAATTTTTTAGCCCAGAAAGGGGCGGATAAAGGGTTTTTGAGGGCATAGAAGCCCCCCTGATAAAAAATAAAGCTTTTTTTTTTTTAAAATTTTCAAATAGCTGTAAACTGTTTTTTAAATAACACTAAACTAGAAAGAGCACAGAAGAGGGGAAAGTTTAAACCCCAAGCACATCAGGTTTTGGGGGCGGGTGATTTCCCCTGGGGTTAAAAGGGACAGGGGAACCTCAGACCCCCCCTAAAGTACAGGGGGGGTTTCATATGTAAAAAAAAGGGGAAGATCAACATCGAATTTAAACGAGCGATGACGATGAAAGCAAAATT
>NC_051414.1:19522200-19523909 GCF_015228065.2 Penaeus monodon
TTCCCATATAAAGAAAAAAAAGAGAATAAATTTCTATATTGCGAAAAAAATGTAAGAGGGGGATACAAACCCAAATTTTTGGGAAAAAGGGGCCCAAGGTTTGTCGAAGAATGTTCAAATTTTCTAAATTTTAAAAAGGGTTTTGGGAAACTCCAAATTTTCATTAGGAGGGCGGGCCCAAAAAAAAAGGGGAACTGATCCATCCTATAGCTACTCTAGCAAAGTTAATGCAGAAACTGGCCCCCTTCTTCATAAAAAATACCTATCAAGAAAAAATGGTTTTTCCCTTTTGGTAATTTTTCCCTCTTTCCCTGAGCGAAAAAAGTCTGTTCTCATTAAAATAATTTTCTCGTAAATATCCCCCCTTAACCATCTTTCCTAAATTAAAAAGGTTTTTAGATAGATTATTTTCCTTTTTAAACATTTTTCAATCTAAAGGGCCCACTCTGTTATCATTTTTTGTGCGTGTAAAGACAACAATAGGAAAATTTCAGGGAAGGTTTTTGCAAGGAAATTCCCCAGGAAAAAATTTATAAACAAGGGGGTTAAGTCTTCAAAAATATCCCAACTTCTCCACGAGGGAAAACTTCCCGAGGTTTTTTGTCCCCCAGGTGGGGCGGGAGGAAATTTTAACAAGCGGAAAAATTTTTTGAGGGGGAAAAGAATCAATTCGTGGACGTTGGGTTTGGGCCCCGGGGGGATCATTAGTTTGTTTCAAAAAAAGAATGGAGGGCTAAAGGAAAAGGGATTCGAAAGCAAATTTCAGTTAAAAGAAATACTTTCCCGCAGTAAAAAAAAAAAGGGGCAAATTTGGGGAAAATTTAGGGTATGGTTGTAATTTACTTAATTATTTTTTTTTGGCTTGGGTTTTGCTTTAAAAGAAACAAATAGGTAGAAGATAAATTTTGCAACATTCATTATCTGTTCCATTTATTTCCCCTTTCCCGGGCAACAAAAAATTGGGAAATGGGAAACCTTATAGGGGTTTCTCTCTCTCTCCCCCTTCTCTTTTCCTTTTCCTCTTTTAACACATTCGTATCCATTTTTTACCTGATATAATTTACACTTTAAAAAGTTTTACAGCCCGCACTGACTGGGAAAGGGAAATCCCCTTCGTTGCCCCTTTTATTCCCCCGCACATATCGAAAATAAGCCGGGAAACGAGCGCATCTTTGAAAAAACTTTCAACCCAACTTTATCGTCAGAGGGGGAAGGAACGCAAAACAGGGGGAGGGACCCAAGGCCTCGCCTACTCAACCTATATTTAAAAGAAATGGGAAAACAGTGTTGGGACCCGGGGAGGGAAAAAAGGAAACCCCCCTGGAGATCCCCGGGGGACAAACTCCACAAATAACGAAGCGAAACAATATTCTTAAAATTCTATTTGATATTTTTTTTTAGCATCATTTTTGTGGTTTGAGTCGGGGGCCGGGGGCGGAAAGCGGTGGTGGATTCCTTCCGGAGGGAAAAATTTTTTTTCGGGGGATTGGGGAAAACCGGGACCAAAATTCTTTGTTTTCAGTATGTTTTGGTGTTCCTTTTTGAAACACGGTGTTTTGGGGGTTTTTTACTTTAAGGGGGCATGATTTTTTTTGTTGGGTTTTTACCCCTTGCTTTTTAACTGATTTAAAATTATGCGATTATAAGAAAGGGGCATTTTTATTGTCATTATTTAAAATTTCTTAAATTTCCATATCATTTTCCAAAAA
>NC_051414.1:19524148-19524277 GCF_015228065.2 Penaeus monodon
AAAAGTATTCGGATTACTATTACTCCCCGTTTCCCTTATCAGTTTTTTTTCTTTTTGGGGTTAACATTGGGGGCCCCCTTTTTTGGGGTGTTATCTGTACCTTTAATTCCCCTTTTTTTTTTCCCTAAA
>NC_051414.1:19524695-19525067 GCF_015228065.2 Penaeus monodon
TAATTTTTTCTTTGGGCCCCTGTTAAAATACAGTTTGGGCCCAAAAGTTTTTTTTTATTTAATAGTCAAAATCAAACTTCCCAAATATTAAACAAGACGTAAGATGATACCTTCGGACCTTTTTACAATACGTATGTTTTAAAAAAATATCTACCAGTTTTTTTTCCTTTTAATTTGGTATTTTCATAATAAATAGGAACTAATTGCAAAATAAAGAACAAGGGGAATTTGGCAATACCGTGAACATTTACCGATACTTGGAAAAAAATGAAGAAATCATTTATAATGATTGTATGGTGATGCTATCTCATGTAGCACATCGGCCTTCGGTAATTAGTTATTTCCATATCGACAGACTTTTACGAGCGTACT
>NC_051414.1:19525207-19525722 GCF_015228065.2 Penaeus monodon
ATGAGCAAAATCATTTTAAGAAACGTAAGAACTTAGATTCCTTTTCTTCAACGCAGAGTTATTTTGGTTTAACAAAGCTGTTATAGTTACTGCAGAAAAATCATATCTAAACAGAATGCGCTATTTCCTACTGTGGTTTTTGTTGTGTTTACAAAAGCCAGCTCATACATCTTTTCAAGTTAGAATAAGTATGCACATCTAATAACACTTGTAATCACTATCTCGAATTTATATTTTTTTTATTCCACTTCCTAAATACTTAATTACTATCCTTTGCATTACCGAAATGACTTTAAAATTACACTTATTTTTCAGGAAAATCATGGCCGCTCTCATGAATCCTGTTTCAGGCGAAGCGAGAATTAGCGCTGCGATATCATTTAAGGTCTGGCAATATAGTGTATTCTATCTTTTTGTAAATTTCGATTTTAATCAAATGAAAAACATCTTTTTTATGATGTATTTAGTAAATACTTATTTGATGATTTCATTGAACATATTTATTTAATTCCGAG
>NC_051414.1:19525745-19526014 GCF_015228065.2 Penaeus monodon
CGTGCAACCCTTTATATGCACTGATGGTGTCTATCTAAATCATCGCTTTTTTTCTTCTTTCTTATGCACCAAACCTTTTTCGGTTATATGTTTGGGAAGTGAAATTCATAACAATTTCGATTAATTGGTCTGCGATCTTTTGTGTTTTTGAACATATCCTTTTCTACTGAGTTTTTTAAATGTTCTTGTTATCTTCTTCACATCTTTCATAACTGACTGCTTGACTCTTTTGGTTGTGATTAATTGTCATCAGGCTGAAATTAACCAGC
>NC_051414.1:19526114-19526340 GCF_015228065.2 Penaeus monodon
AGCGATATCGCTGATACAAAATAGCAATGTATCCATAGTGTAGACTGTTATCATAACACTACTAGAAAGAGACAGAAGAGAGAGATTACCCCAAGCACATCAGGTGGTGCAGGTGAGTCCTGTGGTAAGAGACAGAGGACCTCAGACCCTCCTAAAGTACAGTGCTTCATATGTGAAGAAGAAGATCAACTATCGAATTTAAGACGAGCGATGACGATGCAGCTAA
>NC_051414.1:19527404-19528260 GCF_015228065.2 Penaeus monodon
TGTGAAAAAGCTGAAGAGGAGATACAAATAATTTTTGAAAAGGCCAATGATAGTCGTAGAATGCTTATCAATACTAAGTTAAAAGGTTTGGAATCTCCAATTTACATAGAGGACGACCAAACAAAAGGGTAACTGATCCCATCCTATAGCTACTCTAGCAATGTGAATGCAGAGACATGGTCCACTATCTTCATAAAATACATATCAAGAATAATGGTCTGCTTCTGGTAATTTCCATCTTCCCTGAAGCGAAAATGTCTGTTTCTCATTAAAATAATTGCTCGTAAATATCCCCCCTTAACCATCTACCTAACTTAAGGTTTGAGATATGATTATTTTCTTTTTATCATTATCTCAATCTAAGCCTATCTCTGTTATCATTTTGTGTGCGTGTAAAGACAACAATAGAATTACAGCAACGTATTGCAAGATTCCCGAGAAAATATGATATAACAAGCACGTGAAGTCTTCAGAATATTCCAACTTCTCCACGAGGAAATCTTCCCGAGGTTTATGTCCTCAGGTGGTGCGGGAGAAGCTGTAACAAGCGGAAATTGTTTGAGGCAGAGAATCAATTCGTGGACGTTGGAATGGCCACGGGGGGATCATTTTTTTGCTTTCAATAAAATTTGAGGGCTAAAGGGGCATTCGAAAAAATACTTTAGAGAAATATTCCCCAGCATCTTAAAAAAAGGGAGAAAGTTGGGGTTATGCTTCTAATTTATTAAATTTATTGTTTTTGTTTGGGTATACAAAAGGAAGAAAATAGGTAAAAAATTTAGCAAACTTCATTATCTGTCCCCATTTATTTTTTTTTTCCCGGTAAACAAATTGTAAGGAACCCTTATGGGGGTTG
>NC_051414.1:19528292-19528556 GCF_015228065.2 Penaeus monodon
TTTAAACATTCGTACCTCTTTTACCTGATAAAATTCATTTAAACTGTCTACAGCACCCGATCAAACAATCCCTTCGTTGCCCCTTTTATTCCCCCGACATATCGACCTTAACGCAAGCGAGCGCATTTGAAACAACTTAAACCCCAACTTCATCGTCGGGGTTGGAACAGAAAACGCGAGGCAAAGCTCGCCTATACCTAATTGAAAAATGAAACAGGTTGCACCGGCAAAATCGCCCCCTGGAGACCCCGGGGGAAAAACCCC
>NC_051414.1:19528587-19528755 GCF_015228065.2 Penaeus monodon
TTCTTAAAGTTCTTTTTGTTTTTTTTTGAGCCTTTTCTTTTGGTTTAGATGGGGTCGGTGGGAAAGCGCTGGGGTCTCCGGGGGAAAGATTTTTTTCGGTGTTTTTGGGGGAAACCGGACTTACTCTTTTTTTTCAATTTTTTGGTTTTCCTTCAAATCCTGGGCCTG
>NC_051414.1:19528775-19528844 GCF_015228065.2 Penaeus monodon
AAGGTCTGTTTGTTGTTGTTGTTCCCATTCCTAATCGTTTAAACTTTAGCGTGTAAATGATCTTTAAAT
>NC_051414.1:19529520-19529868 GCF_015228065.2 Penaeus monodon
TTTGTCTTTGCCACTTTTAAATATCAGTTGCATAAAGATTATTTTATTCAATAGTCAAATCAAATTTGAAAAATTTCGCAAGACGTAAGATGATACCTTTGCGCTTTTTAATACGTAGTTGAAAGAATTTTACCATTTTTTTCCTTGAATTTGGGGGTTTTCATAAAAAACTAGGGAAATAATTGTCATATAGAAACGGCATTTTTCAATCGTGAACATTTCCGATACTTGGAAAAAATTTAAGAATATTATAATGATTTATGGTGATGCTATCTCTGTAGCCATCGCCCCTTCGGTAATTAGTTTTTCCATTCGACAAATTTTACGAGGTACTTTTGGGTTTTGGGG
>NC_051414.1:19530073-19530504 GCF_015228065.2 Penaeus monodon
ACAAAATCTTTTTAAAAAACGTTAAAAATTTGATTTCCTTTCTTCAAAGAGGTTATTTTTGGGTTTTACAAGCTGTTATGTTACTGCGGGAAAAAACATATAGCTAAACAGAATGCCTTTTTTTCCTACTTGGTTTTTTTGTTGTGTTTTCAAAACCGCTCTACATCTTTTCAAATTGAATAAAAATAGCCATCTAAAAACTTGATACTATCTCGAAATTTTTATTTTTTTTTTCACTTCCTAAAAATTTTTTAACTACCTTCATTTCCGAATGACTTTAAAATTACACTTTTTTTCAGGGAGAAAACTGGCCGCTCTCTGAATCCTGTTTCAGGGAACCCGGAAAATTGCGCTGCGATATTTATTTAAGGTTGGGAATAATAGTTTAGCTTCTTTTTTTAATTTTTGATTTTAACAAATGAAAAACAACT
>NC_051414.1:19530596-19530999 GCF_015228065.2 Penaeus monodon
TGAACCTTTATAGCCATATGGTGTCTATTAAAACTCGTTTTTTTCTTCTTTCTTTTTTGCACCAAACCTTTTTTGGTTATTTTTTGGAAAAATGAAAATTCAGTAACATTTCGATTGAAGGGCTCGATTTTGTTACCAAATACTTGGTTAAATAGTTTTTTTAAAATTTTTTTTTCTTCTTTCCCCCTCGCTCAAACTCTGACTTTTACTTTTTTGTTTTTTTATTTCATTCAGGCGACTCACTTACACCCATAAACCGGACGCTTGTACGGCGAAATTTGGGGTAGGGAAGGGGACGCATCAAAGGCAACTGGTTTCCGGGGGAAAAACCCCGAAAAAACAAAATTCTTTTTTTCGTTTTTGGGGAAAACACATTGATAGTCAAAAAGGGTTTTTCCTTAAA
>NC_051414.1:19531316-19532230 GCF_015228065.2 Penaeus monodon
TACAGTAAAGGGAACCCCTTTTAAACACAAGTGTTTCCACAAAGACGAAAAATGAATTCTTTTTTTTGCGGGTTCTCCCCCGGACCCAGTTGTTTGATCTGCCCTTCCCTTACCCTTCTCGCCGAAAAAAAGCAGCCCGGTTCCTGGGTGTAATGATGTCGCCTGAATGAAATAACAACCAAAAAAAGAACATCAGGTTTGAGACGGAGGGAAAGAAGAAAAAAATTTAAAAAACAGTGAAGTCCAAGGTATGGTTTTACACAAAGATCCAGCCATTCAATCAAAATTTGTTACGAATTCCTTTTTCCAAAACATTAACCAAAAAAGGTTTGGTGAAAAAAAAGAAAAAAGCGATTTTTTAGAAGACACCATAGGGGCCCTAAAGGGGGTTCCGTTTATTTTTTTTTTTTTCTCTAAATTAAAAAAATTTGTTCAATGAAATCACAAAATAATTTTACTTAAATACATCATAAAAAAAATTTTTTCATTTGTTTAAAAATCAAAAATTTACAAAAAAAGTTACCTATTTTGCAGCCCTTTAAAAAATATCGCAGCGCAAATTTCTCGTTTCGCCAAAACAGGTTTCATAGAGGGGCCATGATTTTCCCCCTAAAAAATAGGAAATTTTAAAGTATTTCGGTAATGAAAAGGATGTAATAATATTTGGGAGGGGAATAAAAAAAAAAAAAATTCGGATAGGTTTTACAATGTTATTAATGGCTACTTATTCAAAACTTAAAAAGATGTATGAGGGGGCTTTTGTAAACAAAGAAAAAACCACAGTGGGAAAATGCGCATTCTTTTTAGCTAATGATTTTCGCATAACTTAACAGCTTTGAAAAAACAAAATAACTCTGCGTTGAAGAAAAGGAATCAAAATTTCTTACGTTTTTTTAAAATGTTTTGCTCATCCA
>NC_051414.1:19532513-19532853 GCF_015228065.2 Penaeus monodon
AAAATACCTCTTTAAAATTCTGCGATATGGAAAAAACAAATTTCCAAAGGGCCCGATGTGCCTAGATAGCATCACCAAAAATCATTTAAATGATTTTTTAAATTTTTTATATCGTAAATTTTTCACGGTATTCCCAAATTTGCCTTTTCTCTATATGACATTATTTCCTAGTTTATTAAAATCCCAAAATTCAAGAAGAAACTGGTAGAATCTTTTCAACATACTAGTGTAAAACGTCCGAAGGGCATTTACGTCTTGCGTAAAATTTCGAAGTTTATTTTTACTATTGAATAAAAAACTCTTTATGCAATGATATTTTAAAAATGGGAAAAACAAAAAC
>NC_051414.1:19533200-19533278 GCF_015228065.2 Penaeus monodon
TTGGGGGCAAAAAGGGGTTAAAAGGGACAGATAACCAAAAAAGACAAGTTATCAAAAAAAAAAAACGAAAGATCCAAC
>NC_051414.1:19533544-19534097 GCF_015228065.2 Penaeus monodon
CTACTCGCTATAAATTTTTAACAATTGAGCAAAGGGAACAACAAAAAAAAAAATCATGACCTTTAAAGTAAAAAAACAAAAAAACAGGCCAGTGATTTAGAAAGGAAAACCAAAAAAATCTGAAAAAAAAGTAAGTCCCGGGTTTCCCAATCCACCGAAAAAAAATCTTTTCCCCCGGAGATCCCCCAGCGTTCCGCCCCCCGACCCGACTTAACCACAGAAAAGATGCCTCAAAAAAAAAATCAAAAAAAACTTTTAAAAATTTGTTCGCTTTGTTTTCTTTGGGTTTGTCCCCCCGGGGATTCCACGGGGTCGTTTTTGCGGGCACATGTGTTCACTTTTCCAAAATAGGGGAGTAGGGAGCTTGGCCCCGCTGTTTGTGTTCCCTACCCCTTGACGATGAAGTTGGGTTTTAAAATTTTTTTAAAATGCCTCGCTTTTCGCTAAGGGGGTATTTCGGGGGATAGAAGGGCAAAGAGGATTTCTTTTGTACAGTGCTGGTGTAGACGTTTTAAAGGGAAAATTTATCGGTAAAGTGGTCAATTTGTTAAAA
>NC_051414.1:19534123-19534998 GCF_015228065.2 Penaeus monodon
CAAACCCCATAGGCTTCCCTTTACATTTGTGTTGACCGGGAAAGAAAAAAAATGGCGATAATAAAGTTTTCTAAAAATTTTCTTATACCATTTTCTTCCTTTTGTAATTTCCAAACCAAAAAAAATAAAAGTAAATTTGAAGCAAACCTCAACTTTCTCCAATTTTTACCAACTGCTGGAAAGTATTTTTCAAATTTTTCTTTTTGAAAGCCTTTCCTTTGCCCCATTCTTTTTGAAAAAAACTAATGTCCCCCCCCGGCCTTTCCAAAGTCCCCCCAATTTATTTCTCCTCAAACAATTTTCCCCTTGGTTTTCAGTTTTCCCGCCACCTGGGGGATAACCTCGGGAAAATTTCCCCTGGAGAATTGGGAAAATTTGAAGCTTCAGTGCTTTTAATTAATTTTCTCGGAAACTTGCAAAACGTTTTTGTAATTCTAGTTTTCTTACACGCACCAAAAAGATAAGAGATAGGCTTTTTTGAGATTGATAAAAGAAAAAATCATTCTCAAAACCTTAAATTGGGGAAAGGTTTAAGGGGGAATTTCGGCAATTTTTTTAATGAAAACAGACTTTTCCTTCAGGGGAAGATGGAATTTCCAAACAGACCATTATTTTTGAATGTATTTTATGAAAATAGTGGACCATTCTTGCATTCCATTGCTAGAGTGTATAGGGGGGATCATTACCCTTTTTTTTGGTCGTCCTCTATGAAAATTGAGATTCCCAAAACCCTTTTTAAATTAGATTTATAACTTCTACCTTCATTTGGGCCTTTTTAAAATTATTTGATCTCCCCTTTCCCTTTTTTACAATTATGTAATATTTTCTCTTTTTTTTTATTAGTAAACATACCTTTCTATGAAGTATGTAATATG
>NC_051414.1:19538016-19538583 GCF_015228065.2 Penaeus monodon
TCTACTAGTTCACCCCCCAAAAAAGCAATCAATAACATACGCTCTTTGCCACTTAAGCACACTGAAATACCAAACCACAGAATATTCAGTGGAGGATACAGCAATCTGACTCGTACATTTGGATTTGCCTTTTGGGTGATTCGCAAAAAATGTGACACTAATTACAAATGGGCATTACACGTCCAATAAAACTGTAAATTAAGTGGCGTTTTTTCGAAATATATGTTTTCCCGCTGCCTAGGGATTCAAATATTGTAAATGGATTAGGTTTGTCAATCTGTCAATCAATGCAGTTAATGAAATGTGATTAATATAGCAGATGCAGTAATGATAATCCATGATGAACTCATTTTGTAATAGGTATTTGTAACGTATGAGTATTTTCATTGCAAAACGTTTTTTAATTTATAACAATATCATTACCTTCAAAATAAAGATTTGGAATTTACTGATAACGTGTTAGATAACTCCAATGCTTTACTGTAGGTCTTCTGCCATTCTAATAAAGTAATGATTTTTTCTTCTCGAAATATTCTTTTGAAAATATTCTTAGTACCGTGAAGAACA
>NC_051414.1:19538750-19539116 GCF_015228065.2 Penaeus monodon
ACAGTATAAACCGTCAAATTTACATCCTGTAATAGACATTTCTTTTCAGAATCAACCATATATTTCTCGCCACAACTACACCAGCAGCAGAAGAAAAATGTCATCTTCATTGGTGAGTTATGAATATTGTGCCGCACTCACCCTCGTTCAGGGCTGAGGCAAAGAACGATCTGCCTGAAATAATCTCAACAAATCATGTCCCAGAAAGCACGGCACCAGCGTCTTTGTTGGGGAGCCGTTGCGTTCATCACCTTTGTCGGCCGAGTCTGGGGCGGGGAACCAAAGCGGCCGACGCGCGAGGACACAAGGGGAGTTTTAAAGAGGTCTGGATACAACTCGACAGAAATGAATGTGGATACATGATGA
>NC_051414.1:19542598-19542785 GCF_015228065.2 Penaeus monodon
GTGGAGGATATTGTCTACTCTGTGCATTATCCTTAACATAATTTCAAATTATCATTACTACTATTTGTTGTTTTGCACATCAAGTCTGTAATATATTATAAATTACATTATGGCTCTCAGAAGTGGGCCTCACAGATTACAATTTGAATTTCCTCCATCTGCGTGCCCAGTGTATACGTATATACAA
>NC_051414.1:19542876-19543771 GCF_015228065.2 Penaeus monodon
TTATGGACCTCATCTGTCATGCGACATTTTATGATTGTAGCCTCGGCATCTCTGTCTGCCGATTTCACCAGTGATATTTGACAATCAAAACAACAGCTATTTGTTTGGACTAATTGGTTTTTGCGTGGTAAAAGAAATTCGTTTTCATATTAGTATTACCTAAACAATCATGTTGTACTTCGGATGAGTTTGCTGACTCCGGGACGAATTGCTTTGTGTTTTGGGAGTGATTGGGTGATTAGGGAAAGATTTTGGTCTGCTTACTTTAGTGTTTAATTTAGTTCGGTTTTTATTGTTAAACTTTACTTATTCGTATGACCATTTTTTCCGCATTCAACAACAAATATGATTATTTCTAATTATTGAGGATTAGTTTTACGTGTATGCGTTTATTCATATCTAAATAGTTAACCATATAGTCTAATTCTTGCATAAACAAGCCTGAATAATAATTGCCTCCAACTTCATAATCTGACACTTACCCAAACCTAAATCGTTAACTTTCTAGGATATGTGGGTTTCGTTTAGGACAAAAGAAAGAAAAAAAAATCCTACTACTACGACTAGTATAACCAAATCGGTACGTAAGTTTGGATTTAATTAGATTTTTTTTTAGATCGGTATGAAAGCTTAAGGTCGCCCTACATGCAAGTGCTGCCCGTAGTCACCGGTAATTATCACAATAAAATTGCTTAAAATGAATCGCATAATTGTTTCTATTTCCATAATACCCAGACTAAATTATTCGTGGATCTGGTTATAGTTACAGAGTACATATATCATAGAGATCAATACTTTGATCAGAGAATTTACAAACACTGCGATAGTCTCATCCCCGATGTTGTAAATGAAACCTGGAACGATATCCGAGATATTGTGTCACTCGAAATAGTAG
>NC_051414.1:19546222-19547365 GCF_015228065.2 Penaeus monodon
ATAAAATGAGCTGATTATGCTGGATGTTTATAACTTGTTTCCCAAATACTCTGAAATAAAAAGGATACTTTCTGCATTGTTGTCTACAAGGGATGAACATCTAATTAAATAAATTAAGTAACTACGCCATTCAGTGGAGGATCATGCTTCGTGCCACTAGGCCTTTGGTGCCTGGCAAGTCTCGACTACTCTCTTAGGAAGTGACAGCCAGATCAGGTTGTGAGCGTTGATTTAATAATGTGTTGTGAAGAATCTCTATACGGTAATGTTCTGCATTTCCCTTAGCCTCCTTTTTTGTCCTCCTAAAAGAAAGGAGTGGAGCTTGAGAAACTGAATTACGATATTCGAACATGTCATTTCAGGGAAAGTATGACGTGGTAAATCTAATCCCGGTAAATCTACTATTCAGTGCTACATAATACTATTCATCTGATATTAATAGTTTTAAACCATTCCTACATAGCAGGTAGGCAACTAATTACTCGTCAGAATTTAGAAGATCCGTTCATGAGATCACAGGGAACCATCGTAGATTTTTGCATGGGATGTGGGACCCGAAGCCGACTTACCATAAACAGAGCCTGAATACTGGACTGCTATTCTTGCACTATGATTATATTGTAACTCTTAAAATTTAATAGTGAATATCTTTGATATCATTTGTACTGCTATGATATTGTAATATATTACCATTGTTATTTTTAATAGTAAGGGTAATAGCACGAGTATTAAAGTGTTGGCAATGATCGATCGTCACTTGACCTAATAATTTATTTCTCATATAGTAGTGCATTAGACATCACTATGCAATCTCTTTCAATAGGCAGGTCATCTGAAAAATTGATTAATGAATGAATAAAATAAAGAAAGGACAATAGAATTGGACCTGAATGAATAAATAAATTTCTAAACAATAGATATAAGTAAATGTATAAACAGAATGAATAAGAACGGTTATACTAATAACATTTCATAAACAGGTAATTTTTCATTCCAAACACATCCTAACCACGGAAAGCAAAAGAGAAAATGTTCGGCGTTTCTGGCCCACAAATCCGGCTCTACTGAAGAGGTTTTGCTTCTCGGCGGGGAAGGCAGACGCGGCCCCGAGGACGGCTCGCCACTCTGACCTTTCGCTTTATG
>NC_051414.1:19547931-19548325 GCF_015228065.2 Penaeus monodon
CCTCAATGATATTCATTACAGAAAAAATAATGTACATTTAATCGTGTATAATGGAAATTTCTTATATTCAAGTAATAGCGTTTTCGGTGGTCGGGCCGGGGTTCGAAGATTTCAATTTACCTGAACGGTTATCGATATGTATCTGAAGGCTAAGGTTGCCAAGACTCAACGGAGCTTTTCTTTCTCCACCAATTTTGCCATTTTTATAGACAAAAATTACGGTAGGTGATCATGAAAATGATGCTTGAGATGATGTCATGATAACAGCAAACAATGGTATAGATGCTACTTCCTACTAACTCTAATGTATAACAACAACCGTAATGAATAATGGTAATATGTAATGAATAACAATATCAAAAGCCAGGCCCTCCTCCTCTCTCTTTACTATCTT
>NC_051414.1:19548387-19548999 GCF_015228065.2 Penaeus monodon
GTTCTCTTACACCACACA
Source organism: Penaeus monodon (assembly GCF_015228065.2). NCBI lineage: Eukaryota > Metazoa > Arthropoda > Malacostraca > Decapoda > Penaeidae > Penaeus > Penaeus monodon. Next base: position 19,548,406 of record NC_051414.1, read on the forward strand.
CGTGGGCGCGCGCGCATTTGCACTGCATAGCCAGCCTGCCGCATAAAATGGAGCAAGACCAACTATGGGATAAGACCGCACATCAGAATCGAGAACTGCCCATTGCGAAAGAACAATATACTAGTTGCATAATACATGTTGGTTGAGAGCAGTAAGAAGCGCCATGACTCATTTTAGAATCCTTTATTGGGCTAGAGATATTCTCTTTATGCGTGATTAAAACCGAATAAATTTAATGATGACGCCCAGGTTCAACTACTAAAAGTAATGTATTTCATGAAATTATCCAAGACCTGAAAGAATATGAATAAGGGATGTTATTTCGTGCTTAATTATAATTTTCATTTTTTAGTCACAAACTATACCACATTTTCGATTCGACAATGTCCCCTTTCGTAGAAACTTTCAACTCCTTATACGTGTTTCTTTTGCGTAAATTCTGAGACAAGCCTAATAAAGCCTGTCAAAGGAGTTGGAATTTATTGTGAGCTAAAGAGAAGTTCCAACCTATTATCTGAAATGTTTAATCCCCATTTGCATGCATGATACAGAAAGATGCCTTTGTAATCATCTCTGATACTTACTGCTCGTATG
>NC_051414.1:19549151-19549412 GCF_015228065.2 Penaeus monodon
CACACACACACACTGTATTCCTGATTGCCAATTTAAACACAAAGGAAGAGAGCGACATTTATATTGGTCCCTGAACTTTATATAACGATTCTAAAATAGACTTTATATGCAAAGTTTGTGAACTATTATTTTCAGTTGTCTTTTCGTGCATTCTTTCGCACGTCACTGTCTACTTGTTATTCCTATTAGTGATTCATGCTAAGGGCCATCCTGGCGGACCGCCCGCTTTGGTCTCTTACTAAGAACCGTGCTGGATGGATA
>NC_051414.1:19550544-19550897 GCF_015228065.2 Penaeus monodon
ATTTGATTCCAGCCCTTTGTATTCCATACCCCTTTGTAAGTAGTTCATTGGGTTTCAATTAATCAGACGTCTAAATTACGTTCTAAAGTTAAGTTTACTGTTATTTTTCGGTACTCTGTTGGACAGCCTTGAGTCCATCAATGAAGAAACATTGAATAATGCATTTCTATGAACCTTATTGTATTCTTCAGTGCACTTTTACCTGAAAAGGCAGAGTATATTAATGAAAGATATATTATTCATATTGCTGGCCTCATGATGCAATTTTGCCTTTGTAAAACGGGAGAAAGAAATTCTGAAGATCGGTTTTAATGAAAATAAATTGATTCAGAAATATAGTAACAGACTCATGG
>NC_051414.1:19551470-19552510 GCF_015228065.2 Penaeus monodon
ACTAATATGTTAACATCAGACTGACACAAACGCCTCAGTTACATCTAACGCCGCTCGCGCCACACTGAAATCCACTAAACGTTCACTTGTTAATCTACTGAGCTTGTCTCCAGTTTGCCTTGCAGTGGTATCAGCGCGATGGACTGTCAGGCACGGAGTGGACTTGCATTGTTAGTGAATGTTACCAACTGGAGCAAGTTAATTCTTAGGAATAACAGCAACACTGCTTAATTTGTTCCGAAAAGGATATATGCTGCGATTTGTTTTAACGTAATATAATTTACAGATAATTACCTTGCGACTGGTCACCTCGTATTCGCCGCACTACGACAAATACAGGTTAGAATTGTATAGTTTATACTTCACTAGACTCTCGTTTCTAATATTCTTCTTTTACTTCTGTGTAGATTTTTTAACTTAGTCTGTTGTTTCCAGTAAATCATGGCATATATCCTCACCTTTCCAAGTTTTTTTTATCTGTCTTAATAATTTTTCTGGATTCTGCAAGATGATCATTATATTAAACCTGCCCCTTAGGAGCACAAAAATAAGTATTTTCTAGATCAGAATGCTTACCGCAATAACACAACAATAGGACGTTGTTAAATTTATTCTCCACGGTATATTAATGCCGATCGTCCTCAAATTCACACTTCAGAGAGATAGATGGGATCATTTGCTTCACTTAGAGACGTCAGGAATATTGCAGTGGGTATACACAATCAGTCTTTGATATTACTTTAGATGATCGCAATATAAATGCCAATACACGTCACTGAGGAAAGAACATTGATTGGGCGGTACCATGGCTAGGCATACTCATTAGGGGACACATTAATTATTTACAGTAGGTTCCCCAAACGGGGCCATGAAGGCAGAATGAGGGATTTAGGCGATAGGCAGCCAGTGGAGGAACTTGTAGGTTTAATCAGTTTGGTTCATGCCTTGTTGCCAGGCATATGGGGTAGAATCCTGAACTCAAACGAGTGTTGATAATCTCCGATAGCACAGAGGGAGAACCCCCCCACACACACACACAC
>NC_051414.1:19552914-19553084 GCF_015228065.2 Penaeus monodon
AATATTAAGGAAATTCATGCAAGAAATAATTTGCTACGAAGATTTGAATAAACTTGGGGCATGACTTTCTTTACGGCATCGTATATATGTCTTGTAGTAAATATGACCAAATCTAAATTAATATGGGGATGAGCAATGTGATGTTTAATGTTGAATTTTGTCTCTAACTC
>NC_051414.1:19556418-19556524 GCF_015228065.2 Penaeus monodon
TGAACTGACCATCATAAACAAAAAGAGAATATCAAAACATTAATCTAATTCAGCAAAAAAATTTCAAACTAATTCAAGGAACCCAGTTAAATCGCAGCACCAACGG
>NC_051414.1:19557285-19557410 GCF_015228065.2 Penaeus monodon
GTAACTATATTGCATTAACGCCTCATTGTCCCAATATGGCCGTGACTCTCAGTTTCTTCACATACCCCTTTAGCAATTTATATTAAGTGATAAGAATTTTTTTTGTATTTTGGCACAATGCCTTC
>NC_051414.1:19557645-19557750 GCF_015228065.2 Penaeus monodon
TCTACTGGCGGTGTTTTGACTTTGACTTGGAAGTTTTTATTTATTTATGTTCCTCACCGTAGTCCAGTACCACTGTGAGCATGCTTCCATCTTTATAGACATTGT
>NC_051414.1:19558464-19558764 GCF_015228065.2 Penaeus monodon
TATGTTGCTTTGTTCTAGACCCGTTTTTTTTTTTTTGTTATTGTTGATATTATATTATTACTGATGCCACTTCACATCATATCTTATACTTGCCATAGTTATTTTATGTGGTCATAAACTGACACGCTATGAACGTGCCTCATTTGCCCGGAATTACACCACAGTTCCTTTGACACTCCACCGCCATGGACCGGGCGTCCTGAGACTGAATTTATCTATGCTGTATTTTGTATTTTGTTAACTCTGTTCGTGCGCGCGGGCGTGTAGTTTTGTGCTGGCTCTCTAATTAGCTACTGTAAT
>NC_051414.1:19558996-19559793 GCF_015228065.2 Penaeus monodon
TTATTCCCTCCCCTTCATAACACTGTGATTCAATTCTGATACACATATTAGCGAGACGCTTTCCCTGAAAGCTCTAATTATGGAAAAACACAACAACAACTAAGAAGCTTTTTTGTTGGGAGAACTATTTTTTTTGGAAAAACGATTTTTTACTATCACAGTCACCTTCCCTTTCTCGCTGCTCCCCCCCTTTCCTCTCTAATCTATCCATCATCTCTACATGCTCATTCTTGACTAATGATCATCAGTTCTTGTTTTTCGAAACAGGTAAATACTAAAATGTCTTATGCATAGGGAAACCAACGAAAAAGTTGACAACCGCTGAAACAATTATCCAGCGAGACTGAAGTGTATAGCTCAATACGTGTGTATCGTTTTTATCTCGAGAGCGTCCATTTGCTCACCGGTCCGTGAACATATATACACTCGCATTCTTCAACCTTATGATAAGAAAAACACAACGGTTGCGCGCCTTATATTAAAAAATGAAAAGCGTAGGTTTTGTAGATTTAGATTCAAACACTCGATTTCAATCTTCTGACAATAATTCCTTGTTCAGCATGCATGGACTTTCTCAAACCCTCCTGGTTGGCCTTTTCCAGTAACAACGTAAATGTCCTTTCAGCAGTTTAATGCACAGTCAAAGGAAAAGGGGAAATGAGTTTCTTATGAAGTATAATTATGTACCTGAATATGTGATTGAATTCCAGGTGTTCGCAAAATCTCTTTGATAACGTGTCGTTTAGTCGCTAAGGATAATTTCTCTCTCCCTCTTTCTTTCCCTCACAACAGAAGAG
>NC_051414.1:19560393-19561182 GCF_015228065.2 Penaeus monodon
AACATGCTAGGCAGCCAAAAGAAACATTTATCAGTGCGTTTCCTCATATCTATACTGTTATAATCAGGGTTCATTGCATTATAATCATATCATATAGCGACATAGCGCCGCTTGATTAGATGATATGAAAAAGGAATTAAAACTGCAATCGGGCTGTTGTGTCTGTTAAAGCCCGCATTGATCATGATTATTGCAGGCTGACCGGCTTGCTCTGGCGCGCTGTAGCTTTCACACAACAGGTGATTTAAATGAATTGCTGCAAAAACTTTACATTGGCAATATCAGATCCCGTAGATGAGTGCTATTACACGCTCTGTGCACGATAGGAAAATGAGTGAATCACCAGTAGCTCATACTGTTAAACATTGCGTGTTATGTATGAGAAGTGCTTTTATTGCATATTTAGAGGTAGTTAGTATTTTTTTCACTTTAAAGAGAGGTTAGCAGGCGTCGATACGGTGTATATAAGCAATTTCATTATAAGTGTAAAGATTTCTGATTGCCTTTTTTTTGTATTATTTTGTTACCTCTCGACAAGAGCAAAAAGGTAAACAATCTTATGACTTTATTTATTCTAACATTCTTGCAAATACTAGGATTGGAAACCAGTCCAAAATCATACATAAATATTCATATCTCAAAACACAAACGATATTAGAACAAACTTACAGATTTTACTGAGCTTTCTATGTTCACCTGATGATTGAAAAAAAGAATCAACTTTTAAAGCTCATTACAAATATCAAACGTCTGCATAACTTCCAGGCAGGGGATTTACGGATTTTTTTC
>NC_051414.1:19561535-19561917 GCF_015228065.2 Penaeus monodon
GTTTTAACGAAACAGCGAGGTCCAAGCCGTCTCTAAGCTCGGTGGCAATGGGTGTCTTCAAAACTTATTTGGATCGTACTCATACGTGTAAAAAGTACGTGGAATTAAAGGCATTTTGCTGTTTGAGAGCAGCATAATATCACAGGTCATGTGGTCATCCATCACGAAAGAGTTTGGAATGTGCACCCAGGGGGCAGGGGGGAAGCGGGGGGATGACAATAGGTCTTAGGGTGAAAAGGAAGCACATCAATGCTACAATGATGTTCGAAAGTTTAAAATGATTAAATACCGTGTTTTATTGCGTGTTTTGAGTACGAATGTTTCTGAAAAATTCATTGTCAATATTTATTTGGAAAATTCGTATCGAAAGGTAGACTGTAAC
>NC_051414.1:19563789-19563948 GCF_015228065.2 Penaeus monodon
CCTTAACATAATTTGAAATTATCATTACTAATATTTGTTGTTTTGCACATCAAGTACTGTAATATATTATAAATTACATTATGGCTCTCAGAAGTGGGCCTCACAGGATTAAAATTTGAATTTCCTCCATCTGCGTGCCCAGTGTATACGTATATACAA
>NC_051414.1:19564034-19564567 GCF_015228065.2 Penaeus monodon
TATGGACCTCATCTGTTCATGCCACATTTTATGATTGTAGCCTCGCAATCTCTTCTGCCGATTTCACCAGTGATATTTACAATCCAAAAACAAACAGCTATTTGTTTGGGGACTAATTGGTTTTGCGTGTAAAAAGAAATTCGTTTAATATTAGTATTACCTAAACAATCATTTGTTAGCTTCGCGATGAGTTGCATGTAATCCGGGACGAAATTGCTTGTGTTTTTGGGAGTGATTGGGTGATTAGGGAAGATTGGGTCTGCTTAATTTAGTGTTTAATTTAGTTCGGTTTTATTGTTAAATTTACTTATTCGTATGACCATTTTTCCGCATTCAACAACAAATATGATTATTTCATAATTATTGAGGATTAGTTTACAGTGTATGCGTTATTCATATCTAAATAGTTAACCATATAGTCTAATTATGTGCATTAAACAAGCCTGAAATATATAATTGCCTCCATACTTCATAATCTGAAAACCTTACCCAAACCTAATCGTTGACTTTATAGGATAGTGGTTCGTTTAGAC
>NC_051414.1:19564586-19564922 GCF_015228065.2 Penaeus monodon
TACTATTACTACTACTAGTATCACCAAAATCGGTACGTAAGATTGGGATTTCATTTAGATTTTTTTTAGATCGGTATGAAAGCTTAAGGTCGCCATACATGCAAGTGAGGCCGTAGTGAACCGGTAATTATCAAAATAAAAGTGGCTTAAAATGAATACGCATAATTGTTTCTATTTCCATACCCAGACTAATTATTCGTGGATCTGGTATAGTTATCAGAGTACAATATAATAGAGATCAATACTTTGATCAGAGAATTTAACAAACACTGCAGATGGTCTCACCCGGATATTGTAAATGAAACACTGGAACGATATCCCGAGATATTGTGTCAC
>NC_051414.1:19566009-19566609 GCF_015228065.2 Penaeus monodon
CTTCTGCATTGTTTGTCGTACAAGGGATGACAGCTAATTAATAGATTAAGTAAACGCCATTACAGTGGAGGATCATGGCTTCGTGCCAATAGGCTTTGGTGCCTGGCAAGTCCTCGCTACTATCTTAGGAAGTGACAGCCAGATCAGTTAATGTGTTGTGAAGAATACTCTACGTAATTTCTGCATTTCCACTTAGCCTCCATTTTTGTCCTCCTAAGAGAGAAAGGAGTGGAGGCTTGAAGAAAAATGAGATTAAGATATTCGAACATGTCATTTCAGTGAAAGTATGAAGTGGTAAATCTAATCCCGGTATATCTAATATTCAGTGCTAACCTAATACTATTCAATCTGATATTAATAGTTTAAACCATTCCTACATAGCATGTAGGCAACTAATTAATCGTCAGAATTTAGAATGAATCCGTTCATGAGATCACAGGGAACGCATCGTATATTTTTGCATGTGAATGTGGGACCCGAAGCCGACTTTACCATAAAACAGAAGCCTGAATACTGGACTTCTATTCTTGCACTATGATTATAATTGTAACTCTTAAATTTAATAGTAATATCTTTGATATCATTGGTACGGCTATGATT
>NC_051414.1:19566667-19567077 GCF_015228065.2 Penaeus monodon
AAGTGTTGGAAATGAATCCGATCGTCACTTGAACTATAATTATCATTCAGTCATAATAGTATGTGCATTATAAACATCAATATGCAAAATCATCTTCATATAGGCAGTCATCTGAAAAATTGATTAATGAATGAATAAAAATAAAGAAAGGAACAATAGAATTGGAAATGAATGAATAAATTAATTTCTAAACAAATAGATATAAGATAAATTAATAAACAGAATGAATAAGAAAGGTAGACTAATAACATTTCATAAACAAGTAATTTTCATTTCCAAACACATCCTAACCACGGAAAGCAAAAGAGAAAATGTTTCGGCGTTTCTGGCCCGACAAATCCGTCTTCTACTGAGGAGGTTTTGCTCTCGGCGAGGAAGGTAGACCGCGGCCTCCGAGGGACGGCTCGCCA
>NC_051414.1:19567573-19567769 GCF_015228065.2 Penaeus monodon
AGAAAAAAATAATGTACATTTAATCGTGATATGGAAATGTCTATATATTCAAGTAATAGCGTTTTCGGTGGTCGGGCCGGGTTCAAAGAATTTCAATTTTACCTGAACCGGTTATCCGATATTGTATCTGAAGGCTAAGGTGGCCAGAGACGTCAAAGGAGCGTTCTTTCTAACCAATTTTGCCATTTTATAGAAA
>NC_051414.1:19568021-19568631 GCF_015228065.2 Penaeus monodon
GTTCTTCTTTACACACACACGCGCGCGCGCATTTGCACATGCATAGACAGCTCTGCCGATAAAATGGAGCAAGACCAACTAGGGAGAAGACGCACATCAGAATCCGAGGAACTGCCCATTGCGAAAAACAATATACTAGTTGCATAAGACATGTTGTGTGAGAGCAGGTAAGAGCGCCATGACATCATTTAAGAATCCTTTATTGGGCTAAGAGGATATTCTCTTATGCGTGGATAACCGAATAAAATTTAATGACGCAACATGTTCAACTACTAAAAGTAATGTATTTCCATGAAATTCAAGACCTGAAAGAATATGAATAAGGGGATGTTATTGTGTGCTTAATTATCATTTTATTTTTTAGTCACAAACTATACCACAGTTTTCGATTCGACAATGTGCCCCTTTCGTAGAAACTTTCAACTCCTTATACGTGTGTTCATTTTCGTATTCTAAGACAAGCCTAATAAGCTGTCAAAAGAGTTGGAATTTATTTGTGAGCTAAAGAGAAGTTCCAACCTATTATCTGAAATGTTTAATCCCCATTTGCTATGCAGGATACAGAAAGAATGCCTTTGTAATCTCTCTGAATATCTTACTGCTCAGTATG
>NC_051414.1:19568776-19569045 GCF_015228065.2 Penaeus monodon
CACACACACACACTGTATTCATGATTGCCAATTTAAACACAAAGGAAGAGAGCGACATTTATATTGGTCCCTGAACTTTTATATAACGATGCTAAAATAGGAAGCTTTATATGCACATTTTGTGAACTATTATTTTCGTTGTCTTTTCGTGCCATTCTTTTCGCACGTCACTGCTACTTTGTTATCCTATTAGTGATTCATGCTAAGGGCCATCCTGGAGGACCGCCCGTCTTTTGTCTCTTACTAAGAACCGTGCTGGATGAGGAATA
>NC_051414.1:19570188-19570521 GCF_015228065.2 Penaeus monodon
AGAATTTGATTCAGCCCTTGTGATTTCATTACCCCTTGTTAGTAGTTCATTGGGTTTCAATATAATCAGACGTCTAAATTACTTCTAAAGTTAAGTTACTGTTATTTTTCGGTACGCTGTTGTACAGCCTTGGTCCATCAATGAAGAAACATTGAATATGCATTTCCTAGGAAACTTAATTATATTCTTCAGTGGCACTTGTTACCTGAAAAGGCAGAGTATATTAATGAAAGATGATATTAATTCATATTGCTGGCTATGATGCAATTTGCCTTTGATTAAAACGGGAGAAAGAGATTCTGAAGATCGGTTTTATGAAAATAAATTGAATTC
>NC_051414.1:19571165-19572211 GCF_015228065.2 Penaeus monodon
CAAACGCCTCAGTTACATCTAACGCCGCTCCGCCGCCACACTGAAATCCACTAAACGGTTCACTTGTTAATCTACTGAGCTGTCTCCAGTTTGCATTTGCAGTGGTATCAGGCGCGATGGCACTTGGCAGGCACGAGTGACTGCAGTGGTTAGGTGAAGTGTTACCAACTGGAGCAAGTTAATTCTTAGGGAATACAGCAACACTGCTAATTGTTCCGACAAAGGAATAGTATGCTGGAGATTGGGGTTAAAGTATATATATTTTTACAGGATATTTACCTTGCGACTGTTCCACCTCGTATTCGCCGCACTACGACAAATACAGGTTAAGAATTGTATAGTTTATACTTCAATAGACATCTCAGGTTTCTAAGTGCTTCTTTACTTTCTGTTGTAGATTTTTTAACTTTAGTCTGTTGTTTCAGTAAATCATGGCATATATCCATCAGCCTTTCAAGTTTTTTTTATCTGTCTTAATTAAATTTTCTGGAATTCTGACAAGATTATCATTATATTACACTTCCACTTAATGAGCACCAAAAATAAGTATTTTCTAGATCAGAATGCTTACCACATATACACAACAAGAAGGGACGTTGGTAAATTTATTCTCCACGGGATATTAATGACATCGTCTCAATATCACACTTCAGAGAGATAGAGATGGAGATCAATTTGCTCACTGAGAGACGTCAATGAATATTGCAGTGGGTATACACAATCAGCTTTTGATATTACTTTGAGATGAATCGCAATATAAATGCCAATACACGTCACTGAGGAAAAGAACATTGATTGGGCAGGGTAAAATGCTAGGCATACTCAGTAGGGGAACAAATTAGATTGATTTACAGTAGGTTTTCCCAAACTGGGGGCCATGAAGCAGAATGAAGGGATTTAGCGGATAGGCAGCCAGTGGAGGGAACTTGTAGGTTTAATACAGGTTTGTTCAATGCCTTGTTGCCAGGCATATGGGTAATAAATCCTGAAATCAAGACGATTGTTGATAATCTGCCGAGAGGCACAGAGGGAGAACCCCCCCACAC
>NC_051414.1:19572516-19572637 GCF_015228065.2 Penaeus monodon
TACCAAAAATATTTGCTGCCACGCTGTAATTACGTTAAGATTAAGTGAAGATGAGTCATGCAAGAATAATTGCATAAGAGGATTTGAATAAACTTGGGGCATGACTTTCTTTACGGCATCG
>NC_051414.1:19574783-19574977 GCF_015228065.2 Penaeus monodon
CTAGGTGAGAGATAATTGTCTACTCTGGTGCAAATATCCTTAACAGATTTTGAAATTATCATTACATACCTATTTTGTTGTTTTTGCACATCAAGTACTGTAATATTTATAAATTACATTATCGCTCTCAGAAGTTGCCCTCACAGGAATTAAATTTGATTCCTCCATCTGCGTGCCCAGTGTCTACGTTACAA
>NC_051414.1:19575070-19575959 GCF_015228065.2 Penaeus monodon
TATGGACCTCATCTGTTCATGCCACATTTTATGATTGTAGCCATCCAATTCTCTTCTGCCGATTTCCACCAGTGAATATTTTACAATCCAAAAACAACCCTTTTGTTTTGGGGCATAATTGGTTTTGCGTGTAAAAGAATTCGTGTTAATATTATTTTCCTAAACATCATTTGTTATCTTCGCGATGAGTTGCATGTATCCCGGGACGAAATTGCTTGTGTTTTTGGGAGTGATTGGGTGGATTTAGGGAAGATTTGGGTTCTGCTTATTTAGTGTTTAATTTAGTTCGTTTATTGTTAAATTTACTTATTTCTATACCATTTTCCGCTTCAACAACAACTATGATTATTTCATATTATTGAGGTTAGTTTACAGTGTATGCGTTATTCATATCTATAGTTAACCATATAGTCCTATTATGTCATTAAACAACCTGAAATATATAATTGCCTCATACTTACTAATCTGAAACCGTACCCACCTAATCGTTAACTTTCTAGGATAGTTTTGGTTCGTTATGGACACAAAAAGAAAAAAAAATACTAACTATATCTACTAGTATCACAAATCGGTACTAAGATTGGATTTCATTTAGATTTTTTTTTAGTCGGTCATGAAAGCTTAAGGTCGCCCATACATGCAGTGAGGCCGTAGTGAACCGGTAATTATCAATTAAAAGTGGCTTAAAATGAGTACGCATAATTGTTTTTCTATTTCCATACCCAACTAATTATTCGTGGATCTGGTATAGTTGCTCAAGTACAATCTAATACGATCAATACTTTGATCAGAGAATTTACAAACAACTGCAGATGGTATCACCCGGATGTTGTAATGAAACACTTGAACGATATCCCGAGATATTGTTGTCCTCGAACCAGTATACCGG
>NC_051414.1:19577691-19577791 GCF_015228065.2 Penaeus monodon
TAGAGAAATTGATAGATAATTATAGATAAATGACAATACCTAGATAAACCAGATTTAAAAAAACAATAAAAACCCCCCCCCTATGAGACACCACCCCGCC
>NC_051414.1:19578627-19579807 GCF_015228065.2 Penaeus monodon
TTAATGCTGGGATGTTGATAAAGTGTTTACAAATCTCTGGGAAATAAAAAGGGATATCTTCTGCATTGTTTGTCGTACAAGGGATGAACTTTAATAGTTAAGTAAAGCGCCATTACAGTGGGGATCATGGCTTCGTGCCCAATAGGCTTCTGGTTGCCTGGCAAGTTCCTCGCTACTATCTTAGGAACGTGACAGCCAGGAGTCAGTTGTGAGCTTGATTTAATAATGTGTTGTGAAGAATACTCTACGTAATTTCTGCATTTCCACTTAGCCTCCATTTTTGGTCCTCCTAAAAGAAAGGAGTGGAGGCTTGAAAGAAAATGATATTAGATATTCGACTGTCATTTCGTGAAGAGTATGAATTGGTAAATCTTAATCCGGTATATCTAATATTCATGGCTAACCTAATACTAGTTCAATCCTGTATAATATTTTAACCATTCCTACAAGCATGGTAGGCAATGTCTATTAATCGTCAGAATTTAGAATGATCCGTTCATGAATCTACAGGGAACGCAATCGTTATTTTTGCATTGAATGTGGGACCCGAAGCCGCCTTTACCAGAAAACAGAAGCCTGAATACTGGACTTCTATTCTTGCACTATTCTTACTATTGTAACTCTTAGATTTAATTACTTAATATCTTTGATATCATTGGTAGCTGCTATGATGATTGTAATAATATTACAATTGTTAGTTTTTATAGTAAGGGTAATAGCAACGAGTATTATTAAGTGTTTGGAAATGAATCTCGATCGTCACTTGACTATTTTGATTTCATTCAGTCATAATAGTAGTCATTATAAACTCACTATGCAATCATCCTTCATATATTCAGTCATATCTGAAAAATTTGATTAATGAATGAATAACAATAACGAAAGGAACAATAGAATGGAAATGATGGAATAAATTAAAATTTCTACAACCAAATAGATATAAGATACTTAATACACAGAATGAATAAGAAGTGTAGACTAATATCCCATTTCATAAAGCCAGGGTAAAGGTAATTTTCATTTCCAAGACCCAGTGGCCTAACCCCGGAATCAAAAGAGTAAAAATGTTTCGGCGTTTCTGGCCCGACAAATCCGTCTTCTACTGAGGGGGTTTTGCTCTCGCGGGGAAGGCATACCGCGGCCTCTCGAGGACGGCCTCGCCACTCTGACCTTTTCGCTT
>NC_051414.1:19580443-19580830 GCF_015228065.2 Penaeus monodon
AATGAAAATATTCTTACAGAAAAAATAATGTACATTTAATCGTGATATGGAATGTCTATATATTCAAGTAATAGCGTTTTTCGTGGTCGGGCCGGGTTCAAAGAGTTCAATTTTTTACCTGAACCGGTTTATCCGTATTGTATCTGAAGGCTTGTGGCCAGAGACGTCAAAGGAGCGTTCTTTCTAACTCAATTTTGCCATTTTATAGAAAAAAATTATCGGTTATGTTGATCATGAAAATGATGATGCAGATGATGGTACTGAAATAACACCACAAAATGTACTATGATGCTAATATCTAACTACTACTAATGTAATAACAACAACAGTGACATAATAATCGATAATAGTGGATATGCTGACAATTCAAAAAGCCATCCCGTCCTC
>NC_051414.1:19580913-19581518 GCF_015228065.2 Penaeus monodon
GTTCTGTCTTTACACAACACTCGCGCGCGCATTTGCACATGCATAGGACAGCTCTGCCGATAAATGGAGCAGACCACCTACGGATAGACGCAACATCAAATCCGAGGAACTGCCCCATTGCGAAAAACATATGACTAGTTTCAATAGACATGTTGTGTGAGAGCAGGTAGAGCGCCATGACATCATTTAATAACCTTTATTTGGGCTAAGAGGAATATTCTCTTATGCTGATAACCATAAAAATTTAATGACGCAACTGTTCAACTACAAAAGTAAATGTCTTTTCCATGAATTCAAGACCTGAAAAATATGAATAAGGGGGATGTTTTATTGTGTGCTTAATTATAATTTTATTTTTAGTCACAACCTATACCACGTTTTCGATTCGACAATGTGCCCCTTTCGTAGAACTTTCACTCTTATTACTCGTGTTCATTTTCGTATTCTAGCAAGCCTAATAAGCTGTCAAAGAGTTGGAATTTATTTGTGAAGGCTAAAGAGAAGTGCAACCTATTCTCTGAAATGTTAATTCCCCCTTGCTATGCAGGATACAGAAGAATGCCTTTGTACAATCTCTCTGATATCTTCTGACTCAGTATGTTATG
>NC_051414.1:19581653-19582004 GCF_015228065.2 Penaeus monodon
CTCTATACACCACACACACTGATTCATGATTGCCAAGTTTAAACATCAAAGGAAGAGAGCGACATTTATATTTGTCCCTGCAGCTTTTATATAACGAGCTAAAATAGGAATCTTTATATGCGCATTTTGTGAACTATTATTTTCGTTGTCTTTTCCGTGCCAGTCTTTCGCACGTCACTGCTACTTTGTTATCCTATAGTTGATATCATGCTAAGGCCCATCCTGGAGGGACCGCCCGTCTTTTGTCTCTTACTAAGACCTTCTGATGAGGACTACTAGGGGCGCTGCATTAAGAGTTCCCTCCTATTTCAAATGGAGATATAGTAATGAACGTCGTACAGTTATAACGCA
>NC_051414.1:19582295-19582424 GCF_015228065.2 Penaeus monodon
ACTCCTATTATTTCAGAATCTTTCGCCACGAAAGCCATCGCCATTATCAATACTGGTGCATAAAGACTATGAATCATGACTTTGTAGTACCTTATCCTATTTTCTTTTTTTCTTTTTTTTGGAGGGGGG
>NC_051414.1:19583061-19583409 GCF_015228065.2 Penaeus monodon
AGGAATTTGATTCAGCCCTTGTGATTTCATTACCCATTTTAGTTTCATTGGGGGTTTCATATAATCAGTACGTCAAATTACTTCTAAGTTAGTTACTGTTATTTTTCGGTACGGCTGTTGTCAGCCTTGGTCCTCAATGAAGAAACATTGAATATGTCATGTCCTAGGAAACTTATTTATTCTTCAGTGGCACTTGTTTACCTTAAAAGGCAGATAATTCAGAAAGATGATATTAATTTCATGATTGCTGGCTATATGCAATTTGCTTTGATTAAAACTGGAGAAAGAGATTCTGAAGATCGTTGTTTATGAAAATAAATTGAATCGAAATATATTAAACAGACTCAT
>NC_051414.1:19583985-19585072 GCF_015228065.2 Penaeus monodon
TCCTACAGACGAATATGTAACATCAGCTGCACAAACGCCGCAGTTACATCTAACGCGCTCCGCCGCCACACTGACTCCACTAACGGTTCACTTGTTAATCTACTTGAGCTGTCTCCAGTTTTTTTGCATTTGCAGTGTATCAGCGCGATGGCACTTGGCAGGCACGAGTGACTGCCAGTGGTTAGTGAAGTGTTTACCATGCTGGAGCAATTTATTCTTAGGAATACAGCAACACATGCTATTTGTTCCGACAAAGGAAATAGACTGGCTGGAGATTGGGGTTAAGTAATCTATATTTTTACAGGATTTTACCTTGCACTGTTCCACCTTTAATTCGCCGCACTACGACAAATACAGGTTAGAATTGTATGTTTATTACGTCAATAGACTCTAGGTTTTCTAAGTGCTTCTTTACTTTCTGTTGTAGATTTTTTACTTTAGATTCCTGTTGTTTCAGTAATCATGGCATATATCCATCAGCCTTTCAAGTTTTTTTTATCTGTCTTAATTAAATTTTCTGGAATTCTGGACAAGAGTATCATTATAGTACACTTCCACTTACTAGCACAAAAATAAGTATTTTCTAGATCAGAATGCTTTACACATATACACAACAAGAAGGGACGTGGTAAAATTATTCTCCAGACGGGATATTAATGACATCGGGGGGGGGGGGGTACAGCAATCTCACACTTTCAGAGAGTAGAGATGGAGATCAATTTGCCACTGAGAGACGTCAATGATATTGCGTGGGTATATCATCAGCTTTTGATATTACTTGAGATGATCGCAATATAAATGCCAATACACGTCCCTGAGGAAAGACATTGATTGGGCAGGTAAATGCTATGCATACTCAGTAGGGGACAAATTAGATTGATTTAACAGTAGGTTTTTCTAAACTGGGGGCCCATGAGCGAAGAAGGATTTAGCGGATAGGCAGCCAGTGGAGGGAACTTGTAGGTTTAATACCGGTTTGTCAATGCCTTGTTGCCAGGCATATGGGTAATAAATCTAGAATCAATACGATTGTTGATAATCCCTCCGAGGCGCAGAGGGGAATCCCCCCCGACACGACAGACCACCC
>NC_051414.1:19585466-19585681 GCF_015228065.2 Penaeus monodon
GCTACAAAAATCATTTTGGCTGCCACGCTGTAATTACGTTAAGATTAAGTGAAGATGAGTCATGCAAGAATAATTGCATAAGAGGATTTGAATAAACTTGGGGCATGACTTTCTTTACGGCATCGTATATATGTCTTGTAGTAAATATGACCAAATCTAAATTAATATGGGGATGAGCAATGTGATGTTTAATGTTGAATTTTGTCTCTAACTCG
>NC_051414.1:19585851-19585955 GCF_015228065.2 Penaeus monodon
ATCTGTTTTTCCCTCTCTCCTCCTTTCTTTTTCTCTTCAAAATCCCTTCTTCAAATCCCATTGCCCTCTTTTTCTAACGTTTTCTTCTCTTAACACCCCACACG
>NC_051414.1:19585990-19586206 GCF_015228065.2 Penaeus monodon
TCCGCAGCCGCTCCGTCCCATTCCCCTCCCCTCACCGCTCTCTTCACTAGTTCCTTCCTCCCCCTCCGAGTCCTCTCGCCCCCCGGACTCGCCCCTCAGTCCTCCCGGTCCACGCACTCCCCGACCCTCGTCACTCCAGGTTTCCTCCCCCCCGCGCGCCCCACCCCCATCCCACGGATCTTCACAACACGGTGGGGGTGCGTCCTCCGATATCCC
>NC_051414.1:19592244-19592467 GCF_015228065.2 Penaeus monodon
CGCCCCTCCTCGCGGCCCCCCATATAGATGAGGGGCAATCAAAGAGGCTATACAGACCGAACAACTTCACAAATTTCTCAAAACAACTAGAACTACTGACAATCATAAACAAAAGAGCAATATCAAAACATTAATCTAATCAGCAAAAAAAATTTCAAAATAATTCAATGAAAACCAAGTTAAATATCGCCAGCACCACACGGAACCATCCACGGCATCAATT
>NC_051414.1:19596279-19596377 GCF_015228065.2 Penaeus monodon
TCCTACTGAGGCGGTGTTTTGACTTTGACTTTGACAGTTTATTTATTTATGTCTTCCCGACTATCCAGTACCCTTGTGAGCTATGCTTCCATCTTTAT
>NC_051414.1:19597122-19597317 GCF_015228065.2 Penaeus monodon
GTGGTCATAAACTGACACGCTATGACACGTGCCTCATTTGCCCTTAATTACACCACAGTTCCTTTGACACTCACCGCCCATGGACCGGGGCGTCTGAGACTGAAATTTATCTATGCTGTATTTTGTATTTTGTTAGACTATGTTCGTGCGCGCGGGCGTGTATGTTTGTGCTGGCTCTCTAATTATGTACTGTAA
>NC_051414.1:19597530-19598238 GCF_015228065.2 Penaeus monodon
ATCTCATCTCCTCTTCCCTCTCCCTTCATACACTGTTTCATTCTTGTACGTAATTAGCGAGACGCCTTTCCCTGAAAGCTCTTAATTATGGAAAAAACAACAACAACAACTAAGAAGCTGTTTGTTGGGAGAAATATTTTTTTGGAAAAACTATTTTTTTACTATCACATTCACCTTCCCTTTTCTCCTGCTCCCCCCCTTTCTCTCTATCTATCCATCCATCTCTACATGCTCATTCTTGATAATGATCATCAGTTCTGTTTCGAAACAGGTAAATACATAAAGGTCTTAATGCATATAGAAACAACGAAAAAGTTGACAACGCTGAAACAATTATCCAGCGAGACTGAAGTGTATAGCCTCATAAGTGTGTATCGTTTATCTCGAGAGCGTCCATTTGCGTCAACGGTCGTGACATATGAACACTCAGCATTCTTTCACCTTAATGATAAGAAAAACACACGGTTGCGCGCTTATTACAAAAATGAAAAAGCGTAGGTTTTGTTAGATTTAGGATTCAAACACTCGATTTCAATCTCTGACAAGAATTCCTTGTTCAGCAGTGCATGGACTTTGCTCAAAACCCTCCTGGTTGGCCTTTTTCCAGTAACAACGTAAATGTCTTTCAGCAGTTTAATGCACAGTCAAAGGAAAAGGGGAAATGAGTTTCTTATGAAGTATAATTATGTACCTGAATATGTGATTGAA
>NC_051414.1:19606397-19607004 GCF_015228065.2 Penaeus monodon
GACCTTCCGGTCATATCTGGATGTGACCTAATTACGTCTTGTGACCTGGTTCATGTATATTCCACGTAGATAATTTTGTCATTTGGTTAGCGCATCTCCGCCCTGTACCGACTGTAATTACTTTTAATGATACTCAAATAAGTGTAAGATATGTAACCCATGACATGCCCTGTCACTAGTATCAATAAATGGCAATTGTTTCTGCATCCCTTGGATGCGCCTGCCTAGCGGTAAATGAGCCGGTGTCCTTAAGGGCTAAATACCTACTTTCTGCTCGGGTAACTACCTCTCACTTTGTGCTAAGTAATTACAGGGTTATATAATTCACTTTCGCTAAATACCTGCTCTCTGCTCGGCTAATTGACCTCTCAGTTTGTAGTATGTGTTTATAGGGTGTGAAAATCCGAGTTCGCCGACTTAGCCAACTTACCATTATAGATACAGGTAATCATAGGGTATTTTGTGTTGGCATGCGACTTCCAGAATTTCTCTTTCTCAACCATATTTGCACAGATGTATAAGTTACTTATGCATGTGATAATTGTTCAGAACGCATTTGAATCATGAATTTACTCGTGCACCAGTCAAAGGTATATATTGAAATTAA
>NC_051414.1:19607048-19607200 GCF_015228065.2 Penaeus monodon
TTAAGAAATAGTCAGATGATTATTATAAGTCTCTCCCTCTATCTTTGCGCAGATGTAATAAGCGATAATTGTCCATAATGCATCTGAATAATAAATTTACTTATGCACCTGGCAAATGAATATATTGAAATCCACTATTGTGCGCATTCATT
>NC_051414.1:19608133-19609276 GCF_015228065.2 Penaeus monodon
AAACACTACTAAGGATTTTTTCACTAGTTTCATCTTTAATGAAGACAATCACCTTCACCACTCCTAAGTCTGCATCAATATTTGAAAGCGATATATCATGCAGATATAGCAAAACACTTCAAAGTTTACGCACTGGTTCCCGCTTTCACATATGTCCTCATTCGCTATCTTTACGACTGTCATTTCGCCCCTTGATTCTCTGGGGAGATTCCCCTTTGATTTGATTAGCTTGGTATCGAAGTAGATCTATCCTAAATGCGCGCTGTCAGTCATCTCGGTCTTTGTTGCCCATCGCGAATGGACTGGACGGGATTGAATAGTAATCTCTTCATCTTTCAAGCTGTCATTCCTTCTTGATCGAATATTTACATACGGAAATGTCCAGTTAACGGGGATAGGATATTCTGTTTCTCGCCTGAAAATAAGTCTGATTGAAGCTAGGGAGAGGAAAAAGTCATACATTCGGCCGTATTTTGAGACGACTTTAATTTCCTTACTAGAGTTGATTCCCTTTCCCCATTGGCTGTAAGAAATATTGTTGCTGGAAGTATTTCTGGTAATTTTCTGGTGAATATGCTATCATTATACTGTAATTACGTATAGTTACCTCTTGACAGTATCATTGCTCAAGTTCTTGTAACAACTTTTCCCCTCATAATAGACTCATTCAGACTACTAAAGCTTCATTGTAACACGACTGTCCCACTATATACATCTCCAACACTCGCTTCAGGCCTCATCATTCTCTGGATGGCCTGTCGCACTGTTCCCTCGCACATGTTGGCTCTCTGACTCCACTTGTGCTTTGTACAAACGAGAACAACTTCCTCTGGCTCAAGGGGGTGCCTTCACCCCCCCTCGACCTTCCAGGGTTTTCACTTTTTCTACAATGTTCCCATAGTTCCCTCGCTGCTCCTCCATTCCATCAGTCATCCTTGCGCCTCGTGCATTCGGCAATATCCAGATAACTCGAGCTCTGCATGCAAATGGGTTGGCGGCGCTCAATAGCATGCTAACAACGTCATATCGGCTGGAGTTCACCGCTGCACATCGCGCTGTCTTCCCGCCGCGCCGTCGGCCGACGCGAGTCAGACGAGACCCTCGCGCGGCGCACTGCATGTTATGCTGTAGATTCGACTAGAT
>NC_051414.1:19611215-19611378 GCF_015228065.2 Penaeus monodon
AGCACAAATAAGAGAAAAGGTTTTGAATGATACGAGAAAAATTGTTCCCGGAGAACTATTAGGCGAAAGGAACGAAGACATTGTAGGGAATGAAGATGTAGAAATGGAAGAAGATAGAGAACAGGAAAATGTTATGTCTAGAGTTGCTCCGCCAGACAATGAT
>NC_051414.1:19620714-19621494 GCF_015228065.2 Penaeus monodon
AGCCTGCTTTTGGAATTTTCTCAAAAGGGTATTAGGTGTCAGTGAAGGCGAAACTATAGCCTGCACTAGGAAGGGCAAGAGGGGAAGGGGGGAAGGAGGGAAGGGGATACAAGCGAATGGTGGGAAGACGGATGAAAGAGATCAGAAATTCGAGAGAAAATATAATGGCAAATGGATCTGAATCTCTTCGCTTCTCTCCCCGTCACGTGCCAAGTTTTTTCTGAGTGATGAACAAATGTCTTCAATTTACTAAAACCAAGACACTTGATTACACAATACTCCAAAGTTGTATCAAGGAGTGAAAAAAAATATACACAGAAAATGATCACAAATTTCTTTTAAAAAATAGATACTTTATTTTTGACAGGTGCACAAAGTGAATTCAGAATGAAGATGTACGGTGTAAATAAATGCAAAGGCTTCCATAAATTAATAAAGACAGACTTTGCTGGAATAGAATCATAACTAGGATTACGATATCTGCATTATAAATACGTCATATATATGTGACACACTTTCTCTACTCAAATGTTTTATTCCTTTCTTGGAACACAAAGTTTACGTTTAATGAAAGTTATATTAACAGCATACAAAAAACATCGACAAACAAACAAAGTAAGGGAAATGAGCATTTAATATTTTAACCAGCTTCAAACGTTGGCTTCCCTTTGTACTTCACCGTAGTCTCAAGTATTGGTACAGTTATAATCCAAGATGCTTTATTTTGCATGTTGTTATATCATCCGCACACACAAACGCGCGTGCGCACACGCACGGAAG
>NC_051414.1:19621554-19621811 GCF_015228065.2 Penaeus monodon
GACTCTTCGGCATTAGGGTAATATAATCAATAACGTTCTATCATTGTAGCCATTAAAGTTAATTAAGATTCATTAAGGATTCGCTGAGCTGGAAGATGTATTCTAAACAGATATAATCATATTGATGGACTACATTTCAGATGAGGTCCTCATTACCAATATGCTTTTGTTCAAACTACTGAAGAAAATATTCTTTGAACTAATTCACAGTAATATTTTGATTTAAAAAATAACGAAATAACTGGTACATATTATTT
>NC_051414.1:19621919-19622194 GCF_015228065.2 Penaeus monodon
CACACTTACTCGTAAATCAATGACAGTGACATACCATTTCTATACCCATCCGAGGTCCACCGGTAGATATATAGGAGTATTATCACGTCCCTGCGTGTGCATAGAGAACATTATAACGGGTACCAGGAAGTTACCAGTTATCGTAAAAATATTTTCTGTTCATCTTCCAAAATGTTAGGGCTTTGGCGAGCATCTGTTACGCAGTTATATGACAGGAATATACGTTCTCCCTCAAAGATAATACATTATATCTTCCCATATTCTTCACGTAACCC
>NC_051414.1:19625558-19626012 GCF_015228065.2 Penaeus monodon
CATGCTCGTTGATGAAGACAAAGTATTCATATATCTAAGTATCAACTAAAATTAATGACAAACCGTAAGATTATTCAGTTTCCTCTACTGCACTTATCCACAGCATTATTTTCCCGGATGCATCTTAATATGTCACTCTTTATTAACATCATATCGTGCAATGTACAGGCTGAAACTCTTTATTGAGTTTCTACTCCTAACGAAATAATAATACTTCTGGGACAATGAATGCTATTATCAAGATATCAGAATGATTCGGTTCCATTCCCCTTCCCCATATGCTGTCCTTGGCGTCCACTCTTTATTGATACTAAACTAAACTCTGCAGACACTTTATGGTCAATATTTCCCTGAGGTAAAAGAGTGTGGAGTCAACAGTCGCGCGAGAGAATGCTGGCGGAGATATTTTGCGTGAAGTATATTTTTGCATAAAGTCAAGTCATACTTGGTCTCT
>NC_051414.1:19626167-19626508 GCF_015228065.2 Penaeus monodon
AAAAAAAACTAAAGATGGAAAAGAAGATGAGGCTGGAGAGAAACAAAAGACTGAACCTTCTATCCTTACCGTCAACTTTAACATATCTGCGCCTCTCGGAATGTTTTCATGTTGTGAACTGAAACATCCTAACAGCTTGAAATCTTTTTCATTATGAAAGACGTGCATGACCTTCACCGCACCCACTCACCCACCCCTTCCCGTCATGCTGCCCTTGCCGACTGACCTGTTTAAGAGGCACAATAGGGAGGCTGTTGGGCGGGGGTGACAGCTAGGGGGTCTGATGTTTCCTTAAAGTTTCATATTTGAAAAAGTGATTTTCCTTCATTTACTGTTGGTGC
>NC_051414.1:19627109-19627369 GCF_015228065.2 Penaeus monodon
CTCAAAGTGATCGACTAAAGTAACTTGAACTCCCTTCTCGGAAAGCTAATGCATATAAAGTAACCCGAACACCAAAAACACAGGGTCCGAGGCCATGTCAGAGCGGTTTTGCAGTTTGTAAACGCAGTTGATCTTAGGATTTTGTTGACATAGTACAGACTTTTCAACATACTTGATATTTTCTATTCATTATAACATGATTTTGGTCATGCATATAATTGTATAAACTAGTAACATTTGTATATGAGGTGCGTATTGAT
>NC_051414.1:19629983-19631076 GCF_015228065.2 Penaeus monodon
TATTCCTATATATATTATTAAAATATATATTAATATAAATATATATATATATTAAATAAAATATATAATATATAATAAAATAAAAAAATATTATATATATATATAAAAATATAATATAATATTATAATTAAAGATATATAAATAATATATTATATATTTAATATAATATATTATTTTTTAATAATATATATAAAAAATTTTAAAATATAAATTAAAATATTAAAAATAAAATTTATATATTTAAAAAAAAATATAATATAAAAAAATATAAATTAAAATTTTAAAAAATTTTTTAAAAAAAGAAATTTTTAAAAAATATAAAAAATACCCAAAAAATTTAAAAATATTTTTATAAAAAAAAAAATTTTTTAAATATATATATACATAAAAATAATACTATATAAATAATTATTATTATAAATTTTAAACTTTTATAAAATATTAATTTTAAATTATAACTATATTTTATTTTATATTATATAATATATTAATTATTTTAATAAATTATTATATTTAATAAAAAATTATGATTATATATTAAAAAATATATATTATAAAAAATATATTAAATTTAAATATATTATATGTATTTAAAATTTTTATATATTATAAAACCCCTTATATAATTATATAAAATATATATTTTAGTAATATTTTTTTATTTTTAATAATTAAAATTTTATATATAAAAATATTTTTATTTTAAATATATATTTTAATTATTTTAAAATTTTAATAATTTTATATAACCAAATATATTTATATATCATATATATTTTTGCTTTTATTATTTTTAATATTAATATTATTATATATAAATTTTATATAAATTTTACCTTTAGATTTTAAAATATACCTTATAATTATTTTTTATTTTTTCTTCTATATATTTTTTGATTTAAAATTTTAGATTATTTTAAATTATATATTTATATTATTATATAATAGAATATTTTAATTATAAAACTTTAAGATATTATTTTTATTATTTTTATATGTTTATTTTTTTGGGGTATTATTATTTATTTAAATAACTGATATATAAATTATTATTTTATAATATGGAAAAAAACCAAAATCAAAAAAACACCGA
>NC_051414.1:19633764-19636059 GCF_015228065.2 Penaeus monodon
GGGATTGAGGAGTTTTTGGGATTTTGGGGGTTTTTTTTTTCCCTATATTTTATAAAATAATATAATAAAAATTATATATATATTAAAGAATATTTTAAATATAATAAATATATAACATTTAAATTAATACAATAATTTTTAAAAAAATATATATATTAAAAATAAACAAATAAGAAAATATAATAATAAAATAATAATCAAATATAAAATATCAAAAAGGTAATATAAACATAAGATAAATTTAAAATATTAATTGGGGAAAATAAATTAATTTTAAATATTTTATATAAAAATAGGGTATAATATTAAAAATATAAGTAATTAAAATTTGCTAAATATTGTTTAATATATATAGAATTTTAATATTTTTATATAAAATTTATAATAAATTTTGATATAAAATTTTTTATTTTATTTTAAAATAATATTTTGATTATATATTTTTATAATTTTTAATTTTAATTTTTGTTGGGGGGTTTTTGGAAAATATTATTATAATTTTTAGGTTTTGAAATAATATTTTAAAATCAAATTAAATAAATAAATTTTTAAATATATAATAATTAAGAAAATTATGTTTTCATATATTTTTAAAATTTTTTTATAAATTTTTATAGATTAACAAATACAAAAAATTATATTAATTTTTTAATTTTGAAATAAAAAATAATAAATAATTTTATAATATTATAAAAATAATTTAAAATAAATAAAAATAATATTAAAAATAATTTTAGTTATTTAAAAAAAAATTTTAAATATTAAAATAAAAAATTTTTAAAAGATATAAGTATTACATATAAAAAGAAAGATTTTTAAAAATAAAAATAATTATAAAAATTTTAAAAAAAATTTTAATAAAAGGAACAAATAGAATAAAAAAAATAAATACAAAATATTTAATTTTCTATATAAAAAATTTTGAAAAAAATAAAATATATATAAAAATAAATTTGATCAAAAAAAAATAGTATATTTTATAAATATTTTTATTTTTATTATAATAAAATATTGTATATAATCTATTTTAAATATATAAAATTTTTATATATATATATTTTAAAATATTAAAAAAGATATATAAAATTTTTAAAAAATAATATATATATATATTTTTTATATCTGATTAATATAATAAATATAATAGAAAATTTTATATTTTTATATAATATATTAAAATTTTTGGGGAAAATATATAATTATAATTTATATAAAAAATTTTAATAGAATAATATTTTAAATTTTTAAATATATAATTAAAATAAATTTTTAAAATTTTTAAAAAATATATATAGAAAAATTAAATATAGGGATTTGTATATTATATAGAGGATAATTTTAATTTTTAAATATATAAATATTATTTTACCCTTATTTCTTTATAATATTTTAAAAATTTATATATTTTATATTTTAGGATAATTATATATATAATTTATATAATAATTTTATATAATAATTATAATTTTTTGTAGATTAATAATAATATATAAAATATATTTTTAAAAAATTAATTAATAATATTTTTTATATAATATTATGTTTTTATTATAAAACCTTTTAAAATTAATAAATATATTAATATTTGAATATATATATATTATTAACCATTTTTAAACAATTTTTTTATTTTTAGATATATATTTTATTTTAAATTAAAATATATATATATTATTAAAAATATGATTTTATTATAAAATATAATTTTAAATTTTTTTAATTTATACTTTTAAATTAATATAATTTTTATATAGATTATTATATTTTATTTATTTTATTTATATTATTTAATAAATTATATTATATTAGATATTTTTATTTAAAATTTTTTAATAAAATTAATTTTTATAATTTATTATATATTATACTATATAATATTCTATTTTAAAAATTTTAATTTTAATAATATATTTTTATTTATTATAAATAATTTAGAAAAATTTAAATAATTTAATATATATTATTATACATTATAATATGATAATATAATTATGTATTTTTTATAGTTAATTATTTTTGTATAGTATATATAATATATATATATTATATTATATTTTATTATTAAAATATTTTAATGTTTTTTTTTTTTATTATTTTTTTTTTATATTTTATTTATTTGTTTTTTTTTTATTTTATATATTAAAAAATTATTTTTTTTTTTTTTAGTGCACATCTCTCTCTCTTTCTCTGTTATTTATTTTATATTATTTAATATTATTTTAAAATTTTAAAGATAATATATTAATATATATATTATATTTTCACAACATATATTACCCTTATATATGGTAAAAC
>NC_051414.1:19636789-19636855 GCF_015228065.2 Penaeus monodon
TAGCAAAAAGTGTAAAAAAGTCGAAGTAAAAGTTTAAGTGAAAGACGATAAAGGAAAAAAACATTA
>NC_051414.1:19638124-19638349 GCF_015228065.2 Penaeus monodon
ACCACACAACCCACCCCAAACACCACACATAAAAATAATAAAATAAAAAATAATAATAATAAAAAATATAAAAATTTGAAAATTTTTATTTAAATACATATAAAAATATATATTTTAAAATTTATATAATTATATAAAAAATATATATACAAAACATAATAAAAAAATATATGATATATACGACCATAGATATATCATTTAACAATTTTAAGAAACATGTATTAT
>NC_051414.1:19638439-19638573 GCF_015228065.2 Penaeus monodon
TTGTATACCATACTAATTATTTCTCATTTCAGCTGCTTTTGCTCTACACTTATTTCCAGTTAAATCATTTTGCCATAAAAAACTTCTTTCATGTGAGAGAGGATCTTTTTTATTTCGGGGGTACAGAACTTTCA
>NC_051414.1:19639296-19639389 GCF_015228065.2 Penaeus monodon
TGTTTTAAGGGGTTTACGAAAAACCGGACAGAGGGTTTACCCAAAAGTCCCTTAAAAAACCAAAAAACGAATAGTGAAAAAAACAAGACAAGC
>NC_051414.1:19639829-19639913 GCF_015228065.2 Penaeus monodon
TTTTTTGTGTTATAAAAAAGAATAAAATAAACCCAAAATTTTATTAGGGGATTTTTTAGGGGGCTCTCATACTGTAGTATAATA
>NC_051414.1:19640989-19641201 GCF_015228065.2 Penaeus monodon
AAGACAGAAAACAAAGATGATATCGAAAGATAAAGGAGATATGACAGAAGCAACGGCGACGTTCTTCATTTTCTGAAAAAAATTCTCGTCTCTTTGGAGTCTTATCCGCCTGACGCTGCCTAAAGACGTCCGGAAAGAGAGACCGACGCACGCTTAAAGTGACTCGAAGATCTGTTATGGATCATGGTGGTCGTGCACTGAAAGGGGGCATG
>NC_051414.1:19641333-19641768 GCF_015228065.2 Penaeus monodon
TTCTTTCTAAATATAAACAGTCCAGCCAACACACATGCGCTGCATCTAAATTTTTCGAAATATGTGTCTGTATGAGTAAGCGAAATTTTTCATTTATCATTTAATTTGTTTCTTCTTTTTTATTTCAGCCCTTGAAAAAATATATTGTTCAGTTATATGATTTGAATGAAAAGCCATTTCCATCATGAAAAACCCAAAGGGTTTATTACTTGCTCTTTCGAAGCTCATTTGGGAATTTAATCCAGATTTCAGTTTCAATGTCCTGAATAGACAATTCAGCTTGCAGTTTAGTATCTAACCTGGAAGTCAAATTCGGTTTGTCCTTAATGGTTCATAATGGCACCGTAGAAACGAACATCTACCGCATGCAAAGAGGCATCGGGAATATTTAACACTTACATAGTCTCTGTTTCGGTTTTCTTTTTCTTCTTCTTC
>NC_051414.1:19641875-19642524 GCF_015228065.2 Penaeus monodon
TGCTACAATTACTAGTACTACTCCAATTACTGTAGGGGTTTTTGGGGGTCATTTTATAATTTAAAAAATCTATGTACCCTTTTTTAGTCTTCACACCCCAATCCTTTGATACTCCCGTGGTTTTCCCCCCTATCCCGCCTTTACTACATGCATTATTATATACTCTATTCCTGTCCCCCACCATATCTTCACGTCTTAGTAAAGTAACATTCCCAAGCACTTATAATTAACTTTTTGTTTCTACATATTTATAGCCGACTAATCTTTGCAAAAGCTACTTCCGCCCATGCTGCGACCGGCCAATCACCTGACGCACATATCAAAAGCTACTTCCGCCCATGCTGCGACCGGCCAATCACCTGACGCACATATCAAAAGCTACTTCCGCCCATGCTGCGACCGGCCAATCACCTGACGCACATATCAAAACAAACCAGACCTTCCTGCTCGGTTCCCTGTTACTTTGATCTCCTTCCTCCTTTTGCTTCCTGTTAATAAACATATATCCCTCTTAACTCTTTCATGATGAAGGGCGCAAGAGATTAAAAAAGTTTGCACAAATCTTGCTTGTTATTCATAAATTGGTCTATTATTTTTCTTTGAATATAGGTATGTTTGGTGTATGTAAATTATACATTCAGTATGTGGA
>NC_051414.1:19642593-19642670 GCF_015228065.2 Penaeus monodon
AAAACCCCCCCAAAAACCAACACGCCACACATATTTGATAATTATTGTATATATATATTTTGGGTTTTTGTGTATTA
>NC_051414.1:19644152-19644489 GCF_015228065.2 Penaeus monodon
CAATCTCTTCCATATTGTCAAAGAAACAATGATGTTAATTAAGTAGAAATATATCCTGTTCAATGGTAAAATAATGAATTTCACAATAAAAATACTCTCCTTTAAAATTATCTTTTTTGGTAGTATTCAAACAACACGGATACCTGAACGTTTAATTAATACAGTTTCCTTAAAAAGTCACAGAGTTTTGTTTGTTTCTTTTTTCTCTGTACGGTAACTCTCATTCCATGTTTCCGCTTTCTCTGAGGCCAAAAACAAAAAGACACTTGGTATAAAATCGATATGTCGGTACGAACACCATAAAAAGAATTTCTCTTACTAAGTTCACTTTATTTTT
>NC_051414.1:19644830-19645040 GCF_015228065.2 Penaeus monodon
CTATCTGTACAGACCGGGCATTTGCCACATGTGAATCTCGTCTTCAGATACGAATTATTCCAATTACGTAAGCTCATTCTCTTCCCCGGCTATGTAGCCATAATAATAATGAGCTACTCCCAGTCATGTTGAAACTAATCTTATGTTCCTTCAATTATTCAAACGCCATTTTAAATGCAAGAGTAGATCAGACCAATATGCAGAGAGAGG
>NC_051414.1:19646025-19646131 GCF_015228065.2 Penaeus monodon
TTTGTTAATAACGGAATGGAAAAAAATATTGCATGATATAGATACGTCGGTATAAATTCTGTTAAGTAAATTCTATATATCCCTATGTGATTTATCACCTCGATAG
>NC_051414.1:19646681-19646752 GCF_015228065.2 Penaeus monodon
AAACACTGAGATTTTATTATTTGCAATGGATACTTGTAAGCCGCATCTGTTCCCTGAGAATTTGCCTTTCA
>NC_051414.1:19647031-19647391 GCF_015228065.2 Penaeus monodon
GTGAAGGGCATATAAACAATGGGATTCCAAAAGTGAATCACCCATTTCTGATATCCATGTGCATATGCAATTATATATATAAATAAACAAACATAATAGTTACTACAAACCAAAAACTGATTTGACTTCCAAAATTATCTGTTTCATGTAACTGAAGTTTCCAGAGAGCAGTGTAACTGAAATTGGAGTCATATTCACAATAGGTTTGGAAAAACTGAGTAATAAAACCATCCTGTTGCAAGATGGACCTGTCTTTTCATTCTGATCGAATAACTATATAACGGGATATAAATCAAAGAGCTTTTTAACCCTTCCACGGGTGCTATAGATTCGACACTAATCACCAGAGCCGGGCTTGTT
>NC_051414.1:19650150-19650525 GCF_015228065.2 Penaeus monodon
AAAAATGCATTCACAGATACGCTGTAGATGGTAAGTGACCCTCCGATGTTGATATGAGGTGTAAGGAGGCAAGTCATTTCGTTGCTTTCCTTGTCGAATATAGTGTTGACTGGTTTACTTATGGCTGAATCATCAGTGGAATTGAAGATAAATGCTATTGTATATCGAAAACAAAATTGAGAATACACTCGAAATAGACTGCAATATTTGTATGGGAGGTAAATGTAAGCATGAAGACGGGATCACCAGTTGCTCCCTAATCCTCCTTCTTTAGACTCTGTCTCGGGACACAAATTCGCAGTTTCATATTATAATTTGTATAAAGTACATGTGTTTGAAACGTCAGTTTTGCTTCAACTAATAAGGAATGTGAAA
>NC_051414.1:19650755-19650889 GCF_015228065.2 Penaeus monodon
TTTGTTTACTTTTTCCTTGCTCAGCTCAGTTTTATTTACCCCACTTCCCCAACTTCTCCCCTGCTCCTCGAAAGATGTCAGTACTTTTCCCCCCAACTACGCTTGACCTCATTTGACACACTGAGCTTTAATGC
>NC_051414.1:19651027-19651250 GCF_015228065.2 Penaeus monodon
GGGATGAGCGAACGCATGGGGTTGCCGGAGCACTTAAAGAGCGCAAATTTCGTATGGCATCTTGAATTTTATTCAAATTCTTACAGTTTTGTGAATGAAGTATCATATAAAAGACTTATTATCATTGTTGTGATAGTATTAAACAAATAATCTAATATTATCCGTCATAAGTCTATGAGAATATTGAAGACATTTTTGTATAAACCTGCTACTGGATCCTTGG
>NC_051414.1:19653154-19653842 GCF_015228065.2 Penaeus monodon
TTAAAGACTACTCTACAGTACATTTTAATTTTATAACCTGATTAGCTGAAGGAGATCCACAAACATACATATACTATATACATATTTTGTGTGATTATATTCCTATATAATTACTTACCTTGAATAGTCTTTCTGTTCAGTTGTATTCAGATATTATTGGTTCATTTGAACACTGATTTCAGAATCTATGCACAATGAACTTATGCTGAAGCAATTAAATACTTGCCTGGCACAGGGGATATCACTGAATACTTACTTGGAACAGGAGATCTCAGTGAATACTAGTGGCTCAGGAAATATAACTGAATACTTACCTGGCAAAGGAGATATCACTTATGCTTATCTGGTATTGGAGTTATCACTGAATACTTACTTGGCACAGCTGGCATTGAATAGCACAGGATATATAACTGAATACCTGCATGGCAATGGAGATATCACTTAATCATCTCTTGGCACAAGAGATATCAATGAATACTTACTTGGCACAGATCTCACTGAATACTTACCTGGCAGAGGAGATATCAGTGAATACTTACTTGGCACAGATCTCACTGAATACTTACCTGGCAGAGGAGATATCAGTGAATACTTACTTGGTACAGATCTCACTGAATACTTAACTGGCAGAGGAGATATCAGTGAATACTTACTTGGTACAGGTGATATCAATGAAAGGAAAAACCAT
>NC_051414.1:19653956-19654363 GCF_015228065.2 Penaeus monodon
TCATTTGAAGAAACATTGATCTGAAAATCCTCATACCACTTAGGCAGACACTGAACCTTGATAATTACTTGACATGGGAGACACCATCCGAGCCTTACTCTGAGAGCAAAATATATCTTACAAAATGGAAGTGGTTTGAACAAATCTGACAGCATCATCATTCATACCGATGTTTGTATATTACTAGCTAAATACTTCTTCCTGTAAAACTTGATTCCTGAACGGAGAACCCGACGATATAGATTAGATAGGTTTTTCAGTGACAATCACCAGTTTCAGTAGAGATTTGGGTGCATTGAATATACTTATTTGGCAATAATCTTCAGATGGGGGTAGAGGTACACAATGCTATGGTGCTTTGATGTGCAATAGTGCAATTGTAGGCCAAATTTAAATTTTGACATAAA
>NC_051414.1:19654418-19655077 GCF_015228065.2 Penaeus monodon
TCTAATGTTATTAGCACATCTAAGTTTGTTGCCTTTAGCGCACCCTGTCAGAAGACCATCATGCAGTTCATCTACCACTGTTCAATAACCAGAATTCCGGTCATTTGCACTACAGGTCTATGTTTTCCCATATATCAACCAGAGCTTGTAAAAAAAATCAACTCCAACCTATATGAGGGCTAATATGAACAAATATGGAGTAGAATCTCTTCACAGAGAGAAAACCTACAATACCTGCAGAAAACTCGAAAAGTCTTTACAATTTCAAAAAAAAAAAATGAAATTGAATTTCTGTTCTCATAATATATTTGGATTTTGGTTTGAGAACCATAATCGAAGACTTTTATTTAGCAAAATATTGTACAATTTTAAATTTTCAAGGCAATATGGCTGACCCCTCCTGCATGAACACGCCCTTAGGAACATCCCTTAGAACATTATTTAGCTAATACAATTATCATGAATTACTATCATCACCAGTGTGTATAAAAAGTCAAGATTGGACAATACATTTACAATGATTATTTCTACAAACACCAGAAAATTGACCTTAAAAATAAAGGAAAGTGCAGACACAAGATACGTTTTAAAATCTTGATTAAACCGGTTTTGGAAATATATCGGATTCAGTTAGTATTTTCCTGTTTATTTTCACTTTA
>NC_051414.1:19655404-19656146 GCF_015228065.2 Penaeus monodon
CAGTTTAAGTTGCAGTGGTTAAACTAGTAACTTTGGTCCTGTTTCTTTAAACAAGCGAATATTAAATGTTCACTGCACCATATAAAGTAATTTACTAATTCTTATTTCTTTTGCATTCAGATTGGTCCAAGTATTTGTCTAAACAGTACTAGGTATGATGTATATTACACATATAAACTCAATTAAATAGGCAATATAGTTTTTGATCATCCATAATCCTCTTTTAGTTGAAATTTCATATTTACTCTTTTCAATTTAGGTCTTAATCACAATCCATTCACAAGATCTTCCCTTAAACATCAACTTTATTGACTCCATCTTCTATCACTCTAGTTTCTCTTTTCTTTTTTTTTCAGTTTTATAGCCATCTCGCTTCTCTTCCCTTTTCTTCCAGTGGGCAAAAGTTTACTTTGGTTACAAGGCTTTTTATGCAAGTTAACATTTCTTTTTGGGTTTAGAGGTATAGTGCTTGAATTAGATAAAGTTGTATGATCACTTGTCACTGGAAATGCTGTGACCAGCAAATTCCAGATTACATTTTCTCCCTAGAGAATCTGCCAGTACAGAAATCAGCTGATTGCCAGTGAGTCTTCATTCCTCCAAATACTGTTACATGAAAGGTGTAACAGATTTGTAGGC
Organism: Penaeus monodon; assembly: GCF_015228065.2. Lineage (NCBI taxonomy): Eukaryota > Metazoa > Arthropoda > Malacostraca > Decapoda > Penaeidae > Penaeus > Penaeus monodon. The sequence goes on from NC_051414.1 coordinate 19,656,044, forward strand.
AATTGAATAACCATCCACAGCAACCATGGATGCCCATTCAGTTGTGTATATGTATGATTTCAAGGAACCCATATTCGAATTAAGTGCTTTATATATATGTGTG
>NC_051414.1:19656171-19656814 GCF_015228065.2 Penaeus monodon
ACTAAGAGCATTTGAAAGGTTAATTTCATCATGATATTTTCAGGGGACAAATTTACTAGTTCTATACCCAGATTACTAACTCGATGAGAAAGTTAATATTCATACCATTCATACTCAGGGAAATTAATAAAATAGTTCTCACATGCAAAGGCAACCACTCTTCCTTCCAACCGAAATCTTTCCTTTGCATCTCATTCTATCTTTATGAAAATTCATGGCTTAATTTTTTTTTCGGCTGGGGGGGGAGGGGTTCTTGTCCACATTCCACAATGCCTGTCGTATTTTACTTCTTAACATATTTGTTGCCAGCACATAATATAAGGGATTGCAGAATCTATACACAATGAACTTATGCTGAAGCAATTAAATACTTGCCTGGCACAGGGGATATCACTGAATATTTACTTGGAACAGGAGATCTCAGTGAATACCTATGTGGCTCAGGAAATATAACTGAATACTTAAGGAGATATCATTAATCATCTCTTGGCACAAGAATACAGTAATTTACTTGGCGCAGATCTCACTGAATACTTAACTGGCAGAGGAGATATCAGTGAATACTTACTTGGTACAGATCTCACTGAATACTTACCTGGCAGAGGAGATATCACCGAATACTTAAGTGGCACAGGTGATATCA
>NC_051414.1:19656951-19657367 GCF_015228065.2 Penaeus monodon
TTGAAGAAACATTGATCTGAAAATCCTCATACAGTACACTTAGGCAGACACTGAACCTTGATAATTACTTGACATGGGAGACACCATCCGAGCCTTACTCTGAGAGCAAAATATATCTTACAAAATGGAAGTGGTTTGAACAAATCTGACAGCATCATCATTCATACTGATGTTTGTACATTACTAGCTAAATACTTATTCCTGTAAAACTTGATTCCTGAACTGAGAACCCGACGATATAGATTAGATAGGTTTCTCAGTGACAATCACCAGTTTCAGTAGAGATTTGGGTGCATTGAATATACTTATTTGGCAATAATCTTCAGATGGGGGTAGAGGTACACAGTGCTATGGTGCTTTGATGTGCAATGGTGCAATTGTAGGCCAAATTTAAATTTTGACATTAAAAAAAGAAA
>NC_051414.1:19657422-19657873 GCF_015228065.2 Penaeus monodon
GTTCTAATGTTATTAGCACATCTAAGTTTGTTGCCTTTAGCGCACCCTGTCAGAAGACCATCATGCAGTTTATCTACCACTGTTCAACAACCAGAATTCCGGTCATTTGCACTACAGGTCTATGTTTTCCCATATATCAACCAGAGCTTGTAAAAAAAATCAACTCCAACCTATATGAGGGCTAATACGAACAAATATGGAGTAGAATCTCTTCAGAGAGAGAAAACCTACAATACCTGCAGAAAACTCGAAAAGTCTTTACGATCCGGGTGACTTAGGCCCCAAGTTGATTATTACCATGATAAGAAAGAATTTATTTTTTTTATGATGACAAATAGCAAAGTAGCAGTGTTGATTATTGACTAGATTCCTACCCAAGTAATATACTTCCTTAGTAAGTGGTTGTATCCAAATTCTCCTATGTAAAATATTAAACAAAGATGAGGGTAGC
>NC_051414.1:19657992-19658127 GCF_015228065.2 Penaeus monodon
ATAAACTTATAAAATAATGTTTATTTATTTCATTATGCATACAAACATTGCGTCAATGTGTGTAACACTTTAAATAAGAACACAAAAAAAATGAAAAATGAATTCCCAGAAGCTCGACTTCTACATTTTCTTGCC
>NC_051414.1:19658165-19658971 GCF_015228065.2 Penaeus monodon
GTCGACTTGGCACTCTCTGTTCCTAGGCATCTCTTAGTTTCCTCTCGTTCTTTTTGGTTTGTAATGCCAAGGAAACATGAGCCTACTGAAATGTAACTATATCTAAATGGATAGAGTTTTCTAGCATTTCAATATTCTTAATCTTTGAGAAATCCATAAAAAACTACAGGTAGTGGTTTCAGACAGTGAATTGCAATCTGTAATTTGACAGTATGCTTCGGAGATATAAAGTTTGGTAAGCGTCTTTCAAATCATAGGCCTACATTTGATAAGCCAAACAAAGGGCTTATTTGAACAGAAGAGCCTGTCCCTAGTGTGCCAAATAATTGCAACTAAGATGTACAATTTATTCTCCAGTAAAAATTACTAGTTGCTTCAAGCGGTATCAAAAACTCAAGACGAACACTATATACATCATACAGATGAGAGAAAATATTTTATGCCTTACAACTAGCAATCCATAAAAAGAACTGTTTTTGTATAATTACAATGTAAAATACTAGGGCCAATATTAATTATCAATAATGGAAGGTAGAAGAAATCAAATTTGCGGACTATATTTCTAATGAAACATGCCCAACTACACCAATTTGCACATAACCTATTTTCTTGCAGTGTAATGACAATTTCCAACATTACTTTAACATCTATTCATGTTCTGCGCATATTTGTCACCAATACTGACAAACGTAGCGACTGTATTTGTGTACCTCCAAATACACTTCCTGTCAGAAATTTATTCCCACATTCAATACGAGATAAAATAACTGTTGGACCCTGGTACAGAAAGTAATTTGCTGCTGGCG
>NC_051414.1:19658998-19659076 GCF_015228065.2 Penaeus monodon
CTAATTATTCATTCATTTTAACTAATGTATTTTTAATATCTGATATTGTTCCATATAGTGAATTTGTGAATATATTAC
>NC_051414.1:19659183-19659919 GCF_015228065.2 Penaeus monodon
CTACTTATTCAACTTCCTGTCTTCTAAAGAGCATCCTCTTCAATATTTCATTACAAAATTGCAGTATCAAAATTTAATGGTTTTATGAGAGATATTTTGAGTAAGATAATACATTATATTAATTTTGAGAAAGACGATTTTGTAAAACGCATCTTTGTTTGGGGTTGTATGAATTAAAATTATTGTATGATCTAGACAACACGACTGAGAGAATCAACCAGGATTATGTGGAACATTTTTATGATCTTTTAGGCAGATGTTAAGCCATGAAACAAATTATTTCTCGGAAAATTATTTTCCCATTGAATCTAGTTTGATGATTATCAAGGATGGGGATTCTTCAGTAAAACAAAAACAATCAATCAACAGAAAAAATGAAAGAGACTAATGACTGGAGCTTTGCTTACTTAGCACCATATTCGAAGGCTGAAAATGTTGGTGCAGATATCATTTCTATTTAGTCATAGATCAGTTATCAAAGAATACAACTTTTGTTACTAAGGAAGTCATTAAATCAAGAGGGTGTACCATGCAGAAGTTCATCTCTAAATACCCTGAAGTAGGAAACAATCTTGTGATAGAAATTCAGAGGAAATCTGTATTATTCCAAAATCACAAAGAATCAATCAAGGTAGTCCACGGGGACTTACTCAGGGGAGGCAAAGCTTGTGATACAACGCTAACATCTAACAACGCTAAAGTGTATAGCACAAGCTGTGTCTACCGAGAATGTCGA
>NC_051414.1:19659968-19660447 GCF_015228065.2 Penaeus monodon
TTACTTGAATAGGGTTTTTTTTTTAGAAATTAAATGCTGCTAAACCAAAGTGAGGAAAAAAGATAGGTAATAGCAGACAGGGCGGGTGAAAGAGAAAAAATGAGGGGGAAACAGAGTTAAAACAGACAGAAATAGTACGAGTGACATAGAGAAAGAAGGGAAAAACAGTAAGACAGAGAGAGAAGAGGGATAGACGGAGAGAGAAGGGGAGAGGCTGAGGCTGAGAAACTAAAGTTTCACATGGAATATGTTATGCATTACATGATGTAAATGCTGAGACATCTATATTTCACCGCTAAGTTAGCATTCATGGAAGACCAAGAAAGGCTGTCTCTCTTTCTGTTAATCTGTCTGTTTTTATCTCAATCTCCCCTTATTCCTACTACACTCTCACTCTTTACTTCCTCCCTTTTCTACTATCCCTCCTCTCACTCAACCCTTTCCTCCCTCCCTCTACCTTATCTTCCAATCACCCCCAC
>NC_051414.1:19660553-19661043 GCF_015228065.2 Penaeus monodon
CTCATTTCTCCCCCCCCCCCCCCAAGAAAAAGAGAAAGAGAGAGGAAGAGATGTAAGTGAATCTGAATGGGGAAATTAGTATGACATACAGAGACTTTTTGGATATTATGCGAACGCCTACCTATGGAAAAAACAACTGAAAGTGAGGAACCGGTTAGAAAAAAAAGAGAAGCTACTGCGGGAAAAACTGTGGCCAAAACAGAGGGCTGCTAAACTTACTGCGAATGCTAGAAAAGGAAGTTGAAATTTTTCGAGGGAAAGATGAGGATGCAGTGGACAGTAGCGCATCAGCTTGAATGTATATGATTGACGTGTTCTTGGAAACTGGAATGAATACTTGACATGGAGACTAGAATGATATATGCATTTCAAACTATCGAACTGGCTGAACGAAGACCCGCACAGGTTAAAGGTTACGAAATTTTAACAAGACTGGTAATGGTGATGATAAGTGCGTATGATGTAAATAATAACGGTGATTTCCCCATAT
>NC_051414.1:19661268-19661641 GCF_015228065.2 Penaeus monodon
TAAAGCAATCATAATTTCCACTATCATAACAAATGAAGGTGAAGATACACCTTGAAACTTTTAAATTATTAATGGCACTATAATGCTCGCCTTATTTTAATTCATTCTTCCAATTCATGTTTCCCCACACACATACTTTCCTTCTTTCTTCTTTACGGCAGGCGCTCTATACACACCCCACATCCGTCAGAGCAAGGAAATTATTCATGTATTCCGAAAAATATTGAAGGTCCGCGAGAGCCAGGCTGTTTGATATTTCTAGCTCGAAGACCCGATAGCAGAGGGACGTGTGTTCGCTGGGTTTTTGTCGGTCTCGTTTGAGGATCATTACGGTTCGAGCGCGAGATCGAATCCAGAATGGGAATGTCATCCT
>NC_051414.1:19661832-19662095 GCF_015228065.2 Penaeus monodon
AAGGTAGATTTGTTCACAGTAATTTTTTTTTCTTCGTTTTGTAAATCAGCTTTGATTTAAACCCGTTGCAGTCTTATAAAAAGAAAGCAACATTAAAAGGGTGTTATCCTAAGAGGATTATATCCATAATGGAACACGAAATCTTTTCCTTGGATATTGTTATATAATCCGAATATCTTTATTTAACATTAATCTGAATTGCAGTTATTTTGTACTGTAATGGCAAAATATCAATGATTATATATCTGCAGGTTGACGTCTTA
>NC_051414.1:19662279-19662622 GCF_015228065.2 Penaeus monodon
CCTCTTTAATGACTCATTCGATTTACTCTTTCAGTTCGCCAGCTTTGTTTATAAGAATTATATGAAATTCAAATAAGGGTTAAAGTGATTCAATTTCGTATAAAGCTTCTTTCGTCCATTTTTCTCCTCTCCGTGTTCCCCTTTCCTGAATGGCTGGCTGGGAGGATACGAGGACGTGCAAGATGAGAAAGGTATTATAGTCAGGAAAGAGAGGATGTAGCTTGTGGCAAAGAGCTTGGAACAGGTGTTTGTGCAAAACTTTTCAAGAAACCAGATCATTGGATAACATAATTGAATGAAGCAGTGATTAATTAAATGGACTGCATATTTGTCATAAGTATGA
>NC_051414.1:19662729-19663071 GCF_015228065.2 Penaeus monodon
CTTGCTTGGACCTACTCTTTATCTGTATATCTATTTATCCACTTGTATCCATCTGTCTGTGTCTATGTGATGGTGATTCTCTCAACTCAGGAAAACCTCTTTAGACTGAACTTGAAAATATTGCTCCGAAGTCTGATGAAATTCGTGCAATCAGGAGAAAACATCTCCTTGCAACATTCCATATATTTTTGCATATTGCTGTTATTCTCGTATCATCGAGGTCGAGAGACAGATTGCAAGTTTCGAAATTCTAGCGTTGAGATAGCGATGGATTTGCATTGGATAAAGTGGGATCGACGTTATTATTTTTTCAAACATTTCAAAATAACTTGCGATTTGTGG
>NC_051414.1:19663978-19664151 GCF_015228065.2 Penaeus monodon
ACACAACACAAGAGATACAAACAACAGATTGTAAACCATCTACAGTGCACCAATAGAGCTAAATAAAAAGCACGCCACATGTCAGAGCCGCATTCACAAGAAACCGCCTCCGTCGCCGATAAATACGTACTCCTTTGGCAAGATCGGGCCTGTAAGCAATTAAGGGACCGTTT
>NC_051414.1:19667720-19668184 GCF_015228065.2 Penaeus monodon
TGAAGGGGAGCCAGATTCGTTCAAAGTAATTATCCTGGCAGAAAGTCAGCAAGGGATTCTGGCGTCCATCCGTTTTCATTTCGGGCGATCTGGAAAAAAATATCTTTTCACACTTTGCAACTTTTCCTTTTGGATTATTTTTGAAAGCAAAGTTTCCTAATCGATGCACCCTCGTCCCCTCGTCTCTTAAAGGAATCTCGAAAGACCAATTTTTCACGCTTTTTGGAAACGAAGATGGTTACCATACCTGCGATCCGAGTTGGTTTTAAGACAAGAAAAAGAATCACAGAAATTAATTTTCTGTGTATTTACTTTTGTATTATATTGAACAAATATCGGATGCAGTAAGACGAGTAGAGCCGAAATGTTCAACCCTTTAGCGTCAAGTGGTCAGTAGGACTAACCGCTTACTCTGAGGCCGCGTATTCTTTTACACGATTTATATCAACTATAGATACTTCCAA
>NC_051414.1:19668247-19668421 GCF_015228065.2 Penaeus monodon
ATTTATAGAGTTGCATATCTCCGAACAAGTGTGTACTTTTGCATGAACATCAAGAAAACAATAATGTCATAATAGAGAACTGATAACCAGTCAAGAAATTACAAACAAAAGTTATGGTGATCAGTACTTGTCGCCTTTGGTTCAGGTCGCAGTGCGGTGTGGATCTCGCTCTGT
>NC_051414.1:19669389-19669492 GCF_015228065.2 Penaeus monodon
ATCAGTAGAGTTAACCACCATGGAAATTGCCAAATATGCATAAACAGAATCAGTGGATGAGATAGTCACTTCATAAACAGACAATACAATAAAAAAAAAAAAA
>NC_051414.1:19669733-19671601 GCF_015228065.2 Penaeus monodon
AAGTGATATCTGTGGTAGATGAATACGAGGCTTATACTTAAAAAACGAAAAATGCCCTGTGTGCAGAATAATTTTCTTAGATTTGATTTGCTAAGGAAGCGAATAATTATGCTGAGATGAGGAAAATGAAAATGCTGCATGATCTTGACCGGCCACCATTTCCACAACCGCTTCCAAGTGCTACAAGATGTTAACAAGTGCATATACAGCCACTGCGTTAAGGGTTTTAGAACCAAGATTCCCCTCCGGAAGGCGTCTCATGAGTGTGAAAGAAGGATTCGATTTGAATAGATATCAGTTCATTATTCACTCTACACAGTTAGAACTGCTGGACCTTGGCCAGGAACCCCACTATAAACATTATCGTGCAGAATACTTTAAACAAGTCCTTGGTATAAAAAAAAGGTGGGGGGGGATGGAGCACAGATTACGCAGACCCTGTCTGGCCGGAGAAGCACTGGCCTCTGTTTATATTCAGGAAGACGCTGCAGAAACGCTGCCTTTATGAGATATAATTTGATTTCTATATAATGTAGGTTAATATCTATGTAAAGCATTTACAAGTAGTGACAAGATACGAATGCTCATTTACAAGAAAAAGTTTGTCCTACAATAAGCCAATAACGTTCGTGGCTTAAAATTAATTATATTATAAGATGGATGTCACATAGCCTTTTATGGTATTCAATAAAATTGGATCATTTATGTATTAGAGGTCATATATCTGAAGCCATCCCTGCCATAATTGAATATCTCCAAAACACGTCGTAGAGTACAAGATGGTAAGGTTAGTAAGGTTAAAAAGAGCAGCAAGCTAAGCTATTGATCCAGACACACTTACTGGGACACACGGCTGCACGCAACCTACTAAGCTGTCCTCTCCAGAGAAGGATCACGACAGACTGACTGGCGTTTACTGTGTAGAGATGTCTTCACCGTGGCCATGATCTCAAATGGCAAAAGAACAAGTCAAGTTCCGTCTCCTAGAAATTATAGTCTGCTTACCTTCAGCCTCGCCCCTAGGGAGGGCATCACTCCATCAATGTTCCCAAGGATGAGCTGATCCCTATGATTTCCCAAGTCACCTGCCAGATCAGTATAGATCCTCAAACCTTTCACGAGGATTCTATAGACAGCATCTACAAAAAGGCTTTTTTAGAATTTATAGCGAAGAAAGGATACAATAATTTCATGATTATGATTATTTGGTAATACAAATCATGAGTTCCCTACGCACCCGAATTCTCTATATGGTTATGAATAGTAACAGATTGAAATAGGTTATTAACACTTGTTATGTATGATTATGTTACCGATAACTGATATCACAATATCACTAAGTCAAACCTTAAAATATAGGACTGTTAGTAATAATGAGAGAAAATACTTAAATATACACTCTGGTTCCCCATGCATAGACATGGGAAATGTGATTCCAGATGCCATCATATGTAAACTTAAATTAATTCGAGGATATACTTTTCGCAGGTTTAGAAAAAGGTAAATACATGAAAGTTATCGCACTTAAAAGTTTATGTAAACATTAAAAGAAATGAGTTAAGGAATACTTTCCATTCAGTTTCAGCATAGTTAATTATATACATATCGTAATAGATTAACAAAGGAAGAATAATGCAAAGGATTGCATACGAAGGATTGTATACTTGAAGATTAATTTAGTATATCAAGAGGATTAACGACACATGATAAAGCTTTTGTTTTTTTGTTTTTCTCAGTGTGATAATCAATAAAATGCATAGGTAATTCTTCACGTCATCCGTTCAATTTGATTCACCAATTTTAATCGTAAATGGAATAGTTAGCTTAAAAAAAAGAGTAAATTCAAAACAAGTTGTAATTTCGAAGTA
>NC_051414.1:19672540-19673135 GCF_015228065.2 Penaeus monodon
GAGTGGTTAGAGCATCGGAGAGGAAGTTACATACATTTATTTTTACGCTCTGATCCTTGGCACTTCGCAGCTTTGTTGGTAACTGTAGGTGGTGATAAAGGGTAGTTTCCTCGTCTATGCTTCAAGTTAGAAGAGCTTTTAGTGATGGACGAGGTAGTACTTTCGATTGTGTGGTCAGCGTTGTATGACTATAGTGTCTAACATAAAAGTAAGCAAGGATGTTCATAATAGTGCAGTTGATTAAATCTAACCACTAGCTTACTTTTTTATTATATTTACATTTGGGAAATCACAATCCAACATTCTTATATTTCATTTAATTTTGTATGGTCACAATATCTGTTTCGTAAATAATGAAGTCAGTGTCAAAGTGATATAAATAAATCACTTCTCAGACAGCTTTTGTCATAATTTCCTTATCTTAAAAAGGTTAATTCCATATTGTTGGATGTAAATATCCTGATTTCTAACAATGAATACATATTTCACTGCTTTCATATTTCGCCAAAACCAAAGAAGACAAAAACAAATAAAGCAAATAACGATATGCCTTATAAAAAATGAATTGCTATTGTCATGAAGTTCATTAATAGTT
>NC_051414.1:19673172-19673240 GCF_015228065.2 Penaeus monodon
TTCAAGACAATTATAAAACATCAAGAGATATGTCAGTTGCATCTCAAATTCGAATCCGTTGAATTAAA
>NC_051414.1:19673540-19673664 GCF_015228065.2 Penaeus monodon
ACTGGGTACTTTTACATCTACGGATCCGTTTTCTATGACAAATGATATTATTTTCTATTATCTTTGGACCAAAAAATAAATACTTTTGAAACTAATGATAACTTTATTAATTATGACCATAGAT
>NC_051414.1:19675713-19675854 GCF_015228065.2 Penaeus monodon
ATCATTAAAATACATATTGTTCGTGTCGAAGCGAGACCTATGATGAACTAAAGGATTGTTATCTCCAGCTAGGTACTCTTGAAAACAAAGAGTTATCAGATCATTTCTCATATGTATTCAGATATCGGTAATAAAGATGCT
>NC_051414.1:19676312-19676490 GCF_015228065.2 Penaeus monodon
CGTAAAACGCAGATTGAGTCAACAACTCATATACTTATAGAGTCAATTGAGTGTGTTAAAGCTTATCCAAAATACAAGGAGTTGATTGCTAAGTCAGTGGCCTTGGAAGTGGTCTTTATTGACAACCACAAAAGATACCAGTCAATAAAAGTTTGTTTAATTCACTTTTGTACTATGC
>NC_051414.1:19676646-19676846 GCF_015228065.2 Penaeus monodon
TTCGGTATAATAAGTGTTTTGCTTGTTTTGTTTTATATAACAGAAAAGGTGTTTCTGGCAGGTAATTGCATTCCTGCAATCTGTCAAGATTAAACTGTTAGTATACAATATGAATAACGAGATTCTAAAAATTAGTAATTAGTTTGAAAATAATTTACATAATTACGCGAGAAACATGACTGCGTATAATTGGAGTATGA
>NC_051414.1:19677382-19677522 GCF_015228065.2 Penaeus monodon
CTGAGGATGAAGGAGGTCTATAAGTAATATTCATACAGTGGGATCATAAAGGAACCGGAGAGAGGGGGATATAAGGACAACCGCTGATTTCCTTAGGACGGGCGATTGGATGGCGGGGAGGAATGGGAAAAGTCAAGCTG
>NC_051414.1:19678776-19678971 GCF_015228065.2 Penaeus monodon
TCTATTCTGGATTGGTATACCACTTGCTTTTCCCCGTTCGACCTCAAAGTCCGTGCAGACCTTTTGAGGTCGTGAGGGCAGGCGATGGAGGGTTTGGATCTTCTGGCGAGTCAACACGGGTTTGCAACTGCCGTCCAGGTTTTGATCTTTACTCAACCCTTATCTCAAAAGGCTATCAGCGAGGGGTGGTACGTT
>NC_051414.1:19679020-19679863 GCF_015228065.2 Penaeus monodon
CTCTCTCTTAACAAACAAGGTCTTGGAAACGACCCCGGACCTGACGAGGCTTGCTTGCCGAGCTGTGGAAAACGGCAAGATCCACATGCTGCTTTGTTGCTGGAAACAAAATTTGTCCCCGAATTTTGCAATCATTCCGAGCTTTGACTACGCTTCAAGATAATTGAACTCACTCTGGTATTTTGGAAAACTAGTGAAACACACATACACCTATATGCGGTCTGTGTATTCAATGATTTGACTTACACACCTTTGCAAATAACAAACATATGAGATCTCTGAACCTATCTCAACAATACGAAAGGGAAGGAAATCTGGGTATTAAAAAAGAAGGTTGAATACGTAATGCGGTGTTTGTCTGACACAACGCGAACTGACTTTCAATAGTCCATGGATAGAGGGGGGGAGCGATAAAAAAATATCGAGATCCCGTTCATTTGCTGAAATATTCATAACTTGAAGATGAATTTAACAAAGACCCAACATTTTACATAATGGAGCATGTGTCAAGCATTTAGTCCAGTCACTGTGAAAGTTGCAACCAATTCTTGAAAAAAACAGTTTATCCTTAATTATCTAACTTAGACATTCAATACATCTTAAATAACAGACTATATTGAGCACGTACTTCCACACCAATATTGGACAATTTCAAAAGAAAAATTGCTTGCCTTGAAATGAAACTGACAAAATGAAGCCTGCAATTGATACATCAAAGGGCTATTTGGGTAAATGAGAGGCTTTCCAGGCTGATGATCGCTGCCCATCCATCTTCATTATTTGCCGTCGGTAAATTAGTTATGAATATGCAGTAGCCTGCTGATTGCAAGGGAGCAAAGAACG
>NC_051414.1:19681509-19681612 GCF_015228065.2 Penaeus monodon
TGTTCGCAGTGGAACACGGTAATTGGATAATTGGTATATAAACAAAATATACATAGCAGAATTTCTATATACATGTCTGTTGTGTATTTTGCACCTGCGCTAT
>NC_051414.1:19681833-19682888 GCF_015228065.2 Penaeus monodon
TTCCTGTGTAGTACAGTACTGTGTCATATATTGCTTTTGTGAACAGGTTGGTATCAATACATAAAATAAACAGCTGTGCACTATGAAGCATTTTGGATACAATAAGTTACATCAATTACAATTTTCTATTTCAATCACACAGATACTCTTGTATTCTGACATCATCCTGCTCGATGTTTATCTGCCCACTCAAGGTACAAAGAAAGACGGAGGAGAGAGGAACTGGACGCCCCACGCCTTTGGAGCCCCGGCAAAGTTCAGGGGGTGTGAGCGGAATTCAAGATGAGAGGAGAACGATGATTTCCCTTAACCCGAAAATACGCTTGTGTACTCGGCTACGGGGACTGCTTAGTAATGAAGATAGTATGGAGGAACTCGGTGCGACAGTTTGAAACAATGGTACAGAAAGTCAATTATTTTGAAGTTATATGGAGAATGTATTTTCTGGATATGTTTGATGCAACACCAACTGCTTATAGGCTCATGAAAGCAAATGGATTTAGGTATCATGTAAACTGAATGCTTGGTTCATACGCTAAGGGTATCTAAAGAGAGTATTAATGAAAAATTACCATAGTTAGTGCAAAAGAGATTGATAGTAAGTACTAAAATCTTTGAATTATAAAATACAGTGATTTTTTAACAAAGGGAAACCTTAAGGAACTTCAGCAGAAACAGTATTAAGGTGTTATGTGTTGAAAAAAGCTTTTATTAATTTTATCATTCCTCGTATCACACGATCCAAGGTACGAAAAATGTGAGGATATATTTTTCTTTGCAACAAAATAAATTCTTCACTTTCATTCACTTTTTCTCCTCTTCTTGACACAAATTTGGAAGAGAATGAAAAATGAAACTCATCTGTAGTGTCAGGCGCTCGTCGTACCATAACGGTCAGTTTCCCTTTGTGAGAACTTTATTTCATACAACCTCTTTTTGCTTGTTTTCATAACAAGGGCGTGATCTATCTCTAGGAGAATATTCCCATAATGAAAAAAGAAAAAAATTATTTCTACCGTTATGATATAAGGCAAACTCCGAGGAGAGAAACGTAA
>NC_051414.1:19683199-19684172 GCF_015228065.2 Penaeus monodon
ACTGCTTTACCTTTCTCAGCGTTTACTTTTTCCAAAATACATTTCGCAGTATCTGATTTTAGACTCGTTTATTTGTAAAGCATCAGTCTTTCTTCGAGATTTACAGTCCAATATGATATATACTACTTGATCTACCTGATAAGGTATTTACTGACCTCGAATAATTTTCTTCCGAATTCCATATAAAGCAGCACAAAATACACAGTCGGATATGTGAGTGATGTATAACTATACCCTGGAATCCTTGGGTTCGCCAAGTCGCCTCTGAGAAAAGAAGGTGGTACTGAGGACAGCAAATTCAGATATACAGCAATAAAATATTGTATATAATTTTTTAAATCTAAGAATATGTAAGCATAAGTATAAAGAGTTAATTGATTAGAATATGAAGACTAATTCTCGAATCGGAGCACTCGAGGGTTCGGGGTGAGTTGCCATTTTTTCCTTTCCTGAGCCTGAATAACAGACTTTCAAGATTTCAACACCAATTTTTTTTTATTATTATTTTCAAAATTAAAATGGATACAATATAATCTGTGTTGACTGTTCAGTGATTATTCAGTACTGTATGATATTTGCAGTAGGTTATAACAATGACTGTAACCTAGTAAAGTTATTATAGCTTACCTTAAAAGGCATTCACTACCATCCAATAAAGCTACTTCAACTTCAGAAGAGGGCTTGTTAAATTTCATTTTCTGCGTTAGGGCATCATATCCTAGGAAAACGTTTTGACACCGATTCGTTTTTGGTTTCACGACGTGTAGGGAAATGCGGGTCATGTACCGTAGATTTATTTAAAGTACTTAATCTCAATTGTATACATAAACACACTAACCCGAACAGACGGGTGCGCTTGTTTGAGTGTGTGTGTGTGGGGGGGGGGGTATGCAAATGACACCAAGAAAGAGAATGGAACTAAACACTCGGCCACACTATCCGTTCAATGACACTGCCTACTATGAAGAACCCG
>NC_051414.1:19686248-19686927 GCF_015228065.2 Penaeus monodon
CTAACGGTTGCAATATGTACATCATGACTGAACTGTCGTCCAACTTTCAAGCCTTTACATTTGTAAACTGAAATTTTCAAACAGGGATTTGCAGATAGACGAGCACACTCGCAAAGGCGCGATATAGACAAGCATGTATGAATTGAACTCCAATGTTTTTCTAATTGAAGAATGGTCTGTACATATTCCCTCGTGGGTGTTCAGAGCTGATGGTTATTTCATCTGCCGACGCCATCTCGAATCTACTGTGGATTATCTTGTCATATCATTAAATTCAAAACCGCGTGCGAGTAAGGTCGGTATCATTTCCATGAGAGACGAGGTGAACAGACTTACGCTCATGATTGTGGATTATATGAACAGCACAGAATTTTTCCCCATCATTCGAAATCACGTTCGCATGAGAGTAAAGGTCGGTATCACCTCCTCTGAGATAGTGTCGGCAGGTCAAATAACTTACCACAAAACGTTTCGTCAAGATATGTGTATGTAGAGAGCACTGTATAAATTCACTTCAGAATTAGTTATCTACGAAGAATGGTTTTAGATACTAGTCCAATGACAAAACCACACCAAAACAGATCTAGTCTGACATCGTACCATTTCTGGTGTTACAAAAATGGAGTGAAACGGGATGAAATCCGGGTCGTGTGCCGTAGATTTTTTTGGAGTAAATTAA
>NC_051414.1:19686995-19687274 GCF_015228065.2 Penaeus monodon
GATAACACCAGGAAAATTAACTGAATTAAATCACTCGACCGCACGGCCGCTCCATAGTTTTTCATTCTTGTCAAGAATCTATTCATTATCCTACGATGAATATATCTATACTGTTAATACCATCGAAACGAAAAACAAATTTTTTTTTTATTATTATCATGAGTAAAAGTATTTCATCATGGGGCCGTGATGATGTGCTAGGGAAATGAGATTCCGACTCAGTGTATAGACTAATTAATATTCATTCTAAAAACGATGTTTTTTTCTGTTACATAACAA
>NC_051414.1:19687666-19688201 GCF_015228065.2 Penaeus monodon
CACGTATGATGTTTTCTCTGAATGGACTTGCTGAAAAGTGAACGAATGGTTCTCTCACGCAGGCGTTTTATTTGACAACCCGTCCATAAATAGATCATGTAAGAGGAATAGAGAGAGGATCTTTCAATAAATATAGTTATAAAAATGAGAGTAACTATAACCCCCGTCAAGAAATAACGTAAGAAAATATATAGATGCACGGCCCTCATTTCCCCTCACCGTAAGAACCTTGAACATCTGTTACATTGAACAGCTCTTCTTGCACATCCTCCTCCATAGCACACAATGTAATCTCAATTCATCCTTGAGCATTCTTCCGTGCGAGCCTTGCCATCCATCCTAACGGTACACTAATCCATTACAGACGGGGGTGTTGCGTCACGACACTCGCTTCTCTTAAATGCAAGATTCGTATATAACGGAGGTGAGTATTCACTAGCTTTGAGAGGAAGTATATATATATGAATACTTTTTGCACTTGTATTTTTCTGTATGGAAACTTTATTTATTTATACAAACATATACACATACATAG
>NC_051414.1:19689535-19689700 GCF_015228065.2 Penaeus monodon
GGTGGGACCAAAGGCATTTTCCCGAAATATGATCATTCTCGGAATATGAAATATCTGGCAATATGCGACTCCTGCAATACATACAATATAAGGGTTTGAACCATCGTTCAACTTTCAAGAGTCTTTTTTAAGTTGTAAACTGAAATATTCAAACGAGGATTTGCA
>NC_051414.1:19692942-19693747 GCF_015228065.2 Penaeus monodon
AGAAAGTACATTATGAACATTATTAATATTCATTTCACTTTTTAATAAAGATTGTAGTTGATTTATCACCAGTAATTTCCGAGTCAAAGAATACTTTAAGGGAGATGGCAAGAAGAGTTTTCTTGAGAAGTAAGAATATATAATGCTAGTTTGCAGTGTATGTAGATATCGTGTTGTAAACTGCATTATAAACATAATGAATTCTCATTACACCTTTACGAAGATTGTATTGAACTAATAAATACGCTATGAAATTGACTTGTTGGGGATAAGAATTCATAATATTGATTATGGAAGTGTACGTAGAGAATGTTGTATGATCCATTGTAAAAATAGTTCAGGCTACTTTTTAATGAAGATTCTATTTATCTATTACTAAGACATCCAGAGTTTTCTTTTGTTCTTTTACAGATCTTTCAAAATTGCTAGCACTGCTGTGCTGTTCACATTTCTGGAAAAATAAGAAGATATACATATATTATTGTAAAAATAACGTTCTCTTAGAACACTTTGACCTTTACCTGTTATTGACTTTGTGAAAGCATTTCCCCAAACCTTCTCAAAGGAATTTTTGAAAAGGTTTGGAAAACCAATGAGAAAAAAATAGGAACCAAAAGCCATTTTTTATGATGTTGGTACGTGTATCCCTCGGGAAATTTGCATATTGAATTATGAAAACTTATCAAAGGAATTTAAGGCGGTGCCTCGACAAGATGACATATAGAAGCCAATATCGCAGTCTATTTGACAGAAACGTATTTTGTTTAATTTAAGTGAAATAATGGTATGACTTCGAGATCCTGTT
>NC_051414.1:19694282-19694602 GCF_015228065.2 Penaeus monodon
CAGTACTTTCACCTTCTTACATTCACCTGAAATTATGAGCGTCTTATTTTCTCCAGAGGAAGTTATTTTCCAACCTCAGTGCTAATGAACCTAAAGGAAGACTTGAGTAGATTTCACGGAACTAAGTATCGGAGTTGTGTGTGTTCCTCCTCGCGGAAAGGACGCTACTTCTTGTGTTAATGTTTTCGTTGGGAATTCTCGTCGAAATAGAATAGTGCAGTGGACTCACAAGAGCGTTGGCATTTTATGTGTCTGCTCGATCCGGACTTTGCTTATCTTCTTTGATCGTTTAGAAGTTTACGATCCTAATCTATTTGTAA
>NC_051414.1:19694865-19694953 GCF_015228065.2 Penaeus monodon
CTTCTCTATGTTTCCTTCTCACACCCATAAGTCATAAGTACCCATAAGTACCCATAAATAAATATGTATAATATGGCATCCTCTTCTG
>NC_051414.1:19695030-19695271 GCF_015228065.2 Penaeus monodon
GTTTCCTTCTCACACCCATAAGTCGGGGGTAAAACAAAGCAATAAAACAGCCAAAGCACTTTCCACAGCAATAACATCGCAGTTTTCTTGGTGACTGACGACTTCAAAGCTAAAGGCAGACTCTTCGACGAAAAAGAAGTGTTACCGATGCTCCAGAGTGTCAGGGATTCCAGAGATATGCGTGGGTGTTGCATGCTTATTTTGGAAGCGATTATTGCAATATGAAAAATGTCCTAGCCCA
>NC_051414.1:19697032-19698779 GCF_015228065.2 Penaeus monodon
AATTAAGCGTATATATTCTCTGGATGTATATTTTTAGCAAAAACTTTTGTCTTGCATTTTTTACTATGTACTTTGTCAGTGCATGATTTTACAGCGGTCTGGAGATCCTCTGAAAAGAGGTTTCAAAGGCAAATGTTGACTTCATCTGAAAGGCCCAAGGTCCCTGGAGTGACCTGTGCATTAATCTTTACCTCTCTCTTGCGTCACCTCCTCCTGCATTTCATCTCCTGTGGAATTCGAGGCGGGCCCTTGGCTCTTTGGGTTGTTGATCTCCTTCGCATTTCTGTTGTATCAGTTCATATCATTTCATCACACACAACGTTCCTTGATTTTCTCATTAAATATAACTATAATAGTATACAAGAACAAAAGAAATGTTTGCTTAGTACGTTTAAGGAGAGCACCAAAATCTACGACTCTAATGATAAAATGTATGTTTCATTTTATTGTTATTTTCTCGAGTCTCATAATAAACTGGATACATATCGTGGGTCCAGTGAGTTATCGTGTTCGATATCAGAGAATCCTCTTTAAGGTTAACTTTGTGTAGAATAACGAGAGATCTGTTCGGAATTTCATTCAGGTTAATGCAATATTAATCTTCTTTTTAATCGTTCATGAAATATAAGTAGTTTAACAGGCATGTGCGGAATGTATACTGTGGATTGCAAGAAAGTGGATTTTAATCTCTCCTGCAAATCCCCACATCAGAAGAGGTGATGATTGTTCTGATGAGTGCACTGCAGTGCAGTGTTTTGCTTTGTTTATGTCCACCGATTATCGCTTTTCTTACAGGCTGAGGCCGGAAATTATACACGGGGCTCCGGTGACAAACTGGAATGAAAAGCAAAATTTCTTCTTGTTATAAAGATATATACATTTGCTAAGGGAGTATCAGTGTCAGAGAAGCTAATGAAAATAAATGAAAACATAAAACTGAAAATTCTTACCAAAGTATGAATTCTGATGCATCGTTTTTCATTCATTGCGTTCTGTCTGTGACCTTCTGGTTGAATGAAACCAAATGATTATAAAGCAAATTTACAAATACTCCTTCGTCGGGAGGAAAATGTGACAGAAGGGAAATATTTTGACTTGTTAATGCTCGATTTATAAGAAATATGATTTATTAAACGAAAAGTGGACACAAATGTCTAGTAGTGTGACAGAAAAGCACTGAATGAAGTTTCAACCGAAGTATACAATTATACAAGAGATATAATTGTTAATTTTGCCACCACAACAACAACAGTGATAAAGATTTTATTGTTGCGGAATTAAAATAGCCACCTTAAAATTGATACTTTACTGGACACTCTTGAAGCTAAGCGTCTCAGAAAACAATGTTTATAAAAAATCTTCTGAGCATTAAAGAATGATTAGTGATATATCCAAGCCTCTTATAAGCTCCATTGCCCGTATACCCGTTTACTTTCATGGAGAAAGTCAGTTCACAAATTTATTCTGCGATTCGTAGCGTACAACCAAGAACCCGCGCTGTCTGCCGGGGATTTATCTCGCAGATCATCGATCTCCCAGGGACCCTGATACACCATGCAAGAGCGACTTTGTAGAAACTCAACGAACAACCTTGCAACTCGATGGAGTTTGTGCAATCATGAAGGTCTCTCTGATCCTTGTGCTCTCTGATCCTATACTCTGTACGTGGATGCCTTTGTCTAGCGTCCGCACTGCAATCCACGGACCTCACGCGAACTTTCGCCATTTGGAAGAAATGGAGAAAGTT
>NC_051414.1:19699543-19699997 GCF_015228065.2 Penaeus monodon
CCCCCTCGCCTCAGGAAAACAATTGTAGACATCCAATAAGCAAGCGAAATATACGTCACTCTGAAAATAACAGTATTTGCTCGCTTTTTGAAATTCTGGTATATCTTGTTTCGCAGTCTACGCGATTTGAATTGCAAATCAAGGATCAAACATATTGGGCTGACACGACGAAAAAATTAAATTTATTCCACCCAATACGAAACAGTGTATGGAAAATCATGCGGTGGATTTCAGGGTATTGGGGTTGCCATTGCATGATGCACATGCCATGCACATGCAGGTCTGGCTTCTTACGAGTACGTGCATCCGCCCTCCTTATATTTTCTTTCCATGAAATATATCTTACAATTTATTTTATCCAAGAGGTGATTTAATGCATTGAAAAATAGAAGGAATTTTATAAGCACATTTTTTTCATACAAACAATGTTTTTGATTGGACGAACAATCAATCA
>NC_051414.1:19701162-19701292 GCF_015228065.2 Penaeus monodon
GGAACACATTCGCAATGCTTTGATCTTTAAAAAAAGTCAGAAACAGCACCGTAGTAAAGTACGATTCCATGACGGAAAAAAATGCCACGTGATGAACTTTTTTTGTTGCACGCAGGTCGCGGGTGTTAAT
>NC_051414.1:19701367-19701750 GCF_015228065.2 Penaeus monodon
ACCCATTCATCTATTTACCATGATAATTTTCGTGTCAATAATGGAGGAAAGTTGTGCAATCTACAAGTAGCTCCCAACTGTATGATTATCTACAATGACCTTCATGAAGGATTTTATTATATTTGCCAAAATGATTGCTATACTCAGGGAGTATGTCTACATTCACGTTATGTGCAGATTTGTTTACCATTATACTACGTAAAACTCAATTAATTTCTCAAAGCATCAGCATGTTTACCTCTCATGCGTATTTGTACACATTTTGAGATGAACATTACTCCCTCTCCACCTTTGTTTGTTTTCTCTTTCTCCTGCGTTCTTCTCCTTGTCACCGAGAGTAGGTCAGATCTCAATCTCAAATATAATGCGTAGGGCGTTGGCAA
>NC_051414.1:19702393-19702842 GCF_015228065.2 Penaeus monodon
GTTGTCCTGTTATCGCCTGGAGTCAAGTGGCCTGTCATGGCGTGGAACAGGCGGGTATATAAATGTGTACGTGTTGTTGTATAAAAAGGTAATACAAGTTAAAATAAAGGTGGGATTAACCCCTAAAAACGTATTTATGATGGTTTATAGTTTTAAAAAGATTAAAAGATTAAAAGACATTAGCGTGTTCGACTTAGCTGCGGGAGAGGGTAAGGTAGGGGAAGGAAATGGGCGGAGCGCGGGAAAAACACGCCCGTCCACCGTGGTGTCCAGCAACCAAAAGAATAATGAAGATAGTGATAAAGACGTACCATGTATAAAATTCTAAGTTGTTTTTATCATTTCCAGTGATAATTTCATTTTAAATAATTATATTTACCAAGCCAGCCGAAAACCAGTGTGACTTCATCCGTTCATCTGAATAATGCATGGATAATGATTATTCGCAG
>NC_051414.1:19704415-19705087 GCF_015228065.2 Penaeus monodon
ATGGAGATTCCAGTTTAGCGTTGTGTTGCTTAGCTTTGTACAGTATTTGGAGTCCATACCTTCGGAAAGATAGAAAGAGTAAGCCTTCTTCAGTACTACAATATATATCAAGGTAGAAATACATCACTCACTATATAATTAGCTCAACAAAATTGGGAGTAGATACTTTTTTTATAATCTAGCTTTTATGTACACATGCACCAGAAATAGACAAGTCATAATTCTTTCTACAAATACCGTAGCATTGGCAGTGGCAGTGAGGACTAATTGCAGCAGACCAATTCTTACCCTAAAACAACTCTTGTCATGTTTGCTCTGCACTTTTGCACTTTTAAGAGCAGGGGAAACGAGAGGTTCCCACTTTTCGAACGAATGGTGAAAATCTTATCATCAAAAAGATTCAGTATTCTATTTTTCAGTTTAGAACTAGAAAACTTTTTGCATTAGGTTATCATACAAAGTTATTGAATTAGGTTTATGATCATAATATTCTTTATACTTCTTACTGACAGATCAAATATCTTCATTTGTTTACATAACTGGAATGGGTAACTTGACTCTACAAGCCAATCAAGTTTTTCTGTCAGTATTGACAGTAGGCGAGGCGGGCGACCTAGTTCAGAAAAAAAAATCTACTGTTTGTTCACAGTGTTGAAATAAGCAGCCAAGAAT
>NC_051414.1:19705247-19705498 GCF_015228065.2 Penaeus monodon
AACAAAACAGCTTGATAAAGCAGCTAATGCACAATACAAACACACGCAAACATTATCAATAATTGGGTGGAATCGGAAATGGAGGCCGCTTTGGGAAAAGCTGAAATTGCGAATTAAAATCTTGTGAACCGGAATATTAGTACTGGTCGTTAATATGCCGCCATAATTAGTTTACGTGGAAATGTATGTATATTATTGTACAGTTTAAAATTAAGGATTTGAGAAGCCTTGGAGAAGATTGTGTTTATGAC
>NC_051414.1:19705593-19705756 GCF_015228065.2 Penaeus monodon
TTGTTGTGAGAGAAAGAGAGACAGTAAGGATAAACGGCATGATGAATGTGAGGATTTTAAATTTATTTTTTCTTGCGTTTCTGAAGACAATATATTATTAATGTTATGATCAGCAAACAAAAGATATATTAACATGTGTCTACCAGTATTGTGTATGATTTGT
>NC_051414.1:19705786-19706128 GCF_015228065.2 Penaeus monodon
CAGACAAGCGTAACGAAATGTTCACAGTAGTTCATGAGGACCTCTTTCTAATTACATACTAATTGTTAAATCCCATCTTTCAGATTATGATCATTATAAATACTGATAATAAATGAATTCACGTAGAAACATCAATGCATGCAAAATATGTTGTTGTTGTTTTTTTCTCTCTCTCTTTTCAAAATTCGACATCATACATTGAGCTCATATTTCTTTTTATCTAAGGTGATGCATATTTAGTAAAATAGTTTCATGAAATTTATACAAATCAGGCTTTACAATACGGAAATTGTGTATTCATACATTTTGCAGGCAGGAAATATAAGCACAAGAAAAAGTATA
>NC_051414.1:19706419-19706754 GCF_015228065.2 Penaeus monodon
ACATAATTACATAATATATATATATTTTTTTTCTTCATCATTTTCGTTTGGGCTATGTTAAACACGTTCCAACGTACGCCTTACTCCATAAAAACATACGTATGCCAAACTATGTTTTTAGTCTAATCACAAAATGCACAAAATCGTCAAAAGAGCTACAGATTTAAATCTACGTAACAAGAGAACACCCGTGGCATAGTAACATGAACGCTAAAACATAGAAGTGTGGAAGAAACTTGCGAGAGGTTGATTTTTGCTGAGATGTAATTACCCCGTGAATAAGGTTATTAGAACGTACCTAATAGCTTTCATTCGTCATCCATTTCATGTGCCCT
>NC_051414.1:19706838-19707419 GCF_015228065.2 Penaeus monodon
CACTTTTTTTTCTGGATTCGAGAGAATTAAGCGTGGCGAATTTTTTGCTGTCGGTGATTCATCTGTTATGTGAATCATCATTTCGATTCTAGCAATCGAAACAGCCACCTTCCATTCATACTCGGCATGTGTAGGAATAGACGTTGCCGAAAGCTACCCGTTAAATGGTAAACTGTCAAAAGTCTGTGATGTAGGTGGTAAATAATGGTGTTACATTTCTGTAATTTACAGAGATTTATATTCTGAAATTTTTGAGGGACTTAAAGAATAACATCAAAAGGCAATACATAGTAAAGTTGTGTTATGTTATTTTCCCTTTTTCTTAATAGATAAATGGTATATAAGTGAAAAATGTCGAACCTTTCCCTGCGTGCATTTCGAACCCTTCGTGAGGGAAATCGGGTTCAACCTTTTAAATTTTGGAACTAACGAAAATCAAAGGTTACCTCGATGTTTATCTTACCACTTTCTTAATATTCTAAACTGCATTTTCAGCAAAACAGAAAAAATACTGGTGTGGGAAAGTATCATTTAAATAAAGCTAGTCTCTATTTCAACTTTAAGCTAAAAAAAAGTATGTG
>NC_051414.1:19707466-19707612 GCF_015228065.2 Penaeus monodon
CTTTTATTTCCTCCAGCTCTTTTGGCATCACTGTGTATGGGAAGAGTTACCTCCCTTTGACACGGCTATTGTGTTAGTATATGATTTTATTATAAACAGTATCTTGAATAGACTTTCATAACTTCCATGGCAGCATCACAGAATAA
>NC_051414.1:19708457-19709398 GCF_015228065.2 Penaeus monodon
AAAACTTCATTATTTCCATGGGTGTTTCTGTACGTGCCTGATTTTATCGATGATACAAAACTTTCTGTATAGCCTATCTTCGAAACAAAGGAACGGCTACGTTAAGGACACTCTAGTTATCAGTTCAGCACACTCAACTATATTCCATAACACAACAACTATTCTCACGTGGTGTTTGGGTACCCCTGTGGCCGAGATACTGCCATATTAAACTTAAACAAAAAGGAGCTGCCAATACAAGACAGACAGCCATACACTTTCTTTTACTTCATCCTTCGATTCACTTTGCCTGTTTCTACTGTGATTTATATAGAAATCATAAAAACAATAATAGGGCGCCGCTCTGAATACATGCAGTTTATATTGGCAAAATTAAAGCAATTATTGGCCAATTACCATCATTGACCAAATCTCACTTTTTAAACTATAATAACCGAAATTTCTTATCAAAGTATTTAGTAATCAGTGACCTAGACACTGCCAGTGCAAATTATATTCTTACGAGCTAACTGATATGATATGTTTAAGGAACAACATTCATTTATACTATAATGTCCTTTTTTTTAATCCAAGATAAATAAAAAAAATTTGGAAAATATCTGCAAATGAAAATAGCAATATTATAGGAATTATAAATATCGGCGACTGAACAACTAGCAGAAAATGTCTCTGTCTGATAGAAACCCGACAATTCTGTATCCCTTATTCATAACCACCCCATCACTTTCTCACTTTATCTTAATCCTTCTCTGCCATGGAATCTGTGAACCTGTCTGATGTTTTAATCCCGTCCTCTCTTTCAGTCTCTATTCCCTCCCCTCTCTCATTTAATTTTTATCTCTTCTTCCTCTATTTCTCTCTTTTTTAACCCCTCCTCCTCTCGCACTTTCATTCTTTTTATATTTCAAATTCCTCATCCTACTTCTTCCCTCCCTCCTTCC
>NC_051414.1:19709503-19710043 GCF_015228065.2 Penaeus monodon
AGGCCCCCTTCTTCCCTACCATTCTCTCTCCCTCGCCCTTCTCTCTTTTTATCTGACTACCTACCTATTTCTCTCCCTCCCTCTGCCTCCCACCCTGTTTTCTCTTTCAATTTGTAAGGTGTTAGTTCCAAGAGAATAAACAGAGCAACCGTAGTTGTGATCTCTTCAAAGAGCACTTCTTTTCGCTGTTTGTTCTTTTCGGTTTTACTGGCAGGACAACCCTTGCTCTCTCAGGGAAAAATAACAAACAGTGATGTAAAAACTCGTTTTTATTATGTTTTCCCGTTTCTTGACTATAAAATAAAAGTCTCTGAGTTTGTTAAGAAAACTGCAGTGAAAGCTCGTTCTCCTTCCCTAACTTCTCTATTTCGGGAGAGGGGAAAACAGCTGATTTTTTTTAGAGATTTCTCTTAAATTGTCTAGATTGTCGGGGCTCATCGGCCTCGCGATAAGATCCTCCTTGGGCGTCGTCTCTCCAGCGCCGGATACAGATCGGCGGGAGTGATACGGCGCTGCAGGGGGAGGGAGGGAAGGAGGCAG
>NC_051414.1:19710240-19710571 GCF_015228065.2 Penaeus monodon
AGTGAGTGGCAAAAATTTTCGTCATGATACTTCAGTTGGTGCTGGAACAATCTTTCCCGAAATCCCTCTGCTACAGCGACGCTGCAATCCTCTCTAGAGTGTTCAAGGATGACATGGAACACAAGCTTTCCCCCATACAGCATCCCCCCCCCCTTATCCACATCACTAATCTAATCCAAGAAATAAGCACGCTGTTTGCATCCGATGTGTTCATCAGTGCTCGCTTTCCAACCAGTGTCTTCATCTAAGCCATGGATCTGACAGTGGGAGTCGGAGCCTTTTTCATAGTGGGTTACTAAAGCAACAAAAGAAGTGAACCTTTGGGACCCCT
>NC_051414.1:19711244-19712202 GCF_015228065.2 Penaeus monodon
CAATTACATATTCTCGAAAGACATTGGCAGCAGACGAGATGCTTCATTCTCATGCATGAGGAACGCAGGTCAATGAAACTTTTCTCATTGTATGACCTTAGTTTGACCATTTTCTTGCATGGCTGCAATGAAAGAGATCCGCCATGATTAGGCTTTTTCTTTACACTTTAATAAAAAAAAAAAAACATGTCATGTTCGCTTTGGCTCGAAACTCCTACTTTCTTTGCTTGGCATTACTGAGATAAGTGAACGACAAGTAATTATATGTAGCACATCTAAGCCGTTCTTCAACTTTCTCATAACTTATATAGTTGTAGTTCAGTGATTCCAGTCAACCTACTTTTAGTTAAATAAATAATCTCCTAACTAGCTGTATTTTCATCGACTCTGTATAGAAGATATAAGAAAAGGGAAACATATAATAATGATCCGCGATAACAATAGATAAGTTATGTTTTAGCAACTGTATTCCTATCTCTAACGAATGTGATTATCTACTTTAAGGCGGAGGAAAAAATAGAGAAAAGGGATAGCCAAAGATTTATACAAGCTGATTTGCCTAATAATAAAATTGAGAGTGGGTTGTGCACATATCCTGATTTTTAAAGATATATAAATTTTTCATTTGGTTCTTGTATATTGCACGAAATGGGACCAACTTTATTCCCGATGAGATTAAACTCCCTCCCAGAAAATCTATTACAAATTAATGTGTAACTGAAGTCCCATGTTTAAGAACTGAACTTGTATATGCATGTTTATCACACTAAGTAATCCAACGATGAGTCAGATTCAATATAATCCTTTTATCTGAGAGTGACTATATTCTATTCTAAAATGATGTATTAAAAACTATAGGTACTTAACAGTATATGCTTCTGTGAAAACATTTAATACATTTTCCGACTGATCTTACCCTAATAGATATTATGTGAGATTATAATGGTTCTTGGATTTT
>NC_051414.1:19712255-19713041 GCF_015228065.2 Penaeus monodon
GTTAGATTCTACACTTAGTTCAAGTCAAAAATGTTAACTAGAAGTTGAAAATTTCCATCATTTACTGAAAAAGCTTTCTTTCAGTGTATGAAACTTAGTCTGCAGTTGAGCAGTTTTGTCCAAGTGAACCAAACATCTCAAATAGACCTCGCTGTATCCTAAAAGTTCATCGGCCTTCGCCTTCCAACCAGTGTCATCATCTATGGATCTCACAGTGGCAGTCGGAGCCTGTTACATGACGGGTTACCAAAGCAAACAGCCACGGAAGAAATGTATGAAATATTTATTAATGGAATATACCAACTTGGATAACACAGACCACCTGCCTTTGTTGTGTTTCCACTGATCGTACTTCCTCCATTCATTGCATAAGAAATGTTGCTAGGGGTTTAACAGCTAGAGACATATTTCACTTAGATCAGCCAACCCGACCCGAGCAAACAACGACAACCACATCCCTTTGAGTATTTCCCATGTACAGGCACACCTTGGAAAAAAGTTCGAATCGTTCTGTTCGGTTCGGAGACACGTCCTCGCCATCACTTCAGGAATCACTTCGGAACGCTTTGTTCGTTCGTTCACTGGGTTACAATGCCGGACAAAAGTACGCTTAAATACTTGACACCTGATGCTTATTTGTCAGCGTTAACGCCCCGCACGTTAGATTGGGATTAAGTAGTGCCTTAGAGAAAAAAGGACAATGATGCAAAGATATAGCATTCTATATCAAATTGTTTTTCAGATTTATGTCTCTGTTGTTTCTCTTTCGAGTTCATGTGACCATAC
>NC_051414.1:19713166-19713424 GCF_015228065.2 Penaeus monodon
ACATACATTGCAATGAGTCAGAAAGAGAAACTTTATCATACAGATGCATAAAATGAAACTTTCAGAGAGAGACTGGCCGATAAAAAGAGCAGTCAGAGACCGACGGAGAGACAGAATTGCAGAGACAATTCAGGATGACATATGCTTCATTCTGCATATTGCATCCCCATGTTTTAGGAAATATATCATATAAACACAAAAAGAGTTTGGTAAAGTCTCCAGTTGCTAAATAGAGTCCATCTTGAGTTTAGAAAATAA
>NC_051414.1:19713526-19714010 GCF_015228065.2 Penaeus monodon
GCGCACATATAAATGTATTTATTTTATCTAACCGTCAGTCCCGCCGGCAGTCTAAAAGGTTAATTGCTTCAATCCGTCAGTCACTGCTGCACAAGGAAAAGCAAAGCGAAGTAGGTACGACTTCACAGAGCGGTCGTTTTGAACAGTGGGAGGAGAGTTTATTACTATTATATTCGCTTATTTATATAGTATTATACTCTATTTTCATATTACTGTGACTTCCTGATACCAAAGGAAGAAGAATAAAGGAATGGAATTAATTGATGAAAGATGTGAAAAGGATGGAAAGGAGTTGTAACGTGCGCGTTTAACTTGTCTATAATAAATAATTTAATCATTCAACACAATCGTATCAGTGAAAATTGTTCACTGATTAAAATTAAGTGTCAATTAAAAAACAACTTGCATGTTTTCTTAAAACCTATTAGCTGCACTTTGGAGCATAAAACACTTTATCAAAATAAGATTTTATATAATCATTTCT
>NC_051414.1:19718612-19718891 GCF_015228065.2 Penaeus monodon
AGCGGAAACACGAATTATGGGATGAAAAGACAGATGGTCAGATATTAATTAAGTGATCATTAGAGATAGAATACAATGACTGATTAGTAGACGGACACTTGAAAAAAGGATGTCGATTTCATTATATTTTCAAAACTTGAAACTTAGATTTTAAGTATACCATAAAGAGATAAGAAAAAATATCGTATATAACTTTTTTTCCCAAATCTGTCTATCGTTAAGAACGAACAGGTTATATATTATAAAAACATAACCATTAAAATTAGTTATACAGGCCTT
>NC_051414.1:19718933-19719226 GCF_015228065.2 Penaeus monodon
GAAGCAATAACTTTAGCAATGATCTTTCCACACAATACATAAAAAATATGAAAAATAGCTCAAATAAAACGGAAAAACACGTCGCCTAATAGATGCAACATTAAAAACAAAGCAAATAAAAGAGTAAAAATCGTAGACGTCAGTTAACAAATATCTCAATTTCGAATAAATCCAAAGTTACGCAAAACTCAATATAATCAAGATATGAAACACATCGTCCTGCGTTAGGAACAAACAGCAAAAATTATAACACACAATAGTCAATTATTAAAAAACATCCAAATACAGACCGT
>NC_051414.1:19719277-19719349 GCF_015228065.2 Penaeus monodon
CGTAGATAACTCGGTTTTGTCATTCATACTAGCCAATTTTCAATCATCCACTTACAGAATTTAGAACAATCC
>NC_051414.1:19719384-19719799 GCF_015228065.2 Penaeus monodon
CACGTCGCGAATAACTCTTCAGCAGAAAACCCGTTGCGTTATTCGTCCCGCGTTAAGAACAAAGACTAATGGCAGACTCGCCTATAAATCCTGGAGGGAAGTCACCTGCAGCTGCCGCCGCCCGGATTCACCAGGCTCAGCTTTTCCATTTCTTGGCGACAATATGCATGGGCTGTGTAGCTTTTGCATGCTGATTCGGATATTGGAATTTATGATCAGTGAGAGGGAATACGTAAGCGTGCTGATAAATGTGACTGGTTCGTTCATTATTCCTGATTTACTGGGAGAAAGTAGTACTTGTTACGGCATTTCTGGTTGAGTCTGATTCTACTTCATGTTTATTCAGTAAAACAATACACCTGGTTGATGTACACTGAAATAAGGTTTTACTAATGGCAGACCGTCCGGTAGGAAA
>NC_051414.1:19720265-19721211 GCF_015228065.2 Penaeus monodon
AGGCTTTTTTACAATCAGTTTTAGCCTTTCAACCCTTTACTTTGTATGTCAGTTGTCCGAGTCATTCTGCCTTGCAATGCAATTAAACCCAAAACGCCTTGCAACATACCTGGAGATATTTAGATGCACAACATAAAACGTGGATTTGGGCGCCCACGTTCATGTCGGTTTAATATATTTGTCTTTTTTTGATGTTAGGACATAATAGTGCACTGCGAAATACACCCTCTTAAAGCAACGTGAAATGAAATAACTATATCTTGAGTAATCTTGAATTATTTGTATTAGCATTAATCTATCATTTAGAAAAATCATCCAAAATGTGATATATTATGACAGAAATCCGAGAATAGTTGGTGAAAATATAAATCAGATTTTTTATATCCTCCTCTCGGTAGCATGCGTTGATATAAATAATTAAGCTGTAAGATCACCATTATCAATATCTAAGCTAATGTTGCTGTGTTCTCCATATTTTGTATCAAGGGAGTAAACTCTTCCTAGACCAGTCGACACTTAAACTGAACACATCCTAGTTATATACACATACTTTGTTTATTTGGGATGATGTAAAGTACCAACTAAGCACATGTTACAATAACTTTTTTATTTGGAAAGAAAAGAAAATTCCCTCTCGTTATTAGGTCGGCAACAGGATGATGTAAAGTAGCGACCAAGCAAATGTTACAAAGTATTTAAATATTCACAAACGCATACATATATACACACTCGTGGGGCACGTGCTTTCATATAAGTTTGTCCAAACACAGGTTAACATTTGTTGAATTATAATTTTATTGATATATAAAATACCACTGCCAACTCGGTAAGGAAATCTGCTCATCGCCTGTCATTGGCCCGCCAGCAAATTTCTCTAACGAGCCAGCCCATGATATCACCGTATATCTATAAACGTCCATACACTGCGCTGCTTTAATCCGCTTTG
>NC_051414.1:19721392-19721588 GCF_015228065.2 Penaeus monodon
TTCTTAATTCGCTAGCGAATTCGTTAGTGAAAACAACTAAATACGCGGCGTTGTTTATTCGCTAGTGACTAAAATTATGAATTTGCAGCGTCTGTTTGGCGCATGTTAACAATACCACATTCGTCCAGCATTTCGCCAATGAATAGATAACTAGACCAGACGGCAGTGTGTGAAGGTGTATGTGCTTTACTGCTGA
>NC_051414.1:19722056-19723292 GCF_015228065.2 Penaeus monodon
TCTCCAGTTTTGTTTTGTATAAAATGATCTATCTGCATCCACAGCGTCTGTTTGACGCACGTTAACTACACTTCACTAGTGAATAGACCAGACGGCAGTGTGTGGGGGTGTATGTGCTTTGCTGCTGGGTGCACTTTCCAATTTTCTGTTATAGAAAAATTATGTATCTTTATCCACAGCTCTTCAATTTTTTTCGAAACATCAGCCTCAATACTCTCCGGTATGTGGTTGGGTCCTCCAGTGCTAGTTTTTCAGGAGATTATCTGAAGCTCCCTGAGCCTGCCCCTTGCCTATACACTTCTTTCTCTTGGCTGTTTTCTCAAAACAGAATTAAAGATCCTAGCTTGGAGCCCCAAAGGACAACAGCGGCATGCAGCACATCCTCCTGTATTGCTATGACCCCTATGACTGCTCGAATATTCTAGCCAATATTTTACCAGCATCATGTAAACGGCTTACCGTGTATATCTTTATCAGCTTGAAATTCGCTCTGGAAGAGGGATAAGTTAGGCAACAAAAGCAGTGTGTGTAAACCGTTCTATAGTCCAAGCTGTAATGCAGCGTTATTGAATATTACCAAATTAGTTATCAAATCTCCATCTTAAAAGGATCAGAATTAAGTTAAACTATACAGGCAATACCTGGCATAACAGACACCCATTCTCCTAACTGTTTCCTTTCCCTTCCTACTGTAACTTGTCGTGCAGAAAGGGCTCCGTTCCAGAACACAGGCTGCCAGTGGATAGGTAATTATTTTTGTTCGTGACTGTACTTTCTGTTTCTAGCAGCAGTTATTTCTGTTTCATAGGCAAGACTCTCAAAACAGAAACTATCGTTACCATTTTAGATAAATGTTTGCATGTAGACCATGGTATGAATGCTCAGATTACCACTAGTGTTCATTGTTTTTTAAAAAGCCTTCGGCAGGATTAATGTTAGTACTGCAATGCGTAAGTCGACAGGAAATGCTTGCAAGGAATTGCAACTTATTAATTGCTTTTAGTATGAGTTGATAATGTTTGAACAAAACACCAAGCTTCATCTGAACCATTAGTAATCTCATTCAACAACTCAATGACTAATTTGTTAATGTGACAAATGGCCATATAGGAGAGGTTCTAAAAACAAGATTTATATATATAACTGAGGAAAAACAATTGGGAGCATGGATGCTATATTAAACCTTTTTTATTTATTTATACTAGTAGGCCTTGACGTACTACAGTGGCGTAGAAG
>NC_051414.1:19724207-19725048 GCF_015228065.2 Penaeus monodon
GTTATGATCAGTTGAGTTTATTCTCTCCTTACTTTTTTTATTTTTCTTCCCTTACTGGTTTTTTTTACCGAACGTTACGTTATTTACATCCTATTTTAACATTTGGGTCTTATTTTCGTTTTGCTAAATACTAATTTCCCTTGATCAGCTTGTTTCACTTTCTCACCTTCCATATAATATTATCGATAATAAAATAGGATAACATAACACGGATATTTTATATTATAATGAACCATCTTCCTTATGGTGCTTTTAGATGTTTTCGATCAAAGTAAAAGTTGCCCGAGGTAGGCCTTCATTTAGAGGTTAAAAGGAAGTATTGCAGAGTCATGTGACATATAATGCACATCGTCAGTGTAGCTATACAGAAGAGTGACGATGAAAATATGTAAACAAAGAATAAGTTATATGAGTATATTTGTGCTTCCGTACGGCCGTACAATGCATCTCTATCGACATGTGTTCCCTTCACCAAATACAACTCTTACAATACATTTCCTCATTTAGCTTTTATTAATATTAACATTACATGTCAATCAACTTATTTACTGTTCACCGCTTCCACTCATCCCTTCTAAACGCTTTTCCAAAGTTCTCTTTTCTTCCTCCATGTGTGTGCAGTTAGTCTCTTCTCTGTCATTACG
Organism: Penaeus monodon; assembly: GCF_015228065.2. Classification (NCBI taxonomy): domain Eukaryota; kingdom Metazoa; phylum Arthropoda; class Malacostraca; order Decapoda; family Penaeidae; genus Penaeus; species Penaeus monodon. Next base: position 19,724,852 of record NC_051414.1, read on the forward strand.
CGCAGCCTCTTTCATCTCCTTGGGTGTCAGGATCAGGTGGCGTGTCTTTGATGCTGAATATCCTTACAAGGCTAAGATCTCGGAAATCTGGTGGAATATGTTTAATACAAAGGGTGCCACTCAGTCAGCAGCTTCCCGGTGTAGATACGTGCGGCACGTTTGGTGATTAGTATGTGATGCTATTGCTATCCTTATTG
>NC_051414.1:19725993-19726475 GCF_015228065.2 Penaeus monodon
GCTTTTATTGGAAAATGCAGTAACGTACTGACGTAGATAATACTGATGTATTTATTTGTATATATCTGCTGCACATATCTGAAAGGCTAAAGGAGAAATTTCCTTCATCGCTCGCCTGTGCTAATTCGCCCGGCCCACTGGGCATGTTCCTCTGAAAGGGAAAGCGCAGTAAAAAAGGTAAAGACTTGAATAAACGAAATGGAATTCTCAGATGGACAAGGAAATCCACTCTAAATGTTTCCCCAAACTCTCAGCCCAACAGTACTCTGGCGCTGAAGATAACACTGAGCAGAAGATAACGTTAGGTCTATTTTATGTCTATTTTATAAAGGGATAGTTGCCGGTATTCTGTGAAAGTCGAACACCATTGTGAAGAGCAGCTAGTCGGCGATATGATGGAGGGAAGTTTATCCACTTATCATAAGCAGAATTAACTGAGTTTATATATATAGTCGTCAGAATGTTCAGGCGTAGAGATACCA
>NC_051414.1:19726968-19727111 GCF_015228065.2 Penaeus monodon
GCATACGGCCCAGTTTATTAAGAAAAAAAGTAAGAATTGCATATCCGATCTCCATAACACTGTTTCCCTTTACAACTCTCAATTTAACTTACGAAATATCAAGCACTTAAGTTACCGGAAGTGTCACTGACATCGCTGCGGAA
>NC_051414.1:19728295-19728521 GCF_015228065.2 Penaeus monodon
AGCTTAAGCATTCCTTAAGAGTCAGGTGCGGCCGCTTCCCGGCTGATTTCCCTCGCGAGCCATCGAGGTCGGCGTCGATCGGCCCCCCGCCAGCCCCGGCAGTCCGTCACCTCGGCCGATTCCCGGAGCGACGAGCGATTTCCTGGATCACCCTCGTTTTCTGCCCAAAGAAAGAAAAAAAAATGGGGCAAAATCGTGCAGTAACACGAATGGTTTCGGTCGTTAT
>NC_051414.1:19729063-19729217 GCF_015228065.2 Penaeus monodon
CGCCTTCCACTTTCAGAATTTTAAGATATCAACGCTTCAGCTAACTGGGCAATAATTAGGCATTAATTTGAGTGTGCGGGAGTGTAGGGAAATGACGGGTGATAATATATTACATTGTGGCACCTTACATGAAATGTTTAGTGTCAAGCTAATC
>NC_051414.1:19730159-19730417 GCF_015228065.2 Penaeus monodon
TATTTCAAGGGAACTTCAATTTCCTTTTGGCTCTTAAACAGCGTTTTTACTGCGCTGACTGAAAAGGAAAGTTTCCGGAGCGGCTATTCCGCGGTCTCCTCGATGCCTTTGTCAGTTATCAAAGCATAAATCCCGCGTATTTTTCCCTCGTCGCTGCACATTCCAGGTCGAAACTTTCTCCGTTTTCATATTTGCTCGCGAGACAGTCTAACTTTTCTGAAAGGCTTTCGTTGCAATTCAGGGGATAAGAGCGTTGCG
>NC_051414.1:19730781-19731400 GCF_015228065.2 Penaeus monodon
CTGTTATATTTACATATAGATATACTGTGACCATGTTGTGTTTTATTATTATAAACTAAAAACAAGAAAAAAACGTCCTCATGTGTACAGTCCTTCCCAACTCCACTTCTAACTAGATCTAATTAGTGAAATTTTACTTTTATTTGACTCCACTACAAACCTTGGCTCCAGGTTCTTCATGGACGAGTGAAGTCCCGGACAGGTAGGCTATTGTACAGGGAAGGAGCCGAGTGAACGTTTTGCATAATGGGCGACTATTCAAGTGAGGGTCAACGTGCGCACACAAACACGCACATGGCACAACACGCTTCGATATTTCAAAACACGCACGCACACAGATGATTTTTTTGTTGTTGTTTTTTTGTTTGTTTCAGTTGTTTGACCTTTTGTCTTTATTTTACATTATATTTTTTGTCATATTGCGTTATATGCATTTATTTCACATTTCATTAATCGTATTTACACTATAATCTTTACCGCCACATTTTTCTGAAATATATCTTTTTCTCTTGTTATTCTTGCAATACAGGAACTGTAAATGTGGCAAAAACTTCAGTAATTGTTGGAGATGAAGGTAATTGTAAACTGAGTCGAGCGTTATATTTCATCGCTTTGAAGG
>NC_051414.1:19731437-19731998 GCF_015228065.2 Penaeus monodon
GACCAGTCTTCAGTATCGCTGCGCCCGATCTCTATCCATCATTACAGAATATAATCTGCATAAGTTTACTTATCTTTATCCTATACCTATCTTACCGCATTTTAAAACAAAACACAAAACTAAATGCCAATTGGTGTCTTGCTTTTCGATAAGAGCAGACGAAACTTGTCGAGGAAAAGACAAAAAGCGCCGAGGTCAGGCTGTGCAGAGATTAACCTTATAAAGCGAAATAATTGCGTCGTTTTCCCCCCCCCCCCCCCTCGACCTGCATCATCTTCCTTCCATTCAGGGGACGTTTTTTGTCATTAGCAAGAGACAAACACATAAAAAAAAGACAAACTTTTGCTAATTGGACTCTGAGCGTCGAAACTTTATCTGTCTTTTTTGTCACTTATTTCGAAGAGGTTGGATGATTGTTAAATGATTTGTGTGTTTCAGGATTCTTTTTCGAGTGAAAAAAACAGTACGTTTCCTTTAGAAAACAAAATATGTATGGTATGTTTTGATACACTATTTACACAATACTGTAAATAAACGGTACTTTTTGCATCAGTCTTTTGG
>NC_051414.1:19732346-19732672 GCF_015228065.2 Penaeus monodon
GAATATAGTAGGATACATCACCATGATGTTGATGATATGATTTTATTATTTTATAGCAATCAGAATCGGATATAGTCATTATAGTGTCATTATTTTTTTAGTTCATCTTGCCTTAGTTTTCCATTTGTTTATAATTCATAAACAGAATATGCATTATTCGTATATTTAAGCTGCTTTTCATTCGAGATTTAGTGAAAAATAAATTTGTTTTTGTATGTTTAAATTCACCTTTGTGATATATAAGAGTAAATCTTATTCCGTAATTACGCATTTTCTTCTTCGTATTGTGAAAAGGTGAGTTAAAACTTCTGTGTATAACTGAAAAC
>NC_051414.1:19732708-19733213 GCF_015228065.2 Penaeus monodon
GTGTCCTCTACATGAACCTTACGCATGTTTTGTCAGTGAAACCCGAATTTCTGGAATGATATTTTGATTTATTTGCCTTTACGAAAACGCATTTTGAATAAAGAGCTCGTTTAAAGAGAAAATTCTTATGTTGCCATGAGAAAGAACGATGCCGATTTTTCAAAAATTCAGGAGGAAGAGTCCTTCATTTTACCTGAACAGTACCTACTTTTAGCGAAATCACACCATTCGGGCTTTCCTTTAGGCCGAAAACAGACCAGGGAATATCAGCAGGGAAGATGCCCGCTCCCGGCAAACACAAAGTTACCTTCACCGAGTGCCACGAGCAACAAAGAGACTTTCCTGCACTTTAGACAGTTTTGAAAATCTGGAGATTCTGTAAAGTTTCCCCCATAACTTTTTGGTGAAAATCTTATCTGTTATTTATCTTCCTGTGACTGCGTCGGCTGTGTGGTTGGCTATCATACATGGAGGGAAAAAGATATGGAGTTTCTCTGCCATTCCG
>NC_051414.1:19733440-19733610 GCF_015228065.2 Penaeus monodon
TCCCGCAAAGAGATATATAGAAAGGGATATTATAGAAAGACATACTGACCTCGCAGTATGAGTCAGGGTTTTGGTGTCCCGCTGCTGGCACCAGATGTGTGGGTCGTTGTTACAGTTCCCCACTTTTTTTCTTTTTTCAGGGAAACACACGGTCTTTATTGGAGATGGTA
>NC_051414.1:19735460-19737093 GCF_015228065.2 Penaeus monodon
AGGAACAAAAACAGATAGTAATGAAAAAAAATGCGTCCTGCATTAAAACAAGAGCCTTTCTTCCCCCGATTGTGTAACAAAGCCCTCAAGGATTCAAAGCACATAATGGGAGCTCTATTAAAAGATAGTCGGAAAACTCATTAAAAGATCATTTACAGTAAGATAACATCGGTTCACTAATGGCGCAGTGCAAAGAACCCAACGGTAATTAACTGAAAACTAGAAGTATTACCGTTGCCAAGTCTCGTTACGCCAACTGCAGAAGGGGAGGAGGCAAGCAAAGAGATACAGCTTAAGTGGAACAAACACGCTGCAGATACATTCTGTTGGAACTTCAACCCCTTCATGATCTTATAGTATAGTAATGGTTTCTTTTCCCGATAGATGCGAATGTACAGTTTGGCAATTTTCTAGCAACGACCGAGCTTGTATAACTTCTCAGTATTTTTTCCGAGGGTGCATTCAATTGAATTCCATTTAAAAGCAAGCTCCAATTAGACAACTTTTACTGCTAAGAGTGTCAATATTCTCAGGCGGAAGGGATGGCTGGATTGGCGAGCTAAAACAAACGCCGCGGGAACAAATTCTATTGCTGATGAAGTGTACATACGCTCCTGTTGACTCGGAGGGACAGACGCAAAATTCCATCCCATGGAGGACCTTATGATGTCGTCTGAGTCAATGAGGGCCGGCGGGCGAGGATGGGCAACCTAACGGTTCGAGCTGAAGTACCACGGAAAACATTTCGCTCGGGAAAGATCTCTGATGGCCGCAGTGTAGGGGACTGCGACGAGGAAGTGGAGCGCGCCGACGACCTTCTGAGGGAGAGCCTTCGAGAGCGTTCGGTTAGTGTTCTCGCTTTAATGAAAACGGGAATCACAGAAAGTACTTGAAAGGAATATCAACGAATGTTCATTAAAAAAAAAAACTCGAGTTTTCCGCTTACCATCGCATAATACTTACGCCATCTGGATATCCGATCACTAACTTAATTTTCGGGCTTCCTTTGTACTATAGAACGTGTAAATCGTATGCGCCTAATGTTGCTTGTTTGTTGCTGAATGTTGATATCTACTTTATATTGTTGTTGTTGTGTTTCTAACTGTACAAATACTTAAATAAGTGTATGTGTAGTGAATATTAATATAATAAGAAAATAAATGTATTATAAACATTAATTTTCGAATTCATGAGTATCTCCCTTGACATGAATAGAAATGAGACGACTTAACTCACCTTGTCCTGTGAATATTTTTTATTTAAATGTATCGTAAACTGCTTTCTCTGTTTCATTCCTACTGCAAGATGAGATTTGGATCCTCCCGGACATTTCATTTGTTCACACGAAAGGAAGAGAACAAGAATCTGTCCGTATGTATTGCGTAACTGTTCAGCGAGCCGTGAGCAAATTGTTAATATAGCGCCTTATGAAGAGTACTGGATGTAATATAGGAACTGGAATTTTGCGATTTCCTGAAAGAGACTGAAAATATAGTCCATTCATTCCCTGTGCCGCCTTGCTCCTGAAAAATCACAGCACAAATCATGCTTGCTGATATCAAGATTTGACAAATAATGTGTTCGTGTCACATATATATGTAGTATGACATACGCTCATAAAAAACAGACAGAT
>NC_051414.1:19737444-19737553 GCF_015228065.2 Penaeus monodon
CAATATCCATTCATAAAAACGTTTTATCGTAAAAAGACTCTTTCGCTCTCCGTATGAGCAACCCCCCCCCTACCCACCCACCACGTCTGAAAAACAAATGCAGCGCGTG
>NC_051414.1:19737577-19738515 GCF_015228065.2 Penaeus monodon
ATCAGCCGGCCGCCATTCTTATCAGCGGGTAATCTCGCAGACGCGGGAATCCCTTTGCCCCGAGATACATCGCGTATAAATCCCTGGTGGAACTATAGGGATGAAGGGAAGCGCGGCCGAACGGGAAGAGAATTGGAATGTGATCGCTGCGTCTTTTACTGGAGGGCTTTAGGTCTCGATCCTTCTTGACCTTCTGGGCGGTCGAGGCGATGGACGCTAAGGATCTGTATATTGCAGAGTGGATGGGAATAGAGATGTTCAGGGCGGGAGTCATGTGGCTTGGCTTATCTCGATTTGGTGATATTTTATTACGAGCCTTTCTCAATGTTATTTTTCTAATGTTTTTTCATTTGGTGAATGTTCTTTTCTGGAGGGACAAATTCGTTCCTCTCAGTCTGCATTGTCCCAAAAGAAGCGTAAACATTATTTCTAGTCGTAGCTAAAATACACAAGTAAACGAAATGCTCTCCACCTAGGGTAAAGAAAAATATGTTATGCCTTTAAGAGTAATATCATGCAGGGTCGTTTATTTTAGCGACATAGGTTACATAACAGGCAAAAGGTATCGGTGCGAGGTCTTATTCAATTTATTTTTGTGAATAATATTACATAATACATGTGCGTTGGCCACCAAAATACTTCGGACGGCATTTTACCTTCATATGAAAAATAAGATCATGTTTGTCTTATTGCTTCTAAAGAGATTAGCAAAGAATGTACGTAATACCTTTCTTGTTTTTCTTTAGTGGCACGAGTCGTAAAAAGACGGCTAATACTTAATAATGCTTTCATTAATTTTACTTCAGTTACTTTAATTCCTTTTCCGGAATAGCTTCTCCTTCTATTCCATTTTTTCCCTTTTTCTTGTTTTTTTCTGCTTCTCCTTATTTCTCCTTTTCTTTATCGACTCATTCTTTATTTCTGCTGCTCTTATCATT
>NC_051414.1:19738697-19738985 GCF_015228065.2 Penaeus monodon
TTTATCACCGCCCCCTACCCAAGGCTTCCCAAGCACAACGCACGAGAGCCAAGCAAATAACGACAGCATTAACGGCGGAGTTACGATGCTCGTTCCTCGGGTTGGCAAACAGTATCATTTACCGGATGAATACTTCCCCGAAAGTGTTTGCCGGGGAAGTGTGAAGGTGTTGTTTGTGTGTTTACGTGGAAGCCCTTTGTGTGTGTCGTGTTTGCGCGCTTCGGTTGGACTTTTACCTCGGCTGAGTTCGGATGGAGGTCAAGTGGCTTTTTTCTTTCTTTTTTTCTA
>NC_051414.1:19739485-19740130 GCF_015228065.2 Penaeus monodon
ATAGGGAGATGGAAAGCTTCTGTGATTTCATAAATGCTTCTCCTGCTTTTCCCCAAACTCAGATTTGTTGTATGATGGCAATATTTTATAATTGTACCAAAAAAACTAATAATGGATTTATATTATTACATTTTATCATATGATATCGAAGAGTTAGCTTTTACAATAAGAGAGAATTCTTTCTCAGCTCTGGACATCACCTTTAAATCAAAAATACTAGCATTTTATATCTCAGAGCAAGATAAAGTATGTCGAATTTGTTACTTTCAGTGAGTATTCTTGTAATACCTAAATATTATCTTATGATGCACACTATACCCCAGACATGAACTAGTTGGAAGTTTATCCTTGCATCTTATTCCTGTATCAAAGGATTATAAAGGTGTATAAAGTAATATCCATCCATTTTGGGTTTCCTAGAATCCTTGACTAGTAATCTCAGACCTACAGAATCGTTCACTGGTATAACATTTTCTCTTATTTGACTGCGTCTTCCGTGATTATATTTGATTTTTTTTCGGTTTCATTTTCAAAATCGTCAAAATCACCATCAAGAGCCACAAAAACTGCCTCATTGTCCCAGTACGTCACATCACTGTTTGACAGCTGCGCGTTTGTTTGTTCTAGGTTTTGCATTCAGTTCAT
>NC_051414.1:19740956-19741026 GCF_015228065.2 Penaeus monodon
CAGTACATTTCAGACTAATCAAGAGTCACGAGAAAACTTTAATCAAAAAGTTTTTGATAATCTACCAAAC
>NC_051414.1:19742919-19743740 GCF_015228065.2 Penaeus monodon
ATCATTATAATCAATGGATTTTCTTAGACATGAATCAGGTATATATTTCATTCTAGGCAGATTTTCAAAAAAGAAGCGGTAATTAGGGTAAATGACTGCAGTGAAGTTGCAGTTCTCATCTCATAGGCATTTTCAAAACATATCCAGCAATATACAGTCCTATTATGCAAATCTTAGTCATCAGTGTATACACTACACACAAAACAACACAAAATCACTTCAATATACCTCATTCCACCACAGTTATCGAGGGGCAGTAGAGAAAATTATTTAAACATAACAGCTATTGGACACGTAATACGCAATCATCCTTAAGATGAGGCAGTTATATTACGAAAATAAAAACAGTTTGCTCAAGGAACGGCCTCGTCTGATGATGATCCCCAAACGAGGCCTCATTACCATCGAATATTTCAGGTGAAAGAGCACGTGACACCAGCCAGCCATTTGGCTCCATCCTGCTGTGGGGCGGAGGCAGCCGGGCCCATGCCGTGGGCCCGGCTCTTCTCGCATGCTTTATTCTTTTCATCTCTTATTCTTTTTTTTCTTTTTTATTACTGACACATGCTGTTTTGTGATTGTTAACAACAGAAATGCACACTGTAATGTGTATACAGAGAAACAGAATAATGCGTTTCGTAAGTATAGACCTACATCCGCTTTGTATGCTTTCCTGATAATGTTTTACATCAATGGCGGCAACACAAATCACATTTAGGGACTAATCAAAATTAATTACTGTCATAATGAGAGGTTTATGAAGCTGGTACGCGTTTGAGATGAGGGAAAGTGTATACATGAATACATAGACTAACTCAAAT
>NC_051414.1:19743968-19744360 GCF_015228065.2 Penaeus monodon
GATAAACTGAGATCCGGGAAGTTGCCTGTACTTAAAGATGGAGAAAAAAGTAACCGTCGGCTATTGGCAATTTTGCGATCACTTGACTTTCAAAGGAACGAAATTCATAGCGTCCCTTACTAGTGAAGAAGGCCAAGAGAGCCTGCAACTCTTGCAATAAAAATGGCAGGGCATTAAACTTTCAGCATTGCAGTCCACCTTCAAAGGCCCAATGCAGATAGTAGATGGATTCTGTGCCTCAGGCAGCGTTGCAAAGGAAGTTGATTCCCTGTGGATAGTCTTTTCAAAGGTTTTCTATGAATAATCTTAAAAAAAAGGGCGTCACAAGATGTTTGACCTTTTAAAAAAGAATAAATATATCATTATTTAGTGTACATCAGTAGGAATACGTA
>NC_051414.1:19744705-19744986 GCF_015228065.2 Penaeus monodon
CAAACTCTTTCTGCTTTTTGTCTAACAGATAATTGGTCAATATTTGAAGGAACAGCCTGACTATAATTCACATAGGTTTTCCTTCACAGTATATCTTTTGCTGTTTTTCAGAGTGTGTGTGTGTCTGAAAAGTATTCTCCTTTCACGCTTGTCTGTTACTCTACTTTGATATTCAATTCATTTCATCTCCGCTTTGAAAGAAATATGAAATAGTCATGTGAGTTGTTGAACAGACCAGAATTTCTTGTACTGAACCTGTAAAAGCATATAATGCATTCCAT
>NC_051414.1:19745284-19745385 GCF_015228065.2 Penaeus monodon
CGTTACTTCTTCCCAGCAAACACATCTCTATTCACCCGCAGGTAAAACAGAAGTCCCTTTGGATCCCCTTTACAAATTCGAAGAAGTCCCTTCAGGCAGTG
>NC_051414.1:19745410-19745759 GCF_015228065.2 Penaeus monodon
CAGTTTAACTTTGTGGACCAAAATTCAAGCCTCACTTTGCGACTCCATTAGAGCCATAGAAGCTACTCCTCCTGTGGCAACACCTTCTCCTCAGAGGTAGAAAAACTCGGTGGTATTTTTACTTCAGGAGTTCCCGGGTTTCCCCGCTGCCTGCATTGTCAAAGGGAGAGTTCGCAACAATGACACAAAACTTGTTAACAAACTTACTGAACCATACATAACGTTATTATAATACTTCCTCGCTAAGTTAGTTAGGCCAAAGGAAATCACTTGTATGAAAATGAACATGAACTTATATACATAACCTTTTTATTATTTGGAGAAAAAACACTCGGAATAAAAGCGGATA
>NC_051414.1:19745790-19745992 GCF_015228065.2 Penaeus monodon
CTAGATTCGAGCTTATCCGGCAGTTAAAGAGCACGATATTTCGCAAGACTTTTCTCCCTTGGACCCACTTCGCCGGGAGCGTGGATGGTCAGGAGTTTGATCCATTATCCGAGAGCAGAGGAGGATGCGTGTGTTGAGGGCGGGAAACGAGGAAGGTAGAGATACTACAAGACAACTTTAAGAAAGATAATAATATTCATAA
>NC_051414.1:19749827-19750144 GCF_015228065.2 Penaeus monodon
CAAGGAACCATCAAATATTTTCCAAACTAAAATAAGCAGACTTGCAGCAACATTGAATCCAGAGGAAAACCTGATTCCAAACCGCATTAAGTTGAGCGACCGGGAAGGTAGATAAAATATTGAAGGCAAACATCGAAGAGGGACGCTATTGGAGACGATGGCAGATATCCTTAGAGACTGAAAATCACCGACCCACACTATTAACTCACGTCGCTTCGACTCCAGCAATATTTACTCCGCGAATTTTCTTAAACGCGATGGTGGATCCGGCCTTCGAGTGAGAAGAGCACTTCGCTACTCTCATGATTTTGGTAATA
>NC_051414.1:19750436-19750772 GCF_015228065.2 Penaeus monodon
GTTCTTGCCTTGAAGTTTTTTTCCATCAAGATAAAAATGCGGCAGCTGTTCCCCTTGATGCTCGTACAGTGGCCTCATTATGACACTGCAACTGGGCTTGTGCTTTAATACAAAGCTCTATTGAACTGAGACGTTTTAACCTGTACATTTAAGTAATGGTGTTCCTAAATGACAAAGCAATATCACATGGGGAGAGCGATGGGTATTCTCGTGCTGCCTTAATAATATATTATTCAAAAGACGACATACATTTTTCACAATGTCATGTTAGCGTAAAAAAGACAGGGTGCAAATGCAACTCCTTCACCGAGTAAAAATATTTTAAAGAATTCTAGA
>NC_051414.1:19751149-19751249 GCF_015228065.2 Penaeus monodon
TTTAGCTCGGCCTGCAGAAGTGGCGATGCTAGTAATTAACAAAAATAATATCATCAGGCGATTAAAAATATTCTCTGAAAAATGCCTGTTCATGAGACAA
>NC_051414.1:19751702-19752004 GCF_015228065.2 Penaeus monodon
AAAAGCAGCAACACTAATATTCATAACCTCATATTTAATTACGAAGCTAATGTAAATACACACATTCACGAACAAACAAGAATAACTTGAATCAAAAATAAACCTAAAACGTGGCGGCAAAACGTTCGTCAACATGCAAACGTTTCCGGCGTAGCGATCCATAATCCTTGAGACTCTCGCACGTTTTTTCAGCCTTTCTGTGGCCAGGGAACGCTCACTGCCTCGTCTTCACTTGCGGAGCCGCAGAGTGAGGCTGATCTGAAGGTGCATCGATGTTTGTCTTTCATATTATTTTTTTCTCT
>NC_051414.1:19752314-19752521 GCF_015228065.2 Penaeus monodon
CACGCACACATAAACTTACATAATTTTAATATGGATACTTGAAGAGAATGTTCCTCCGAAGGAGAATTTAAAAAGATTATGAACGAACAAAAACAAGGCAAGTGAAGATGAGAAAGCGAGTTGGAAACCTATTTACGGGAGATGGAAGAGAGAATCAAAAATATTTTGACAGACAAGTAACAATTTTTTTTTATTGGAGGTGAATGG
>NC_051414.1:19752609-19753296 GCF_015228065.2 Penaeus monodon
AATAATATATATAGTTGGGAGGGCATTATCATAATTGTCAATTTTCCCATGCATCCTCTACACCCACACACCTCGACCCGTCACCGAAGTAGACAGAAGGCTGGGTAGACCGCCTACAGAATAAAAAGTAGGAAGAGAAACATATATTCCGCAGTGAGAGGAGGTTTGGATGGCGAGGAGAGAAACAGGATACGACATTTATTTGTCCTGAAAAGACTGACTGTTTCTTGCAAAGGCTGAGTAAAGGTTTGCCGACCGGGCAAAGGTTGAAGGCTTGAGTACACTGTGCGGACCATGAGATTCTTCGTAAGTGAAGCGGTACTACAGTTGGCTACAGTTTATTTCTTAAACGGAATAAAAGAGACATTTTGCTATTTAGATTTATAAAAACCCTCTATACTGAGAGTCGTTCTTTCTACTGTAAACATGCTATTAAATAAGATACAAACAGCAGGTATATCGTAATGTAAACCTTATAAACTTTTTCAGCAGCGTTGTTCAATAGCTTTCTAATATATGCAAGAGATATGATTGATATGATCTAATCAAACAGGACGTTCTTCGGTATGGTATGGCATGTTGTTAATAATGTGCGAGTCCGTTTCCGTCGCACAGTCGTGGATTTGATAATATTTTGTTGATATCAGGATTTAATTTTCAAAAAGAATACAGTTTAAAAAACTGCAA
>NC_051414.1:19753335-19753585 GCF_015228065.2 Penaeus monodon
TGTTTACCTAATAACTGTCATCATTTAGAGACAAATACTAAATTGTAAATGGTTCAGAATAATACTGACCTACCGTACAGATAGATACTGGACGCGTTCAAAGCATTATTTCTATTTGAGCGCTAACACCTTTCGTAGTCAGGGAGAGCCAGTAATACACTAAAATGTTTTACAAATTCTTAACTAGGAATTATATAAAGAGTTTTTGTATACTCTCTCCAAAGCAATGGTTTCACCCAATACCGACTTG
>NC_051414.1:19753951-19754198 GCF_015228065.2 Penaeus monodon
TCTGTACATAGAAATTATTTATGATTAAGATTTATATTTGTCTACACCAAAATCACAGAACGTTTTCTTTGTTTAAGTGCTTATATGATAACTATATATGACTCTCAGTTTAAGTCACAGAACGAATTTCATTTTGTATAGTCTAATACAGATTTACTTTGATAACTTAATATTTATGTCCACAGGCAGGAGACTGCCATGCTCTATACGCCGACATGACTATTATTCGTCTAGTACTCAGAGCAGC
>NC_051414.1:19755754-19755934 GCF_015228065.2 Penaeus monodon
GGTTACTTCCCAGTCTCAACATTATACACCTGCCCATTACATTTTTTTTTCTTTAGATGCTCAGTAGTCTCCCCTTTTTCTGTTCCCTGATCACGTGTATATCTTCTAATAGCTACTATCCCGCTGCACTATGGTTCCTCTCAGTAATTGGGTTCCTATGTTCGATTTCCTCTTCGCTAG
>NC_051414.1:19756371-19757578 GCF_015228065.2 Penaeus monodon
TGCAATAAAAGTCAAGGTTTTAGTGTTTATAATATTTTTTTTCGTTCGTAGATTGGAGAGTGCAATTTGGTGTATTCTAGTGTGATTTTTAATAACAATGTATCCACCTTTTATCATTGTTAGTTTTATCTACATATGGACATATACACATTAAATTTTTGTGTGTATGTTTCGCACTCTATCTACCTGTGTGTGTGTTCGTGTATATTCTTTTATACCGTTATTATTTCTCTATATCAATCCTGCTATCGAATTTGCAGTTTCCACACATATACAGTATATGGAACATAAACTAATTTACGAGGTACAGGCAATTTTTGAGCGTGAACAAAAATATGAATATGCATATACTGCGTACTACGATTTTTACGGTATATTTTCTTATCTCGAAAATGCTTTGAATTACCTTCCGTTTCACGATTGCCTTTATAAATATTCTTGATTAAAATTTCTTTTATAGGTGAGGAATATTTATAAACTCAACGAGTTTATTCTGAAAATTATTTCTCGTGAAAATAGTACCCCTACTACTTCAAAGGTTGTTTGCTAAAATTACTTTTCGTTTCTTTTTGAGCAGTGAAGGCAATATGAGGAAAGCACTTATACAGCCTACATGGCAAACTTCGGTCGTGGAAACTTTTCTCATTCTGACCGCCTCCATGAAAGCAAAACAAATGTTGGCAAGGTGAAGGCGATCCTTCTTGATCAATTAGACTGCGTTTCCTTCTAGCAAAACGTTTCAACATTACGTAATTTATACTGTGCCTCCTCATATGGCGTCATTTGCATATCCTTGTTGCTTATTAGTGTTGATGACAATAATATATTAGCCAGACGCTAATGATGCAGACTTATAAATGTTGTTAACAAATTGACATCTATGAACCTTCGAGGCGTGTTTCGCTACGTATATCAGGCAGTGCATAGACAGCACTGGTGTTGATGACAAAATTCAGCGGCAATGATATATTACTATCAGACGCTAATAATACAGACTTATAAATACTGACAGACTAACAGCTATGAACCTTCAAGACGTGTTTGGCAATAGAATAATAAAACTGAAAATAATGACACACTTTTACTTCGATTTGAGACACAAATACGATATGGGAGTTGTTAACATTCGGAACGTTGTTTGGGTCTCTTCACTTGCCATTTTAAAGTTTTCATTGTGAATATCATGGAAATATGAGTGTGAGTTTGA
>NC_051414.1:19757674-19758084 GCF_015228065.2 Penaeus monodon
TTGAGTGTACTTTTGTGTATCAGGAAATCAGAGAACAACAAAAAATAAATAAAGGACCTACAAAAAAGAGAGAGTGAAAAAACACAATGCGCCCCTGGGGTGACGTGCCTCCGCGGGCAGCCTCCGCGCGCATCGATGTCCGATATGGTATCGCGAGGCCTCGAGGCGAAGGTGCGGTCTCGCTGGACGCGTCGCGCCACCGTTCACATTATTCGACAAAGTTCAGGCATCCACACCTGTTGGGTCACGCCAATGGAAGAATGGATATCGGCAGACACGTTTGTGGTTTTGCGGATGTTGTCAATGGAGGCCGTTGGGAGATTGGGTAAAAAGGCCGGTAAGTTGTTTTGATAGTGTTCGTTTCACTAGAAGGGATAAGGAAAATGTTTGGTGTATCCCAGTAATAGTTT
>NC_051414.1:19758191-19758301 GCF_015228065.2 Penaeus monodon
TTTCCCCTTCCCTGAAATGGATAAAGGGAAAAATTTAGGATTTCTCTTTTTCTTCAGAGTTCAGTATAAGATATGATGAAATTATACATTAGAAAATAATACATTCATAT
>NC_051414.1:19761371-19762319 GCF_015228065.2 Penaeus monodon
TAAATGTTATTTCGATGCATTTGTGTTACTGGAGAGCACGCGGCTTTCAGCGGGCGTGGACCAATGTCAAGGATCAAATGATTGATTAATACACTATAAATATATTACGGCCTTATTAACTGGAAACTGTATCTTTTATAATCAAATCGTCATATGGACAATATCTTTAGCCTAGAAATAATATGTGGTGTAGCTGGCAATTTAGAGCAGCTGAGGTAAGTGTGCCACGCTTTTGCGGTCTAGAATAGCACTTTCGCGACTTGAACGCAACTTTGATACATGATCATGATATGGACACGGCAGGCACAGAATGTTCAAGATGACTGATATAAATGCATAAGTTAAACTTATTTGGCTTCGAGTGATTCCATGCTTGGATCGTTGCAGGTACACGTGCGCTCTCGTGATGAGGTATAGCAGTCAAACACATCCCAAATGTTTAAACGAATACAAATAGAAGTTAATAAACCTGTATAGAGCTTCATCCTTGAGAAACCAACCAGAGTCATGGGGCTATCCCTTCAGCAACCTACATCTATCACCACCACCGACTTCCATGGTTCACGCCAATGGCTTATCGAGTACGATTTATATCCCTGCACTACTCTATCAGAAGAACCAACGTCTCTATTCTTTCCCACAAACACATTTAAGGTTCTTCGCTTGTGTTACGCAACTCACTGTTTACGTCTGGCAGATCGCAAGCCAGCAGTTCACGTGGGAGATTTGCACTGATGACGCGACACACAGCAGTCTGATCCTTTGTGGTTGTCTGAATAATACGCGTGACCTTTTATACAGTACAGTTTTGATTTTAGGATTCTGCTTTGCGAACTCGCATTTGCCATTTCTAAACAGAAAAAGATAAATTTAGCAATTATTTGGTCTCCAGGGTGACAATAGGAAGATAAAATGCATTGGAATTTTCACTCTTGCCTACAAAGCAAA
>NC_051414.1:19762589-19762834 GCF_015228065.2 Penaeus monodon
ACTAGGGAATAGTTTCTGGCAGACGAACATGGGAGAGTAAGACGAGATAAATAGACAGACCAGACTAAGAGAAATGTAAGACAGGAGGAGGAGAAGAGAATTCGTGTTGCGTTTTGGCTGCGGCGTTTAAGCCAGGACGACAGGAGAAAAATGGACACGTGTTCTCGGTTGTGATGAAGTAGAGGAAAAGAGGCGAGGCAGGGACCGATGAAAGAGATAAAAACCTTTCCTCCCTTCTCCTCTCG
>NC_051414.1:19762985-19763489 GCF_015228065.2 Penaeus monodon
TCAATTGTTGCACGAATAGAATTCTCCCTTTAATTAAAAAGAAAGTTCGAGGTGAAGCCACAGCGTTAGAAAGTTAGGGAATTACGGCTCCCCAACACTGAATGGTCTTTTCGGTGACCAACAATTGTGGTTTCTTTGTTTCCTTTTTGGCAGTTAGCTCAGAGTGATTAGCTCGATTTTTTTGTATAGGAATCTTAATAAATTCTCAAAAATTAAAACGTGGGACATAATTAAATACTCCACTTAACGCTGGAAAAGATTAAGGCGTCAGAAGAAAGATTGCAACAGGCACAACTCCCGACTGTTCGTCCTTTCCAACATGCCGTTTTTCATTAGAAAGTTTATACTTGTTACTGTTTGAGATATCTTTAGTAATTTCAATTTGACCAAAATATACTTCTAGAAAATATCTGGAAATAGGTAAAACAAATATTTTCTACATGTAGGGCGTGAAGCACCGAGGTTACAGATGTTGGATAACGTTATATGATGACCTTCATTCGT
>NC_051414.1:19765232-19766133 GCF_015228065.2 Penaeus monodon
CGCGCGTTGACATGCTGGCGTGGGAGGGCACGGAAAATATTCCAGTTCCTGAACTAGACTGCCTCGACTTTTATAAACGAAAGTTAAGTTCATTTCTCCCAGACAAAGAGCCTAAACAAATGAAGTAGAGACAGCAGAAATATTAATCTAAAACATGCCATTTGTTTTCCGACCTTTTAAGAAAGATCATGAACGTTGTGCCGTTTCTTCATAGGGCTGAAATGATTTTCGATATCATTTCAACTTCAGATAAGATTAAAGACAGAAAAACGGCGGTGCTGGCGAACAAATACGCAGAGGAGAGCGAGCGAATATGGTAGCGGAAAGAGGAACGAATGAATGGAGGAGAAAGGGCTTGCAAGGAGGGATGGAATATGAAGAAAATGCACCTCACACAATAAGTACCACGGTATAGGGTTTTTACTTGTCCTTCATGGATAAGAGAGAAAGAGAATGAGGAAGTGCGGCAGATAAAAAATGAAGGTGATTTGATTCGCTCTTCAAGTCGCAAAATGTAAAAAAAAAAAGAAAATAAAAGTGACTTCTGGCAAACACATGCCACTTCATACGAAGGAAAAAAAGTCTCTCCATGCATGACCATGTGTATTTGCGTATACAAACAATGGGATACCATTGTTGTGATTATTGAAAGGAAAAATATATACTCGTCGCCTGCCCGGCACGAATATTGTATCTCATTTCCACTTCAAATTATGTAGATTGATACAGAATTAATACTATTAGAAGTTAAGAGAGAGGAACCGGTGTACTAATTCGTATTTTTTCACCGTGATGCAATAAATCGGCATGAGTTGCAGCCGCCGAATCGAAATGTACGTGATTGATGACTTTGGTTTCTCTTACATGCACAACCGGTATTTCTATTTTAATCGAATTTGTT
>NC_051414.1:19767084-19768237 GCF_015228065.2 Penaeus monodon
AGATAGACCGTATTTTTGTATAGTCTACCGATTATATATATGAACAAATTTAGGCCAAGTCAAAAAGGATATAATGAACATATCCGTCTGGTTATTCCAGCACAAAAAATCAATCCGTATAGTGAAAGTTAAACGGTTCTACCACCGTTGATAAAGTGTCGTAAAAAAAGACTACCACATTTTCAATGAATATGTACTCTATATTGTGCTTTACAGCGAATCAGCGACAAACACCACTGAACAAGTTGGAAACGCCCTGAGCGATACGAAGATGTCACGCTCTCTCAGCTCGGCGATTTGTAGTTAACAGGAAGACTTGCCAAGTTCGATCATTAATCAGGGTCGTTTAAGGTTTACTCCATTTGCACCGCTGGGAGGAATGCGGATATGGAAGGCCGCCTTCCATCTTCTCCTCCTTAGGCGCCCAAGAAGACACGTTTGGGGAAAAATTAAACAAACGTCAAAGAAAGTCGTTATATTTCTACAACGTGGACGAAGAAAGAGAGGCAGTATTATTTTTTTTCTGATTACAGTCCTTTAATATCTGCCGTCATCGATGATGACGTTCGTATATATTTCCCTAATTTGATATATTCCATACATCAATATTCAAGTCCTGATCGTGCAAATGAGTCTTGAAGAAGTGATGTCCGCCCGGGAAAAAATACGGGCATATATTTCACAGCATGCAGCGTACATCTCCCCTCCACACGCAGGCACCCTCACGTACAGTCCAAGGAACTTCAGTTCACTTGACGAATCTCGAAGATCTCCGAAGGCTTCGTCAGCACGTCGGCGCACCACGCAGAAACTTTGTTAAGGGGAGAAGGGACGCATGGGGTTTTATGGGCGAGGACAATGGTCGGAAGTGCGGGGCCGACCATGACCACCATAGGTTTTGCACCAGACACCCTCTCTTTTGTCTGACTGAAGAGAGTGCACCACATCCGCCTGTCAAGGAGTGTCCATCTGGCAACATTCCTGCTGGGCCTCGTAGCGTGTTGTCTGGGTGGCTTCTATGTGTTGCCAGAGGTCAGCCCAGTAGGTTTAGGGGGATGTTCGCGCGATCACTCCTCTATTGTAGCAAAGCTGCAAAATTCTGCAGGTGCATAGCCGAATGCCAGGGAATAAATAAAAAAATATATATGTCCAC
>NC_051414.1:19768677-19769168 GCF_015228065.2 Penaeus monodon
AGATATAGAAATCAATTAGAAACCGAATTCATATCTATCTCTGACCTTCAGAAATGCACTTACAAAACCAATACAAACTATTAAGTTTATTTATATCTTCTGCATACAGAAACTCCTATTCAAGAAACATTTGTTCCAATGTTGCCTTTGATATTTCCACAAAACCGCTAGACATAAGAATAAAAATCTTAAAGAATCGCTAAATACAGAATAAGGATTCAGTAATTTTCCACTAGAACATAACTCAAAAATCTACCAGGAAAATCGCTAGAATTGCAGCATTGTGTAGTTGTCTTCCGAATTCGATAATACATTCGACTGAGGACTCCAGTCGCCACATCGCCCGCGGGGATTGACAGGGGTACGTGTCACCCTGCAGTCCATTAGCGGCTCACAAGCTCACGTTACTCGGACGACTCACCTGACTCGCATGGGACGCCGGCTGATTCAGGGCCGTCTCGGAATAAGCGCTGGTGCATTAAAGTAGCTGC
>NC_051414.1:19769313-19769542 GCF_015228065.2 Penaeus monodon
ATTGTGCCATATTGTTTCCTATCATAAAATTACTGATACTACTAACACCATCGGTAACTCTATAGATAACGGAACTTTATTCTGATTTTAGATTCGTTACAAAAGGTTTTCTTCTCTGAAAAGTATTACTCGTGACTGATACTATTTTTCTAGCGTGGGGTTGCTAATGAATGTTTAAATTCCTCTACAATTTTATAATATTTCTTAAGCAACGACATGGAGAATCAAC
>NC_051414.1:19776402-19776829 GCF_015228065.2 Penaeus monodon
TACTTGCAATGAAAATAATTGGTTAATTTGTCATCGTGGGGTAGAAACTTCTTTTTGCTGAAAAATTTTTTAATGTTTTTTCTAAATACTGGGCTATGTTGTGATTTATTTTTTTAAATTTTTATTAAAAAATTTTAACAAGCTGATATGAGGGGTTTGTATAATTAAAAGGGTTTAAGATTTGAAGGAAAATTTAGGGAAAATTTTATTCTTACCGGTAATAGAGCTTTTATGAAGCCAAAAGGGGAAACTCGATCTAGTCAGCAGGGGCCGCAAAAGGAAATGTTTCCCACCTGACTTAGACATAAAAATATACACGCACAAAAACACACACACCACCAAAATATGGGGGGTGTGGGGTGTGGTGTGTGTGGGGGTGTGGTTGGTTGGGGGGGTGGTGGTGAACCTTTTAAGTGTGTTATAATAA
>NC_051414.1:19776929-19777164 GCF_015228065.2 Penaeus monodon
AATTCTGCACCTTTTGATGACGCGACACACAGCAGTCTGATCCTTTGTGGTTGTCTGAATAATACGCGTGACCTTATACAGTACAGTTTTGATTTTAGGATTCTGCTTTGCGAACTCGCATTTGCCATTTCTAAACAGAAAAAGATAAATTTAGCAATTATTTGGTCTCCAGGGTGACAAGGAAGATAAAATGCAGTTGGAATTTCTTCACTCTTGCCTACAAAAGGCAAAAGAT
>NC_051414.1:19777290-19777587 GCF_015228065.2 Penaeus monodon
AAGGAGGGAAAGAGTTGGTGATGGAGGAGGGAAGTAGAAAGAAAAGACAAAAAAATAGTGAGAAGGGGAGTGAGGAAGGGAGAGAAACAAACAGAGAAATAGTGACATAGTTTCTGGCAGACGAACATGGAGAGTAAGACGCAGATAAATAGACAGACAGACTAAGAGAAATAGACTAGGAGGGAGGGAGAAGAGAATTCGTGTTGCGTTTTGGCTGCGGCGTTAAGCCAGACGACAGGAGAAAAATGTGGACACGTTGTTCTTGGTTGTGATGAAGTAGAGGAAAAGAGGGCGAGG
>NC_051414.1:19777766-19778220 GCF_015228065.2 Penaeus monodon
AATTAAAAAGAAAGTTTCGAGTGAAGCCACAGCCGTTAGAAGTTAGGGAATTACGGCTCCCCATACACTTAATGGTCCTTTTCGGTGACACAAATTGTGGTTTACTTTGTTCCTTTTTTGGCAGTTAGCTCAGAGTGATTATCTCGATTTTTTTTGTATAGGATCTAATAAATTCTCAAAAAATTAAACGTGGGACATAATTTAAATACATCACTTAACGCTTGGAAAAAGATTAAGGCGTCATGAAGAAAGATTGCACAAGGCATAACTCCCGCCTGATTCGTCCTTTCCAAACATTGCCGTTTTTCATTAGAAATGTATACTTGTTAATGTTTGAGATATCTTTAGTTAATCAATTTGACCAAATATATACTTCTAGAAAATATCTGGAATAGGTAACAAATATTTTCTACATGTAGGCGTGAAGCACAGAGGATTACAGATTTTGGATAAC
>NC_051414.1:19779960-19780267 GCF_015228065.2 Penaeus monodon
ACGCGCGTTGACATGCTGGCGTGGAGGGCACGGAAAATATTTCAGTTCCTGAACTAGACTGCCTCGACTTTTATTAAAACGAAAGTTAAAGTTCATTTCTCCCAGACAATGTTGCCTAAACAAATGACGTAGAGACAGCCAGAAATATTAATCTAAAACATGCCATTGTTTCCGACACTTTTAAGAAAGATATGAACGTTGTGCCGTTTTCAATAGTCTGAAATGATTTTCGATATCATTTAACTTCAGATAAGATTAAAGACAGAACAACGGCTGTGCTGGCGAACAAATACGCAGAGGAGATCGA
>NC_051414.1:19780312-19780477 GCF_015228065.2 Penaeus monodon
GCTTGCAAGGAGGGATGGAATATGACAGAAAAATGCACCTCACACAATAATTACCACGGTATAGGGTTTTACTTGTTCCTCATGGAAAGAGAGAAAGAGAATGAGAGAATGTGCGGCAGATAAAATAATGAAGGTGATTGATTCGCTCTTCAAGTCGCAAAATGT
>NC_051414.1:19780497-19780827 GCF_015228065.2 Penaeus monodon
GTGACTTCTGCCAACACATGCCATTTCATACCGAAGGAAAAAGTCTCTCCATGCATG
Organism: Penaeus monodon; assembly: GCF_015228065.2. Classification (NCBI taxonomy): domain Eukaryota; kingdom Metazoa; phylum Arthropoda; class Malacostraca; order Decapoda; family Penaeidae; genus Penaeus; species Penaeus monodon. Next base: position 19,780,555 of record NC_051414.1, read on the forward strand.
CCATGTGTATTTTGCGATACAAACAATTGGAACATGTTGTATTATTTGAAAGTGAAAAATATATACTCGTTCGCCATGCCCGGCCGATATATTGTATTCTTCATTTCCAATTCAAATTATGTAGATTTAGATACAGAATTTAATACTATTAGAAGTTAAGAGAGAACCATGTGTATATTTCGTATTTTTTCACCGTGATCAATAAATCGGCATGAGTTGCAGCCGCGTAATCGAATGATACGTGATTGATGCTTTGGTTCTCTCTTACATGCA
>NC_051414.1:19781761-19782931 GCF_015228065.2 Penaeus monodon
TGAGGTAAAAGTGAATAGATCGATCGTATTTTTTGTATATTCTACCGATATATATATGAACAAATTAGGCCAAGTCAAAGATAAAATGAACATTATCCGCTCTGGTTATTCCAGCAAAATCAATCCGTATAGTGAAAGTTAAATGGTCTACCACGTTGATAAAGTGTCGTAAAAAAAAGACTACCCCATCTTTCAATGAATATGTACTCTATATTGTGCTTTACAGCGAATCAGCTGACAACACCACTGAACAAGTGGAAACGCCCTGAGCGATACGAGATGTCACGCTCCTCTCAGCTCGGCGATTTGAGTTAACAGGAAGACTTGGCCAAGTTCGCTCCAGATAATCAGGGTCGTTTAAGTTTACTCATTTGCACCGCTGGGAGGAATGCGGAGGGAAGGCCGCCGTTCCATCTTCTCCTCCTTCGGGCCAAGAAGAAACGTTTGGAGGAAAATGTAAACAAACGTCAAGAAAGTATGTTATATTTCTAACAACGTGGCCGAAGAAATGAGAGGCAGTTTTATTTTTTTATGATTACAGTCATTAATATCTGCTGTCATGATCGATACGTTCGTTATATTTCATGAATTTGATATATTCCATACACCAATATCAAGTCCTAGCTCACGTGCAAATGAGTCTTGAAGAGTGATTGTCGCCCGGAAACTACTGGCAATATATTTCACATGCATGCAGCTGTCCATCTCCCTCCACACGCAGGCACCCTCCACGTACAGTCCAAAGGCACCTTCACGTTCACTTGACGAATCTCGAAGATCTCCCGAAGGCCTCGTCAGCCACGTCGGCGCCACGCAGTAAACTTTGCTTTACGGGGAGAAGGAGACGCATGGGTTTTATGGGCGAGGACAATGGTTTCCGAAGTGCGGGCCGATCCAGACCACTTCATAGGTTGTTGCACCAGACACCCTCTCTTTTGTCTGACTGAAGCGAGTGCACCACATCCGCCTGTCAAGGAGTGTCCAATCTGGCAACATTCCTGCTGGGCCTCGTAGCGTGTTGTCTGGGTGGCTTCTATGTGTTGCCAGAGGTCAGCCCAGTAGGTTTAGGGGGATGTTCGCGCGATCACTCCTCTATTGTAGCAAAGCTGCAAAATTCTGCAGGTGCATAGCCGAATGCCAGGGAATAAATAAAAAAATATATATGTCCAC
>NC_051414.1:19783311-19783834 GCF_015228065.2 Penaeus monodon
CGTGTGTGTGCGTATAATTTCTCATATACATAAGATATAGAAATCAATTAGAAACCGAATTCATATCTATCTCTGACCTTCAGAAATGCACTTACAAAACCAATACAAACTATTAAGTTTATTTATATCTTCTGCATACAGAAACTCCTATTCAAGAAACATTTGTTCCAATGTTGCCTTTGATATTTCCACAAAACCGCTAGACATAAGAATAAAAATCTTAAAGAATCGCTAAATACAGAATAAGGATTCAGTAATTTTCCACTAGAACATAACTGAAAAATCTACCAGGAAAATCGCTAGAATTGCAGCATTGTGTAGTTGTCTTCCGAATTCGATAATACATTCGACTGAGGACTCCAGTCGCCACATCGCCCGCGGGGATTGACAGGGGTACGTGTCACCCTGCAGTCCATTAGCGGCTCACAAGCTCACGTTACTCGGACGACTCACCTGACTCGCATGGGACGCCGGCTGATTCAGGGCCGTCTCGGAATAAGCGCTGGTGCATTAAAGTAGCTGC
>NC_051414.1:19783972-19784201 GCF_015228065.2 Penaeus monodon
ATTGTGCCATATTGTTTCCTATCATAAAATTACTGATACTACTAACACCATCGGTAACTCTATAGATAACGGAACTTTATTCTGATTTTAGATTCGTTACAAAAGGTTTTCTTCTCTGAAAAGTATTACTCGTGACTGATACTATTTTTCTAGCGTGGGGTTGCTAATGAATGTTTAAATTCCTCTACAATTTTATAATATTTCTTAAGCAACGACATGGAGAATCAAC
>NC_051414.1:19791145-19791480 GCF_015228065.2 Penaeus monodon
TAACTTGCAATGAAAATAATTGGTTAATTCGTCATCGTGGGAGTAGAAACTTCTTTTGGCTGAAATTTTTAAATGTTATCTAAATACTGGGCATGACTGTTGTGATTTGATTTTGTAATACTTTTATTAAAAAATATTTAACAAACTATATGAGGGTTAGTATAATTAGAAAGGGTTTATAGATTCCAGAAGCGAACTTCAGGAAATTATATTTTACCCGGGAAAGAGCTTTCAGAAACAGCAGGGGAAGTCGATTAGCCAGCAGTGCTCATCAGTAAAGCGAAAGTTTCCCACCTGAAAATTATGAATTTAAAAAATAACACGCACAAACACAC
>NC_051414.1:19791590-19791735 GCF_015228065.2 Penaeus monodon
AAATAAAGAAATGGGGTGAAAAATAATAATTAAAAATAATATAAAAAAATATATAAATTAAAAAATATAATATATGTTAAACTATATATATATAAAAAGTAAAATATATATATATAAAAAATTAAAAATATGTTAAATTTTGATA
>NC_051414.1:19793128-19793200 GCF_015228065.2 Penaeus monodon
CCCAAAAAAATATATAAAAAATAATATATAAATTTTATTAATAGATAATATATAAAAAAAAAAAAAAAATTT
>NC_051414.1:19793240-19793566 GCF_015228065.2 Penaeus monodon
TTTAATATATAATAATTATAATAAAAAAACAAAAAAAAAAAAAAAAAATATAAGATAAATTATTATAATATATCAAATATTATTTAAAATATATAAATTTTTTAAAAAAAAAAATAACAAAAAAAAAAAAAAATATAAATAATTAAATAATAAAAAAAAAAAAAACAAAAAAAATAAATATATAAATAAATATATAAATTATATAAACCCATTATAAATCTATAAGAATATATATAACAATAATATAAATAAAATAAAAAAAAAAAATAAAAAAAAAAAATAAATATATAATTATATATTTAAAAAAAATTTTAAAAAAAAAAAAA
>NC_051414.1:19793619-19793800 GCF_015228065.2 Penaeus monodon
AAAAAATATATAAATTTTTTTTTTAAAAAATAATTTAAAAAAAAAAAAAAAAAAAAAAAAAAAAAAAAAAAAAAAAACAAAATTTTTTTAAAAAAAATTTTTTTTTTAAAAATAACAAAAAAAAAAAAAAAAAAAAAAAAAATAAAAAAAAAAAAAATTAATTTTTTTTTTAAAAAACGAA
>NC_051414.1:19797359-19797669 GCF_015228065.2 Penaeus monodon
TAACGTGCAATGAAATAATTGGTTAATTCGTCATCGTGGGAGTAGAAAACTTCCTTTTAGGCTGAAATTTTTAAATGTTTATCTAAATACTGGGCATGACTGTTGTGATTTGATTTTGTAATACTTTTTATTAAACATATTGAACAAGCTGATGATGAGGGTTAGTATAATTAGAAGGATTTATAGATTCCAGAAGCGAACATTCAGGAAATTATATTCTTACCGGTAATAGAGCTTTCATGAAGCAGCAGGAGAAGCTCGATCTAGTCAGCAGTGCTCATGCAGTAAAGCGAAATAGTTTTCCCACCTG
>NC_051414.1:19800545-19800862 GCF_015228065.2 Penaeus monodon
CATAAGTCAGGTGGGAAACTATTTCGCTTTACTGCATGAGCACTGCTGGCTAGATCGAGCGTCTCCTGCTGCTTCATGAAAGCTCTATTACCGGTAAGAATATAATTTCCTGAATGTTCGCTTCTGGAATCTATAAATCCTTCTAATTATACTAACCCTCATCATCAGCTTGTTCAATATGTTTAATAAAAAGTATTACAAAATCAAATCACAACAGTCATGCCCAGTATTTAGATAACATTTAAAAATTTCAGCCAAAAAGAAGTTTCTACTCCCACGATGACGAATTAACCAATTATTTTCATTGCAAGTTATTA
>NC_051414.1:19804650-19805007 GCF_015228065.2 Penaeus monodon
GGGCGGCAGGGGAAGGGAATACAAATTGTTGAAATTAAAAACCCGTATTATTTTCCTCTTAATCAGCATACTGTCATATTAAATAACAAATATATATTATAAAGAAAATTATGCTATTATTTGAACTTCCTCATATTCGGAGAGGGCAGCACAGAAATAAACATGGAAAATAACATTTGAAAATATGACTACTTATTTGTCATACAGCGACAAATCAGAAAAAAGACGAAATGCTGAATACTAGATTTGGAATTTTCCATATATAAAAACAATGTAATTTTAAGAGCGGCATTGTGTAAGTAAAATGTTTCGAAATATTCCCCACACATAAACAAAGTGACGTCGCCCCGTCGGAAA
>NC_051414.1:19805360-19805717 GCF_015228065.2 Penaeus monodon
TTTCCGACGGGGCGACGTCACTTTGTTTATGTGTGTGGAATATTTCGAAAACATTTTACTTACACAATGCCGCTCTTAAAATTACATTGTTTTTTATATGGAAAATTCCAAATCTAGTATTCAGCATTTCGTCTTTTTTCTGATTTGTCGCTGTATGACAAATAAGTAGTCATATTTTCAAATGTTATTTTCCATGTTTATTTCTGTGCTGCCCTCTCCGAATATGAGGAAGTTCAAATAATAGCATAATTTTCTTTATAATATATATTTGTTATTTAATATGACAGTATGCTGATTAAGAGGAAAATAATACGGGTTTTTAATTTCAACAATTTGTATTCCCTTCCCCTGCCGCCC
>NC_051414.1:19808214-19808525 GCF_015228065.2 Penaeus monodon
GGGAAATAAAAAAAAACTTGCAATGAAAAAAAAATTGGTTAATTCGTCATCGTGGGAGTAGAAACTTTTTTTTTGCTAAATTTTTTAAATGTTATCTAAATAGGGGCATGATGTTTGTGATTTGATTTTGTAATACTTTTTTTTTAAACATATTAAACAAGCTGATTTTTGAGGGTTTAGAAAAATTAAAGGATTTATAATTCCAAACAAATTCAGGAAATTATATTCTTACCGGTAATAGAGCTTTCATGAAGCAGCAGGAGAAGCTCGATCTAGTCAGCAGTGCTCATGCAGTAAAGCGAAATAGTTTC
>NC_051414.1:19812565-19812687 GCF_015228065.2 Penaeus monodon
TTTTTGGGGGGGGGGGGGGTTATCTTCGTTTTTTGTAATTTTTCACATTTTTCTTTTTTTTTTTGATTTTCCCCGTGTTAGAATTTTAATGTTTTTTCTCCTAGTGTAATTTTAAGTGTTAC
>NC_051414.1:19828563-19828682 GCF_015228065.2 Penaeus monodon
AAGATCCCTTATACCCAATAAAAGATGGTGTAAAAAACAAAAATAATACTTAAAAAGTTTCCGCAAGTTACTTTACCCAAACCTAAAAAAGAGTGCTTAAAAGTAAAGTAAAAAAAAAT
>NC_051414.1:19829087-19829207 GCF_015228065.2 Penaeus monodon
TTTTAACGAATACATAAATTTAATAAATAATAATCAAATTCAACGTATAACAAAATTTATAATATATAACATAATGTAAAAATACAAAACAACATACATATATTCTATATTAAATATATT
>NC_051414.1:19829241-19829693 GCF_015228065.2 Penaeus monodon
TGATTTTATATAATTTTAATTTTATATATATATATTTTGGTTAAAATAAAATTAAGGTATTAGTTATATAAAATTTTTAATTTTGGGGAAAATAAAAAAAAAAATTTAAACAATTTTAAAATTTTAATAAAATTTTTAAAAGATTATTTTATACATGGTTTTTTATCGATTACAAAAATTTTATAATAAAAATTATAAAAACATTTTTTTTTAACGTTTACAAAAATTATAATAAATATTAAATTTTAATAAAATTAATAGATAAATACCCCCCTTAGATTTTTATAAAACATACTAAAATACTTTATAAAAATATTATATAAATATATAAAATTTTAAATATATTTTAATAATATTTATTTTAGATAATCAAAAAAAATTTTATACGTATAAAAAAAATTTTATTTTTAAAATATATATAATATTAATTATAAAATTATATAAATAATAAT
>NC_051414.1:19833634-19833974 GCF_015228065.2 Penaeus monodon
GCAATTATCATTTCCCTTCTCAGTGCAAGTAACAAGCTAGATAACAGACATATGAGGAATGATTCCATCACAGCGCCCATCCGCGGAGGCGAAGAAAATGCCTTTTCCACAATCCACGAGGACTTTTACGTACCCAAAACCTGTAACGCCTTCATGAATCAACGCCGGTGATGAAGCCAGGTCTCTCTGCCTTCCTGAGAAATTTCATTTGGAAAATTTCTTATCTGGGTTTGCCGAGAAGACATTTCCATTTTTTTTTGGTGGGGGGGGGGTCGTGAATGTGGAGATCAAGGCTTGGTGTGGGATTTTTACTTCTCATCCAAAGGCAGATGTATACGAG
>NC_051414.1:19834031-19834214 GCF_015228065.2 Penaeus monodon
CAAAACAATTGGGTCATCTAAACAATATCCCGCTAATTACTGAACAAGCGTCGATAACAGTTAAATTGAATTAAATCGAATTAATTGCAAGTAATAGGAAAACCAACGACCCACGTTTGCAGAGGCCAAAGCACGTCATGCAAATTAAATGAAAATGTAACTGGACCATTTCGTTTTTATTGG
>NC_051414.1:19834489-19834828 GCF_015228065.2 Penaeus monodon
TAGACGGTAAAAAATCTAGCACAATTCGCTCCCCCCGCCCGTGATCTTCCCGCCCACACTCCACGCGAACAGAGCCAATTGGCGGAATGATAATCATCGTAAAAACAACGAACACTTCCTCGCTCACCGCACAAGATCCTTTACTACTGGAACAAGTCTATTCACATTCTGGCATATACGCTGTTGCTTTACATTCACGCTTACGGAAAATAAATCAACCTTGAAGACAACTTGAGATTAAAAAATCAATATAAATAACTGAAAGATGAATAAAAAAAATAAAAAAACTGAAATGAAGTAGAAAAGCAAAACATTAACTAGTATATCGTGTAAACCAGT
>NC_051414.1:19834851-19835281 GCF_015228065.2 Penaeus monodon
GCCACACACATAAAGACGTAACTACGCTCGAGTCAGCCGCGTTCACTCCGCCATCGGGACTTTACGGCAGAGCGTTTTGTTTTTATCTCCTCTTTTTGCTTCCGGTGAATGTTATCTGGGAGAGCGTTTCTTATCGCCGTATCTTTGCCAGACTCTTCTTTGCAAGTTACTCCTGTCGCTGGTTCAGTCTCCCGCAGGCAGTATCTCTCGGTAGCTTTTTATGATCTTCATCTTTGTTTATCTTCTATTGTGATCTTCGCTGGTGGACGTGATATCGAAGCTGAGTGTAATGAGTGACGTCGAGACATTTAGGGATATATATATATATATTTTTTTTGGGGGGTGGTCACTTTTCCTTCGTTCTTCTCTCTTTTTCGTCTAGAAGTGTTTGCCTCTCGAGCGCGGTTTTACGACATTAGAGTCTGGTATC
>NC_051414.1:19835882-19836183 GCF_015228065.2 Penaeus monodon
ACTTAGCAAGAGAATATATGACAAACCAATGAATGGAAGAAAAAAAAGAGAGAGAATTGAAGTCAGAAACTCTCCTTAGCTTGCTGCTTTTATTAAGTTGAATGAAGGGCTTGACGATACCAGAAATTTAGTAAATGAAACCATGCGGTCTTGGCTACCTGACGTTGAATAAGCTTCTCTTGGAATTCATGGTGCATTATCCTAGAGGCCTGAATCATGCACAGCGTCAGGGGAAGCGCATGGAAAAGGTCACTCTGAGCATCGACATCTGGGGTGGTATACATGGCACGATACCGAGTTG
>NC_051414.1:19836537-19837147 GCF_015228065.2 Penaeus monodon
GAGCAGTAAGAAGAGCAAGGCCAGTAAGTGGATGATATACATCAAGCTCCTTAAGAGCTCAGGAGGCGAGGAATCAAAGCGAGCTAAAGTGTGCTCGACGTGTGACAGAATGCGAGCACACGTAAAGAGGTAACTTGACACTCTTACCTAGAGGATCGAGCTTTAGCGAGTGGCGCTGACGTCTCGGGCGATAAAAAGGGCAAATAATTCAGAATAAAACATGCATTAAAAGCTTGTGACATACATAGTCTACAGTTACGAAATACTCCTTTTCTCGTTGCATTTGAAATCAATAAATACCTTGTTTTTAGTTTTTTTATGGGATTAATTTAAGCACAGAGAATTGTATAAACATTATTATTGTCTTTTTTTCCTGCTTTGCTAAAACAGCTGTGACTATTTTTTCATCCCTGATAAGAATAAATACTCTTTTTGATTAATACCATAAGTTATGATTATCAGTAGTTCAAGAGAGTATAGAAGCTGTTCGGGGGAGTGATTTTACTTCCTTTGTGGGATCCGGCGTGCGTCGGCTTTTTTAGATGTGTCACACGCGTGTACCATATCTCACTCTATCTGATTATCTATTAATCTCCCTCTCTATACAGGT
>NC_051414.1:19837478-19837681 GCF_015228065.2 Penaeus monodon
CGAATATTTTTATCATGTATTTAACCCTAATGCAAAAAAGGTGAGTGGACATTTCAGGTAGTTAATGAGGACTCTGACACAGCAAGTCGACAAACAATTGCGACAAAAGTAAGAGGGTATGAGTGAGAATAAATAGATCGCAATAGGGGTTCGATTATATCTCGTCGAGAATACATCATTTGCTGAATATGCGAATGCGGTCG
>NC_051414.1:19837914-19838415 GCF_015228065.2 Penaeus monodon
CAATCTGAAAACGACAGCCTCAGGGAAGAAGCAGGATCGGATAAAAAGAAAAGGTAGGCGACACATAAGTTATGTGTTTAATTATATTAGTTAGTTTTGATTTTTGTTAAAGAGTCAGACATTTGTCGTCTTTGTCGTTTTTTTTTCGCTTAGGATAAGTAAAACAGTTTGTTTTGTGGAAGTCACACTTTCCCACGTGCTTTTCGTGATGTTATGCTTACTTTGCAAATTCCCAAGTCGGTGGTAAATGCATGGAATAATTTCAACTCGGGGAAAAATAAGGGCTGGTGTTTTCGCTAGTTTGGTGGCAGACGTGTTCCCTTTATAAGATATATGTTACGGGCTCTCCCCAAAGTAGATCGTCCACGGTTTTCAAATTGGTTGGGCCCGATGTCGGATCTCCCGTGCAGGGGGAAAGGCGATAGAATCCCCCGTTCTGTGCCGAAAAGATCTGGATTTCGGCATCTAAGTCACTAAGCTGTGAGGGAAAAGTTATAGTAC
>NC_051414.1:19838651-19838819 GCF_015228065.2 Penaeus monodon
AAATACCTTTCTCTTTAAAATGCTTAGCAGTATTTTTGCTAATTATGCTCATTATACAATCCTAAAAAGTATCTATAAGGTTACTTGATTTTCATAAATTCAGTCTATTTGCAAGTATTTCTACACTACGTTGACAAATTTCATTTTTGGGAGTATTTGTTTCAAAAT
>NC_051414.1:19839447-19839512 GCF_015228065.2 Penaeus monodon
CTGTACTGGTGGAAGCTGCTGAGGTACCCCTTGGCGGAGATGCTGTAGGAGGACGATGAAGACCC
>NC_051414.1:19839651-19839814 GCF_015228065.2 Penaeus monodon
ACATTCACCGGCATTTGGCGCCAAACCCCTCAGCTAGCCACGGATATCATTTATATTTTGTATCTAAATCTATGTATATATGTTCCTTTGTTTGATGTTGATGTTATTTTACGTGATTTTATCACTGAACCTCCTTATAATTTTCATAAACACGGCAATTACT
>NC_051414.1:19839872-19840871 GCF_015228065.2 Penaeus monodon
CATCTCCTGGTGCACGACCTTGTTTGCATAAGTAAAGTCAACCACCTTGCTGGAGTTTGTACTGTCGGCTATCCTTCAGTAAACCGTCGTTTTTCTTATATTTGCCCTTTTTTTCTTCACGTACAGTGAATCTGCTGTGTAACGGTATTGATTTTTTTCGTTTTATTTAAAATTGCACCTTTATTCGCATATTTGTGCTGTACTTTTAAATTTTTTTTCGGAAATTTATTTTATATTCTTATGTGTTAATGGTTTCGTTGTAGATAGTAATTGTATTGAAGTTTGTCTTTTGTTTCGCTTTTTTCGATGAGATATATAATAACAAGTATAAAATTATGAATTTGAAGACTTTTAATGGGCAGTGACAACATACGATAACTATATTATGAATAAATGAGGAGATGAAAATAAGCAACTCATTTTTACTTACTTTGATGAACAAAATAAACTGTTTAAAGGGGTAGCAAAGTTGCATAATTTTTTTAATTTACTTCAACGTTTTCTATTCAGCCATAGGTTTAAATTTTCTCTAATGATTTATTTTACGTTTTACAATTATAACGCATTTTGAATTATTATCTTTTGTTTGGTGTATGCTTTCGTCAATAGACTTTGTATCCTCCTCTCTTATTAATGACGACGCTACCAGATGATACACCTATAAGAAATGGCGTCGAGCAATTCTCGTGCCAAACAGGGCCGGAGGGTAAGGCTTTGGCTCCTTGGCCCCACAAACTAGGGGGGAACAGAAACCCTTACAGAGATATGGTGGCTTAAAGTAGGATTAAGTTTGGATTATGATGACGTTGGAGTTGTTCTTGTGCTGATTTTTTTTTTTTTAAATATTTTGAATTTTTACCAAAACATACAGTGGGTGATGGTTAAAGGTTTAATGAAAACTGATGTAGAGTAAGACATTGTTCGGTGAGTACGTTTAAGTCTTATTTTGGTTTGCCTATGTTTTAATGTGAATTCCATCCTAAAAAAATTAACCCTTAT
>NC_051414.1:19843392-19843458 GCF_015228065.2 Penaeus monodon
GTGTATCCAATACCGGAATATTGATTGTATATTTGTTATAGTTTATGGTGGAATCTTTTCGTGTAT
>NC_051414.1:19843505-19843629 GCF_015228065.2 Penaeus monodon
TGATATACCATCATGGTTAGGGAAAGGGAAGAGAAGCTCAGCCAGCACTTTGAGCAAGAGGAGAATCTCGCCCCAACCCTGATGATGAGAGCCTGCCACCCTACTACTAATGTAAATTGAAGCG
>NC_051414.1:19848147-19848379 GCF_015228065.2 Penaeus monodon
CGAAACATTATCAATAACAAAAAAAACCGTTGATTTTTTGTTGTTTTTCTAAACACCATAAGATTGCCATATCATTGTCGTTGTTACATCATCAGCAGCAGCACGTAGCTTTATTTAAAATATCATTTCATTTATCATTGTTTATCATTACTTTATCAAGTAATATTATTATAGCTTTAAAATTTTTCATTTTCAATAAATTGTTTGTGCTTTTTGGGGTTTTTCTCCACGC
>NC_051414.1:19850002-19850199 GCF_015228065.2 Penaeus monodon
TCGCTCAATATACTATTAGTAGTTAGGGTGGCAGCTCTCATCTCAAGGTTGGGCGATTCCTCCTCTGTCAGTGCTGGCTGAGACTTTCTTCTTCCCAAACCCATGATGTATTACAAGACACGACAAAACGGAATCAAATCAACAAAAATGAAAATACACAAAACGATTCCCATAACTCATAACAAAATCAATCATAT
>NC_051414.1:19852786-19852931 GCF_015228065.2 Penaeus monodon
ATAAGGGTTAATTGTTTAGAGATGGTAATTCACATTAAACATAGGGCAAAGCTCAAAAAAAGCACTTAATTACGTACTCACCGAACAATGTCTTATCTACATCAGTTTTCATTAACCTTTAACCATCATCACGGGTATGTTTTGG
>NC_051414.1:19852972-19853459 GCF_015228065.2 Penaeus monodon
TCATCACAAGAACAACTCCAAACTCATCAATAATCCAAACTTAACCCTACATTAGCCACATTATCCTCGTAAGGGTTTCTGTGTCTTCCCCTAGTTTGTGAGGCCATAGGAGCCAAAAGGCCTTAACCCTCCGGCTTCCTGTTTGGCACAGAGTAATTGCATCTGACGCATAATGTCTTATAAGGTGATATCATACTTGGTAGCTTTCTGTCATTAATAAGAGAGGAGGATACAAAGTCTATTGACGAAAGCATACACAAACATATAGATAATAATTCAAAATGCGTATAATTGATAAAACTTTAAAATGAAAATCATTAGAGTAAATTTAAACCTATGGCTGAATAGAAAACGTGAAGTAAATTAATAAATTATGAACTTTGCTACGCCTAACAGTTATATTTTTCATCAAATAGTAATTTTATTTTTTTTTCATCCAAATCTTTATTCATAATTAGTTATCGTATGTTGTCACTGTCATTAAGTC
>NC_051414.1:19853498-19853788 GCF_015228065.2 Penaeus monodon
CCCGAAAAAAGCGAAACAAAAGACAAACTTCAATACAATTACTATCTACAACGAAACCATTAAACACATAAGAATCTAAAATAATTCCGTAAAAAAATAAAGTACAGCACAAATATGCGAATAAAGGTGCAATTTTAAATAAAACGAATAAAATCAATACCTGTTACACAGCAGATTCACTGTACGTGAAAGAAAAAAATGGCAAATATCAGAACAACGACGGTTATCTGAAGGATAGCCGACAGTAGCTAACTCCAGCAAGGTGGTTGACTTTACTTTTGCAAACAAGG
>NC_051414.1:19853862-19854021 GCF_015228065.2 Penaeus monodon
ACTAGATTGCGTGTTTATGAAAATTATAAGGAGGTTCAGTGATAAAAATCACGTAAAATAACATCAACATCAAAACAAAGGAAATATATACTAGATTTAGATACAAGATATAAATGATTCCGGGGCTAGCTGGGGGGTTTTTGGCGCCAAATGCCGGTG
>NC_051414.1:19854132-19854225 GCF_015228065.2 Penaeus monodon
CCATATCTCCTCGTAATCGAAAAAGTCCAGGGCGCCCTTCATCGTCCTCCTACAGCATCCCCGCCAAGGGCTACCTTCAGCGCTTCCACCAGT
>NC_051414.1:19854729-19854894 GCF_015228065.2 Penaeus monodon
CAAATACTCCCAAAGATGAAGAATTTGTCAACGTTAGTGTAGAAATACTTGCAAATAGACTGAATTTATGAAAAATCAAGTAACCTTATAGATACTTTTTAGGATTGTATAATGAGCATAATTAGGCAAAAATACTGCTAAGCATTTTATGAAGAAAGGTATTAT
>NC_051414.1:19855079-19855557 GCF_015228065.2 Penaeus monodon
GTACTATAACTTTTCATCACAGCTTAGTGACTTAGATGCCGAAATCCAGATACCTTTTCGGCACAGAACGGTGGATTCTATCGCCTTTCCCTCTGCACGGGAGATCCGACATCGGCCTAACCAATTTGAAAACCGTGGACGATCTACTTTGCGAGAGCCAGTAACATATATCTTATAAAGGGAACACGTTCGCCACCCAAACTAGCGAAAACAACCAGCCCTTATTTTTCCCGAGTTGAATTATTCCATGCATTTACCACCGACTTGGTAATTTGCAAAGTACGCATAACATCACGAGAAAGCACGTGGGAACGTTGTGCTTCCACAAAGCAAGCTGTTTTACAAGTATCCAATGCAGAAAAAAACGACAAAGACGAGCAAATGTCATGACTCTTTAACAAAAATCAAAACTAACTAATAATAATTAATCACATAACTTATGTGTCGCCTACCTTTTCTTTTTATCCGATCCTGCTTC
>NC_051414.1:19855921-19856002 GCF_015228065.2 Penaeus monodon
GCAATTGTTTGTCGACTTGCTGTGTCAGATCCTCATTAACAAACCTGAAATGTCCACTCACTTGCTTTGCAGTAGGGTTAA
>NC_051414.1:19856361-19856974 GCF_015228065.2 Penaeus monodon
AGAGAGGTAGATTAATAATAATCAGATAGAGTGAGATATGGTACACGCGTGTGACACATCATAAAAACGCCGACAGCACCCGGATCCTACAAAGGAAGTAACATCACTCCCCCGAACAGCTTCTAGTACTCTCTTGAACTACTGATAAGTCATAACTTATGGTATTAATCAAAAAAGAGTATTTTATTCTTATCAGTATGAAAAAATAGTCACAGCTGTTTTAGTCAAAGCGGGAGAAAAAATGACAATAATAATGTTTATAAAATTCTCTGTGCTTAAATTTAAATCCATAAAAAACTAAAAACAAGGTATTATATTGAGTTTCAACATGCAACGAGAAAAGGATGTATTTCGTATACGGGTAGACTAGGGTATGTCAAAAGCTTTTAATGCATGTTTTATTCTGAATTATTTGCCCTTTTATCGCCCGAGACGTCAGCGCCACTCGCTAAAGCTCGATCCTCTAGGTAAGAGTGTCAAGTTACCTCTTTACGTGTGGCTCGCATTCTGTCACACGTCGAGCACACTTTAGCTCGCTTTGATTCCTCGCCTCCAGAGCTCTTAAGGAGCTTGATGTATATCTCCACTTACTGCCTTGCTCTTCTTACTTCTC
>NC_051414.1:19857336-19857584 GCF_015228065.2 Penaeus monodon
CAACTCGGTATCGTGCCATGTATACCACCCCAGATGTCGATGCTCAGAGTGACCTTTTCCATGCGCTTCCCCTGACGCTGTGCATGATTCAGGCCTCTAGGATAATGCACCATGAATTCCAAGAGAAGCTTATTCAACGTAGGTACCCAAAGGGACCGCAGGGTTTTCATTTACTAAATTTCTGGTATCGTCAAGCCCTTCATTCAACTTAATAAAAGCAGCAAGCTAAGGAGAGTTTCTGACTTCAA
>NC_051414.1:19858220-19859011 GCF_015228065.2 Penaeus monodon
GATACCAGACTCTAATGTCGTAAAACCGCGCTCGAGAGGCAAACACTTCTAGACGAAAAAGAGAGAAGAACGAAGGAAAAGTGACCACCCCCCCAAAAAAAAAATATATATATATATATCCCTAAATGTCTCGACGTCACTCATTACACTCAGCTTCGATATCACGTCCACCAGCGAAGATCACAATAGAAGATAAACAAAGATGAAGATCATAAAAAGCTACCGAGAGATACTGCCTGCGGGAGACTGAACCAGCGACAGGAGTAACTTGCAAAGAAGAGTCTGGCAAAGGATACGGCGATAAGAAACGCTCTCCCAGATAACATTCACCGGAAGCAAAAAGAGGAGATAAAAACAAAACGCTCTGCCGTAAAGTCCCGATGGCGGAGTGAACGCGGCTGACTCGAGCGTAGTTACGTCTTTATGTGTGTGGCTTTTTTTCTCTTTTTTTTTTTTTACTGGTTTACACGATATCCTAGTTAATGTTTTTTTTCTACTTCATTTCAGTTTTTTTTTTTTTTTATTCATCTTTCAGTTATTTATATTGATTTTTAATCTCAGTTGTCTTCAAGGTTGATTTATTTTCCGTAAGCGTGAATGTAAGCAACAGCGTATATGCCAGAATGTGATAGACTTGTTCAGTAGTAAAGGATCTTGTGCGGTGAGCGAGAAGTGTTCGTTGTTTTTACGATGATTCATTCCGCCAATTGGCTCTGTTCGCGTGGAGTGTGGGCGGGAAGATCACGGGCGGGGGGAGCGAATTGTGCTAGATTTTTTACCGTCTACATAAA
>NC_051414.1:19859215-19859423 GCF_015228065.2 Penaeus monodon
GTTTTTACAAATGTGTTTGTATATGCCAATAAAAACGAAATGGTCCAGTTACATTTTCATTTAATTTGCATGACGTGCTTTGGCCTCTGCAAACGTGGGTCGTTGGTTTTCCTATTACTTGCAATTAATTCGATTTAATTCAATTTAACTGTTATCGACGCTTGTTCAGTAATTAGCGGGATATTGTTTAGATGACCCAATTGTTTTG
>NC_051414.1:19859480-19859918 GCF_015228065.2 Penaeus monodon
CTCGTATACATCTGCCTTTGGATGAGAAGTAAAAATCCCACACCAAGCCTTGATCTCCACATTCACGACCCCCCCCCCACCAAAAAAAAATGGAAATGTCTTCTCGGCAAACCCAGATAAGAAATTTTCCAAATGAAATTTCTCAGGAAGGCAGAGAGACCTGGCTTCATCACCGGCGTTGATTCATGAAGGCGTTACAGGTTTTGGGTACGTAAAAGTCCTCGTGGATTGTGGAAAAGGCATTTTCTTCGCCTCCGCGGATGGGCGCTGTGATGGAATCATTCCTCATATGTCTGTTATCTAGCTTGTTACTTGCACTGAGAAGGGAAATGATAATTGCGATGATAAGCGTGCAATTCCCCATGATTTATATTTGATCTTATCTAGTTCTCACACGCACGTTGATTCCTCACTGACAACACAATATACATAGTCTAT
>NC_051414.1:19867814-19867919 GCF_015228065.2 Penaeus monodon
TCCCCGTCTCTCACGCAATCTCTCCCCGTCTTTCACACATCCTTACCTCGTCTCTCAGCATCTTCTTCCCCGTCTCTCACGCATTCCCTCACCTCCGCCTCTCAC
>NC_051414.1:19875021-19875117 GCF_015228065.2 Penaeus monodon
GTGAGAGGCTGGGTGAGGATGCGTGAGAGACGGGAAGAAGATGCTGAGAGACGGTAAGGATGTGTGAAGACGGAGAGATTGCGTGAGAGACGGTGA
>NC_051414.1:19876715-19876847 GCF_015228065.2 Penaeus monodon
ATTTTAAAAGGGGAAACCTCAGGTATTGAGAATTGGGGGGTGAGGAGACGGTCTAGGAGCTAAGGACTGGGGAGGTGCTGAGAGACGGGAAAAAGTGCGTGAGAGCGGGGGAGGGTGTGAAAGACGGGGGAA
>NC_051414.1:19879293-19879420 GCF_015228065.2 Penaeus monodon
GTAACACTTAAAATTACACTAGGAGAAAAAAACATTAAAATTCTAACAGGAGAGAAAATCCAAAAAAAAAAAGAAAAATGTGAAAAAGTACAAAAAACGAAGATAAACCCCCCCCCCCCCCCAAAAA
>NC_051414.1:19879884-19880055 GCF_015228065.2 Penaeus monodon
AGGTTGGAAAAGTTTACAAAACTCAACAAATGTAATAAAACAAGAGAACATATATGAATAAAAAAAAAACGGTAACATTTGTCTCCACGTGGGTCGGCGTGGGTATCTTGTCAGAATTCCAGGGGAAACTTCTGTAATTCCGGCTGAGATGGTCTGGGGTCACTACAGTAT
>NC_051414.1:19880629-19880757 GCF_015228065.2 Penaeus monodon
GGGTTTTTGGCCCCGGTATAATGTTTATTTATACTTTTTTTTACTAATTAACTGTGCGGAGAAATTAATTATTGAGTTTATCAAACATGTTCAATGCTGTTTAAGTTTAAAAAAGGGAATTTTTTTTA
>NC_051414.1:19881036-19881152 GCF_015228065.2 Penaeus monodon
AGAAAGCGAAATTGAGAGAAAGAGAGAGCTGGAGGGCGATGGTGCCATCTGGCCTGATCAGAGGCTCACGGCGGATGGCGTTTCCGAGAGCCGCCAGGGCGAGCGTGCAGCAAAAA
>NC_051414.1:19881179-19881447 GCF_015228065.2 Penaeus monodon
CGGGAGGTGTCGGGTAGAAGCGGGAGAACCTCCGGGGATCTCGCGGAACCGAAAAACTCAACATTTTCCTCGGCAACTTCTCTCTCGAGGACCTTGACGTTGTTTAAAGTTTCAGGTTAGTGGCGGCACAGCGAGCGGGTAAGAGTTCAAATTTCTTCCCTACGCTTTATGCTAAAATGCCGTCGCGTGTGATGACAGCTTAGATGGGAGGCGTGGAACTGTAAACCTGAGGACCTGAAGACTTGCGGTTTTGTCTGGGAAAGCTTCA
>NC_051414.1:19881594-19881767 GCF_015228065.2 Penaeus monodon
ATGCAGTGTTTTTTATTTTCATATAAATCAGCTAAGAGATTTCTTTGGTAAATCGAAATGGCTTGGAATTTCACATGAATTATAATATCAAAGATAAAAACAAGCTCGGGAAATTGACGAGAAAGAATATAACTCAGGTAAAGGGGAAGCGTAGGCGTGTGTTATACAACAAC
>NC_051414.1:19882511-19883255 GCF_015228065.2 Penaeus monodon
TGTATAGTTGCTGGCGTTTTCCTTGCTACATCTGGCAGTACAATCCTACGCATTGGAGGCTATTTGGATACCCCCACAAGTGCCTCCATTTTAAACAACCTTCAGCCATCTTCGGACGCAGGTTTCTTCCCACGTTTTGGCAGGTCTTTCCCCCATCTACGGGGGGTGGGTTTTTTTCTCAAAGGGCCGGGGGTCAAACCCAGCTTTTTTATGCCACACAGAAAAAAAATCACAGGTTGGAGGTTGGGGGAGGTTTGAGCCCACCGTGGGAAAAACCCCCCCCAGGACCATTTGGCAGGAAACCTGATGTTCAGGAAATCGCTCACTAACCTGACATTAACAAGATTACTCCTCGCCTGAAGTTGTGGTACAGCAGACTCCTGCAGCATCAACAGGTAATTTCCTCTGTGATGGTGGTCGCATTACCGGATGCATCTGTAGAAAAATGGTCATATCAGCCCAGTGCTAGACATGACACACCAAACTACCAGTTTCGAAAAAAAACTCCTTCTTTTGGTTCGTCTGGTTTTCCAAGAGCTGAGGGTCGTTTAGCAATAGTGGATTGATTTGCACATCTCCACACGAGCAGCAGCATCTGCTTGAAGCGTCTGAACAAGGTCAGTACGGGAACAGCTCATCGCTCTCCGAATGGTATGCTTGTAAAAATTGCAAAACCTGAGTTGTCAAATGCTAATGGCCTCCCTCTCTCCAAATAATAATTGAAATGAAATAGAAAGAAAGAAA
>NC_051414.1:19884126-19884507 GCF_015228065.2 Penaeus monodon
GTGCTTGAATGTATCTTCATATTCACTCATAAAGTAGTATACAAATACAAGAACACTTGGAAAATACGTAAATGTCAGGAATTTCAAAACACATTTTCATTTCATATAATCCTGTCGCCAGAGTGACATATTCACCAATGATAAATGCTCTCGTGTCAAAATTAAAACATTTGATGAATTAGATTTCCGCATTTTTATAATGTGAATTTGATAAGCCTGCATATTGAGCAAGGATCGGATTTATTTGGGGTATCATTATATAATTTTTAAGAAACAGTTTTTGCCGGGGGCGAAAAGCAATAAATGTTCCACGTTAGTATCAAGGAATTTCATCAAAACAAATATAGGCCATGGAATTCAGTCGAAAAAAATGTCAAATGA
>NC_051414.1:19885108-19885212 GCF_015228065.2 Penaeus monodon
ACGAGTGAGAAGCAAGTACATTGCATTGAAGCAGAGCATCAGTTTTTATTATTTACACTATAATTCAGGTGGGGTGGTGAGAGGCCAGTAGGAGGGGAAGGGAG
>NC_051414.1:19885391-19885468 GCF_015228065.2 Penaeus monodon
CAGATGTAGAGGGTGGAAGTGGGAGATAAGGAGGAATATTAAGAAAGATTTGGGCGCGAGAGGGGGTGCAAAGCAGA
>NC_051414.1:19886610-19886773 GCF_015228065.2 Penaeus monodon
ATTCTTATTGCATCGTAGCTAATCATCACAAACGACCTCGTATTGCATCGAGCGACAAAGCATGATGGATGCAACATGGCACGATCAAAAGAAGCTCGTAAACCTCTTGTGATTTGCAACATTGCATGGTTGAAACACCTACCGGCCTAGGAGGACGGAGTAG
>NC_051414.1:19887316-19887380 GCF_015228065.2 Penaeus monodon
CTACAGAACCGGAGTTTGATCTGCGCTCTCGACTCCTTTTGGTAAAAAGGAAAATGAGTAAGCG
>NC_051414.1:19887424-19887542 GCF_015228065.2 Penaeus monodon
CGGCGAAGATAACGAAGGTGAAAAGTCGTGTAGAAAGGAAGGTTGAACGGACTGTGGCTCTTTAAGTATTGCTAATGGCGGGCTGTTTGTAAAGACAGTCATTGGTAAATCAATAAAT
>NC_051414.1:19887957-19889054 GCF_015228065.2 Penaeus monodon
AGGTTTTGATATAAACACTTAGCTTACTAGTGAGGCACATGAGGACGGCACCTCCTCTCCCGCTCTCTTCCCCCCCCCCCCTTATCAGCAACAGCATATACACAAATAAAAGTGTCGCCCCAACTCTCGTGGCACATAAATGAGAAAATGGTGCCACACGCTTTGACAATCCCTGGTTTAGATGATGTATATGGTAGTTAAGGTAGATAGGAGAGACTTTGATAGATTGCTAGTTGAGGAAATAACGAAAGAAATGCGATCTGATATTGCAAAAAAAAATCAGTTAATATACACATGCAATATAAAAATAGCTTACAGTGATTTACCATATATACAGTCGTTTCACTCAACTAAATCGTCATGCCTAAAATATAATCCAATTTCCTTAGTGAGTCACAAAATTGCGGAGTTTGCGTGTGCTCCATAATGAGACCTTGCGTGACTGCCAGCAACGGTCGCTCGTGGAGATGCACCTTAAATTTCTACTTTCGTCCTTAAAGATGAGAAACGTTTAATTTTGTGAAATTCTAATACATTGGGACGTTAAAGGGTACAAAAAACTAATGGATAATTGAGTGTATTTTTTTTTTTTATGATCTCCATTAACGAAAATAAGTAGGATATTTTAATAAACTAAATATACTATATATCCGAAACATTTACAGTAGTTATTAGGTAAATTTATTTACTAGTGGCCCAATAAAAAGGATGAGTGTATCACAAATATCTTTGTTAAAAACTTGACTGACGAATCTCTGCGACAGGAAAGAATTCGAACAGAGAATAGCGTCGAACAAGCTGTAGAATAATTTAAATAATCTAGTTAAAATTGAAGTGAACTAGGTCGGTGGATAGTAGTTCTAGAAATTCTTTCCGTTGCTTCGCCATTACCATATCTGAATGCAGTGGTCGGTGCGAAACGGAGATGAGCGTGCAAAGTCACGCGGCCTTCGGTGCCTAACGCCGAAGGGACGCGGACTGCAGGGCGCATCGCCCTTGGGGTCTGAATCATGCACAGCGCATGGCATCTGCAGTGGGTGCTGACAGGACACTGCGATGGACTGTAATAAACAAGGAAAAGTTCGAAGGAAAGAGGG
>NC_051414.1:19889244-19889612 GCF_015228065.2 Penaeus monodon
TTGAGGGAAACAGGAAGGACACATACAAATATGGCTGAAACAGACCGAGCGAGTTCGAAGGAAAGAACAGACGGAGAGAGAAAAATGGACATGAAGAAGGGGAAAGAGAAAGAGGAAGGGAGAGAGAAACGGGGAAGCATAGGGACAACACTTTCGCCACAAAAGACGGTAAAGATGTTGCTGCAAAGCGCCATGGTAAGTGAATCTAAGCATAGAGAAGGAAAATAAGATATTGCGATTTCCTAATAACTGCACACCGGGGAGTGATTGTAAGAGCGAGGGGGAAGGAGCAAGAAGACAGGGAGCGAGAGAGACGGAAGGAAGAAGCACCAGGTTCCGCCGAGTTATCAAAACACTGAGTGCTGGTG
>NC_051414.1:19890091-19890302 GCF_015228065.2 Penaeus monodon
GTCATCCATCACAACAAATTGGCTATAACTTTTCTGTAATATTCCCTGCATTTCGAAACTGAAGACTCTTTCAGTATTTTAGCTGCGATCAGTATAATCAAAAGAGATACTTTTTCTTGTGAAGATCAAATAGTTAAAAGGTAGGGAATATCATATATCATTTCCTCCTATCGCAATTTCAGTTAATTGGATCGCATGATAAGCCGATTTA
>NC_051414.1:19890983-19891206 GCF_015228065.2 Penaeus monodon
TACTTACCTATTAAAGCAAAAATGCTAATTTCCAAAGGCCTATTAATATACCGCATGTTGTTGTTTTTTTTTGCAACATATCCTTCTCACATTACAATTGCAGATGGATAGGCGTTCGACCAAAGAAGGCAGGTGTCCGCAGGCCGAGAGCACTGCCCTTTAAGAGGCACCAAAGAATATCAGAGAGCGCTCACGGCCTCGGTCTGTGGAAGACTTCGGAATT
>NC_051414.1:19891826-19892061 GCF_015228065.2 Penaeus monodon
GAATCGAAATGCTACTTGCCTATTAAAGCAAAAATGCTAATTTCCAAAGGCCTATTAATATGCCGCATGTTGTTGTTTTTTTTTGCAACATATCCTTCTCACATTACAATTGCAGATGGATAGGCGTTCGACCAAAGAAGGCAGGTGTCCGCAGGCCGAGAGCACTGCCCTTTAAGAGGCACCAAAGAATATCAGAGAGCGCTCACGGCCTCGGTCTGTGGAAGACTTCGGAATT
>NC_051414.1:19892200-19893325 GCF_015228065.2 Penaeus monodon
GCATAAGAAAGCTCACATACACAGGTTTTAATAGCAGTGGTCTGAGGTATTTTTATGCATTTACAACTTCCATCCGTGAAATAGGTACCGAGTCAAAATTTACTATCTCCAAACCAGACATATCATCATCCAGACCCATATTTGGACTTTCAGTGTTGGACACACAGACAGATGAAGTATTAGTATCATGTGCATACAACCGTTTCATTTTACTTCTTGTTGTTGCACACACAGGAAAAATATATGGGTCCAAGTTAACGTCACAGACTACAGGTTAGAGTACAACTAAATTACCAGTAATGCCATTGCAAAACAAAAAGGAGACACCTGGTTCTGGAAGAGAATCTGTCACTCCCACCAAAACTTCTCCTGAAACGAAGGGAGAATTCAGAAAAAATAGTACGCGATATTCTTGAAATACCATTTTCAAAATTCAGTCAGCACAAACTCTGGTGACAGGCAGTGTCCCGTAACAATACAACAGGCCACTCAACACCACCTTTGCGCTTTGAATCTGTTCCTCGAGACGCGAAGTAACTAAATGAGGCTCTAACCTAACGACTCACATTTTTATCAGTATCAGGTAATTTACATACTTCATTAGCAATGGCTTTAGAGTCTTTCTAGCTTTTTTTAGCTACCAACTTGGGACATTCAGCCCTCATATGTTCTTCCTCTTTACAGTAAAAGCAACCAGTCTTTCTTGACCGCCGATCAGTCAGACCTTGAATTACCTCTAAAAATATTTTGTTTAGACTTACCACCCTGGGATATTGTTGTTGGCTGCTGAATTTAAGTTTACTAAAATTATTAATCTTACTGTGAGTTAGACGGTAATTCTCAGCCAATTCGACTGCTCGATTTACATTATCTACTTTTTGTTCGATTAAGTGTAGACGGATCCATTTATCAAACATTTTCCTTAAAACATGTGTGTATTCCACATAGGTTTGATTATGTTCTTTACAGATATGTTTTAGTTTTTGTCTGTAAAACTTGGTTATTAATTGGTAGGACTGTAAAACTGCCCTCTTTACTTAATCATAACTCATCTGTTTCTTAGTGATTGAGAAAACTGGATATTACATGAAAACCACCTACTAAAGAAGTTTAGAGACCCTGAGA
>NC_051414.1:19893441-19893839 GCF_015228065.2 Penaeus monodon
TCTACCATATTTCTATTCATGCATTCATTTTTTTCCATTCAAAAGACCGTAGATTCTTAGCGAAGGACACTTTGCAACATTTAGGTGTGAAGTAAAATGAGAGGCCTTGCAAGATTGCATGCAATTCTCACGTGTGAACACGCAATTTGGTTGATAGAATATTGACCATTTCTTTCCACTTTCGTGCTGGAGAATGAAATTCACTTCTTTTTTAATATGTTAAGGGTGTTAGAATGTGACTGCCGTGGGGATATCATTAACACCAGTACTACCAGTTACATCAACATTTCATTGTTGAAAAGCGTCTGAATAAGATTTTTCAGTTAGAGTAATGTTAGTTGCAATAACCAGAGATGCAGTTTCTTTTGTTGACCAATCCAGTACCGATATCAATCACT
>NC_051414.1:19893941-19894057 GCF_015228065.2 Penaeus monodon
TAAGCCTTGGAAGCCTGGCGTTGATGTGGCCTGATCTTGTACTGAAATGAAATAAAAATAATAATGATAACAATATATATACATTTTTATATCAAATCTTTTCCCTTCCCCCATTT
>NC_051414.1:19894267-19894396 GCF_015228065.2 Penaeus monodon
CAGACAAAACCTTCTTTGTTCACTAACGAGAGGAGTAAACAAATTGTTGTACAGCGTCATTGTAACTGAGAGAAAACCCATGGAAGGAAATGAAATGGCTTTCCTTTGCCTCTAGCTTCGCACCATTGT
>NC_051414.1:19894434-19894776 GCF_015228065.2 Penaeus monodon
CGAGAGAGTGAGACAAGGAAACGGGGAGGAAGGGAAGTAGGGAATACCAGAGCATTCAAGCCTCTAACCCCTACCTCTAGAAAAGAGACTCGAGAAACAGAAAGGTTATGAATTATCACAGATTAGGTATAAGATGATTCTACATCAGATGTGTTTGAATGTTCAATTTTTTGGTTAAGCAGAGAATTATGAATTCCGTTTTCCTATTCAAATTCACTGTAGCAGCCCTTTCTTGGAAACTACAATATACATACAACCCCTTGTCATGTACGCTTGAATGCCTTTGCGAGTGTACCTTTTAGTTTGTGCAGTTTTCATTTTCCAAGGCAATTTTTACACGGC
>NC_051414.1:19894809-19895020 GCF_015228065.2 Penaeus monodon
GATTCTCTTATTGTTAAATTGAATTTCCTTACAAATTATTCAATATAACTGGAAAAGCTTGTTCAATCTTCCCATTTGTTTTTTATTAGTGGGTCTTTCCTGGCTTATCGAAAATGCAATTTAGATCTCAGGTGCAGGTGGATACGCTTACTGAGACCATGGTGCGGACGGGGGATATTTCAGAGAACAACAGATGTTATGTTTGTAAAAC
>NC_051414.1:19895093-19895386 GCF_015228065.2 Penaeus monodon
TCCTTCAGAGAACCAGTTCAACAATAGTTTTCAGCAAAAGAGACCTATCTCGGCTTTCGCAAACATACTGATATAAGCCGATTTTACGACCTTGGTAAGTTTTGTATAAAGAGCTGTTATTATTTCTCCTAAAAAAATGACAGTGGAGATCATATTCAAATACTCCAGAGAAATAAGAGATGTCTGTTGGGAGATGAAGTTCCTGGATGCTGAATGCTATGTAAACATGCAGACGCAGATGTGCTAAAAGGATCCTCCCACTCCTCTTCTCCTGCGTCTATCTTTGCATGCCA
>NC_051414.1:19896624-19897465 GCF_015228065.2 Penaeus monodon
GTTGAAAACAATTTCTCGACAAGAAAAGATTTTGATAATTTACAGAGCTACATTTACATCATCACCTCATTTACACATCAGTCACAGAATTTTCACAATATACTCTGTAAAGCCGTATAACATTCAATATATCAGCTTGAAATCCAAAATAATTAGTTGTAGCTGACAAGGTACCTAACGATGTCTATAATTTTTTTTTGTGTGTGTAATATTATACTCCGGATATTGTCAAAAAAGTTTTCACAGAACGCATTTTATATTTGTTATTCGCTCTATATGCTACACTATCTAAGTCAAATGGACAGTCAAGAGAGTTTGTTTAACCGTGGGTGATATCTGGGACCAATTCTAAAAATCTCAAGTCGACCAGACGAGTATAGAGAGATGTTATCTAAAAATCATAATATACAGGAATAAAAAACTTTCCAATGATGCAAACCCTGATACACAAGACAAGTCTAAACACAAACAGCGTAAACATCGAAGACCAGTAAAAAAAAAAAAATGCTTTTCAAGTTCTAAACAAATATAGACATGCAATCGCAAAAGAAATTTCCGTCTAGTTGCACAGGGAGAAACACATTTTCAAGAATTTAAAATCTCTTCGGTAATATTTCCTGCATTATTTCAAAACTGAAAACCAGATACTTTTTTATAAGCTCAGATCACTAAGGACGCTCTTGTTTGCTCACGAAGATCAAAAGCTTCAAACTTGGAGCTTAGCTTGTATTTTCCAGAGTGTGCTAAGACACACAAAGCAGGTTTCCGTGAACAGTTTTTACGTGTTAAAGTTTCGTGCTGCTGCTTTGCGACTAATATTATAATATTAGGCGATTGAATT
>NC_051414.1:19897796-19898198 GCF_015228065.2 Penaeus monodon
TGGTGGCCGAATGCACGTGCAAATTTACAGCACGTGTTTGTATTCACAGGAACTAAGATCCCGATGTCACTGGAGACAGAAGGTCACCGAGGGAGGAATTTAGTCTCACGTCAAAGTCACGAAAAAATGAACGACTGAAAAAGTGAACATGCCTCTCTAACAGGATGAAGTTCAAAGGAAGGAAGGGATATATACACAACACTTTTTCTGTTCTTCTGTAAGCAAGCAATTTTCCGTAGCATCATTCAAAAAACAAATGTAATTTACCGGGATAAGTCAACTAGACCAATCGAGATATATGTAAATTGCTAGTAAGATGCAAATTTTCGATTTTTTTTGTATTTATGGTTTCTATATTTCAAAATTTAAGCATAAAAGCCTTTCATGGAGGGTGAGTCTAGA
>NC_051414.1:19898808-19899886 GCF_015228065.2 Penaeus monodon
GAGCAAGATGTGCATCCAATTTGCATCTATAATAGGTCCGCTTTAAATTAGCATATTATTTATCCCAACGTACTGTTATAAGTCACAAAGCAGTTAATGTAAATAACATATTCAGTTAAAACTATAGTACTTATCAGTATTGACGTAATTTACTATATACAGATTTACATTCAGTACTAAGAAAAAATGTACACCCCTTTTCTCGAAAAAATAACTCTAAGAATCATCTATGGTACATAGAAATGGAATCGGCATGTCAGTAAAGAAAGGTCGTATCTGAATGTTGCTCGGCGACGACCTCTCTGTATAGTTAACGACCTCCGCTCAGCCCTTATGAAAGCACTGACCGTGAGGAGTCTGGGTGTTCAAGCACAGCGCGTTTTCGCTGAATTTTTCTCTTTTTTCTTGCTACTCTTCAAACTGCTTCTTCTTGTACCATGAGATGAGGCTTCCTTTTTTGTTGATATTCTGGTCCTCGCAGCGACAAGGGCCCGTCATTAGTACCAAGCGAAGGTGCTTCGAAAATATCACCGCAACTCAAGTGATCATTACAATATTCCTTCCAAAATTGTACTGCCATTAGAGGAATCTGTAAATGAAAAACATAAATCGTAACACTGATATATATTGTATACATGTATGTGTGTGTACACTCTTACAGACTGTATTTAAACTATTTACTTGTGTTTATTTAGCTATCTGTTCAGACAGAAGATATTCGCATTAATATAAACTTCAGAAATACATAATATTGGTCACTATAAGCGAAAGAGTTTTAACAGCAACAAATATGCTTGAGACATTGGTAAAACAAAATTCTCGGGCAACAGAACATGACATATATAATTTATGTCACCGCATTTCTTGCCTTTCACAAAATCCTTTCTTTGCTACCGTATTTCACTATCCAGATGACTGATTCTGAACTCCCAGGGGCATTCGCACCGGACGTGAAATGCGCTGCGAGTACCAAGGCTCCCTTCCAGACCGGATTATAGTTCCCTTTGTCGCGGACAGTTCTGAGCTTCTGCAAAGTCATCGGGTTGACAAATAAAGTTACCCTGCCCCGTGTGTGATG
>NC_051414.1:19904033-19904263 GCF_015228065.2 Penaeus monodon
ATTACTATTAGTAGTGTAGGGTGGCAGGCTCTCATCATCAAGGTTGGGGCGAGATTCCTCCTCTTGCTCAAGTGCTGGCTGAGACTTCTTCTTCCTTTCCCTAACCATGATGGTATATCAACCAAAGACAACGACAAAAACGGAAATCCAAAGTCACAACTAAAAATGAGAAAATACACGAAAACGATTCCACCATAAACTCATAAACAAATAATACAATCAATATTACT
>NC_051414.1:19906875-19907909 GCF_015228065.2 Penaeus monodon
ATAAGGGTTAATTGTTTAGAGATGGTAATTCACATTAAAACATAGGGCAAAGCTCAAAATAAGCACTTAATTACGTACTCACCGAACAATGTCTTACTCTACATCAGTTTTCATTAACCTTTAACCATCATCACTGTATGTTTTGGTAAAAAATTCAAAATATTTAAAAAAAAAAAAAACATCAGCACAAGAACAACTCCAAACGTCATCAATAATCCAAACTTAATCCTACATTAAGCCACCATTATCCTCTGTAAGGGTTTCTGTGTCTTCCCCCTAGTTTGTGAGGCCATAGGAGCCAAAAGGCCTTAAGCCTCCGGCTTCCTGTTTGGCACAGAGTAATTGCATCTGACGCATAATGTCTTATAGCGTGATATCATACTTGGTAGCGTCTGTCATTAATAAGAGAGGAGGATACAAAGTCTATTGACGAAAGCATACACTAAACATATAGATAATAATTCAAAATGCGTATAATTGATAAAACGTAAAATGAAATCATTAGAGTAAATTAAACCTATGGCTGAATAGAAAACGTTGAAGTAAATTAAATAAATTATGCAACTTTGCTACGCCTTAACAGTTATATTTGTTCATCAAAGTAAGTAAAAATGAGTTGCTTATTTTCATCTCCATCATTTATTCATAATATAGTTATCGTATGTTGTCACTGTCATTAAAGTCTTCAAAATTCATAATTTTATACTTGTTATTAGATATATCTCATCGAAAAAAGCGAAACAAAAGACAAACTTCAATACAATTACTATCTACAACGAAACCATTAACACATAAGAATATAAAATGAATTCCGTAAAAAAATTAAAGTACAGCACAAATATGCGAATAAAGGTGCAATTTTAAATAAAACGAATAAAATCAATACCTGTTACACAGCAGATTCACTGTACGTGAAAGAAAAAAATGGCAAAATATAAGAACAACGACGGTTATCTGAAGGATAGCCGACAGTAGCTAACTCCAGCAAGGTGGTTGACTTTACTTTTGCAAACAAGGTCGTGCACCAGGAGATG
>NC_051414.1:19907967-19908129 GCF_015228065.2 Penaeus monodon
AGTAGATTGCCGTGTTTATGAAAATTATAAGGAGGTTCAGTGATAAAAATCACGTAAAATAACATCAACATCAAAACAAAGGAACATATATACATAGATTTAGATACAAGATATAAATGATATCCGTGGGCTAGCTGAGGGGTTTGGCGCCAAATGCCGGTG
>NC_051414.1:19908973-19909141 GCF_015228065.2 Penaeus monodon
AAACAAATACTCCCAAAGATGAAGAATTTGTCAACGTTAGTGTAGAAATACTTGCAAATAGACTGAATTTATGAAAAATCAAGTAACCTTATAGATACTTTTTAGGATTGTATAATGAGCATAATTAGGCAAAAATACTGCTAAGCATTTTATGAAGAAAGGTATTAT
>NC_051414.1:19909355-19909831 GCF_015228065.2 Penaeus monodon
GTACTATAACTTTTCATCACAGCTTAGTGACTTAGATGCCGAAATCCTTTTCGGCACAGAACGGTGGATTCTATCGCCTTTCCCTCTGCACGGGAGATCCGACATCGGCCTAACCAATTTGAAAACCGTGGACGATCTACTTTGCGAGAGCCAGTAACATATATCTTATAAAGGGAACACATCTGCCGCCCAAACTAGCGAAAACAACCAGCCCTTATTTTTCCCCGAGTTGAAATTATTCCATGCATTTACCACCGACTTGGTAATTTGCAAAGTACGCATAACATCACGAGAAAGCACGTGGGAACGTGTGACTTCCACAAAGCAAGCTGTTTTACAAGTATCCAAGCGAAAAAAAAAACGACAAAGACGAGCAAATGTCATAACTCTTTAACAAAAATCAAAACTAACTAATAATAATTAATCACATAACTTATATGTGTCGCCTACCTTTTCTTTTTATCCGATCCTGCTTC
>NC_051414.1:19910194-19910290 GCF_015228065.2 Penaeus monodon
GCAATTGTTTGTCGACTTGCTGTGTCAGAGTCCTCATTAACTAACCTGAAATGTCCACTCACTTGTTTTGCATTAGGGTTAAATACATGATAAAGA
>NC_051414.1:19910689-19911269 GCF_015228065.2 Penaeus monodon
TGGTACACGCGTGTGACACATCATAAAAACGCCGACAGCACGCCGGATCCTACAAAGGAAGTAACATCACTCCCCCGAACAGCTTCTAGTACTCTCTTGAACTACTGATAAGTCATAACTTATGGTATTAATCAAAAAAGAGTATTTTATTCTTATCAGTATGAAAAAATAGTCACAGCTGTTTTAGTCAAAGCAGGATGATGTTAAAAATGACAATAATAATGTTTATACAATTCTCTGTGCTTAAATTAATCCCATAAAAAACTAAAAACAAGGTATTATATTGAGTTTCAACATGCAACGAGAAAAGGAGTATTTCGTGATACTGTAGACTATGTATGTCACAAGCTTTTAATGCATGTTTTATTCTGAATTATTTGCCCTTTTTATCGCCCGAGACGTCAGCGCCACTCGCTAAAGCTCGATCCTCTAGGTAAGAGTGTCAAGTTACCTCTTTACGTGTGCTCGCATTCTGTCACACGTCGAGCACACTTTAGCTCGCTTTGATTCCTCGCCTCCACGAGCTCTTAAGGAGCTTGATGTATATCATCCACTTACTGCCTTGCTCTTCTTACTTCTC
>NC_051414.1:19911611-19911912 GCF_015228065.2 Penaeus monodon
CAACTCGGTATCGTGCCATGTATACCACCCCAGATGTCGATGCTCAGAGTGACCTTTTCCATGCGCTTCCCCTGACGCTGTGCATGATTCAGGCCTCTAGGATAATGCACCATGAATTCCAAGAGAAGCTTATTCAACGTCAGGTAGCCAAGACCGCATGGTTTCATTTACTAAATTTCTGGTATCGTCAAGCCCTTCATTCAACTTAATAAAAGCAGCAAGCTAAGGAGAGTTTCTGACTTCAATTCTCTCTCTTTTTTTTCTTCCATTCATTGGTTTGTCATATATTCTCTTGCTAAGT
>NC_051414.1:19912459-19912893 GCF_015228065.2 Penaeus monodon
GATACCAGACTCTAATGTCGTAAAACCGCGCTCGAGAGGCAAACACATCTAGACGAAAAAGAGAGAAAAACGAAGGAAAAGTGACCACCCCCCCAAAAAAAAAATATATATATATATATCCCTAAATGTCTCGACGTCACTCATTACACTCAGCTTCGATATCACGTCCACCAGCGAAGATCACAATAGAAGATAAACAAAGATGAAGATCATAAAAAGCTACCGAGAGATACTGCCTGCGGGAGACTTAACCAGCGACAGGAGTAACTTGCAAAGAAGAGTCTGGCAAAGGATACGGCGATAAGAAACGCTCTCCCAGATAACATTCACCGGAAGCAAAAAGAGGAGATAAAAACAAAACGCTCTGCCGTAAAGTCCCGATGGCGGAGTGAACGCGGCTGACTCGAGCGTAGTTACGTCTTTATGTGTGTGGC
>NC_051414.1:19913019-19913264 GCF_015228065.2 Penaeus monodon
AATCTCCAGTTGTCTTCAAGGTTGATTTATTTTCCGTAAGCGTGAATGTAAAGCAACAGCGTATATGCCAGAATGTGAATAGACTTGTTCCAGTAGTAAAGGATCTTGTGCGGTGAGCGAGGAAGTGTTCGTTGTTTTTACGATGATTATCATTCCGCCAATTGGCTCTGTTCGCGTGGAGTGTGGGCGGGAAGATCACGGGCGGAGGGGGCGAATTGTGCTAGATTTTTTACCGTCTACATAAA
>NC_051414.1:19913539-19913713 GCF_015228065.2 Penaeus monodon
GTTTTTACAAATGTGTTTGTATATGCCAATAAAAACGAAATGGTCCAGTTACATTTTCATTTAATTTGCATGACGTGCTTTGGCCTCTGCAAACGTGGGTCGTTGGTTTTCCTATTACTTGCAATTAATTCGATTTAATTCAATTTAACTGTTATCGACGCTTGTTCAGTAATT
>NC_051414.1:19913819-19914148 GCF_015228065.2 Penaeus monodon
CTTTGGATGAGAAGTAAAAATCCCACACCAAGCCTTGATCTCCACATTCACGACCCCCCCCCCCCCACCAAAAAAAAATGGAAATGTCTTCTCGGCAAACCCAGATAAGAAATTTTCCAAATGAAATTTCTCAGGAAGGCAGAGAGACCTGGCTTCATCACCGGCGTTGATTCATGGAGGCGTTACAGGTTTTGGGTACGTAAAAGTCCTCGTGGATTGTGAAAAAAGGCATTTTCTTCGCCTCCGCGGATGGGCGCTGTGATGGAATCATTCCTCATATGTCTGTTATCTAGCTTGTTACTTGCACTGAGAAGGGAAATGATAATTGC
>NC_051414.1:19919153-19919351 GCF_015228065.2 Penaeus monodon
AAATACCAAGAAAAATACCTAAGTTGTTCATTAACACTAGGAAATGAAAAGCAACAATATGCTCATATACCTTCTTATATGAAGGAAACGGTGCTTAATGACTGACCTTTACAGCACGATAATGAAAATGTTATGTTCAATTTGTTTTCTAGAAAAAAATATATATATTGAATCCATTCCTTCAAACACAGCAGATTT
>NC_051414.1:19919868-19920162 GCF_015228065.2 Penaeus monodon
TATTAATTTTGTTTTATATTTAGTATTGTATATAGGGGGGGAGAGAGAGAGAGATTTTATACAAAGCAACTGGTTTCACGGCGATTATTCAACCGTGGCAATCCATTTTTCTATTTATCTTCCTGTTATGAAACGAGAAAAAATTATTTCAGACACTTTTGTCGAAAACTTATTTTTTCTTTTCGTTTCAGTGTTTAAAAGGCTTAAACAATACACCTAGATAACTGATGAGGTTACATACACAGCCCGAGTTTATGCAGTATCTAATGTCGAGGTTCAGATCAGGGAAAAAAG
>NC_051414.1:19920412-19920495 GCF_015228065.2 Penaeus monodon
CAACAGTATTCTGTGTAAATAGTACGTTTTACTCCTTTGAAATAAATTTTGCTTCCTTTTTACCATGTCATACATTGGAGAAT
>NC_051414.1:19920864-19921014 GCF_015228065.2 Penaeus monodon
CACATTGGAGAATAATTTACACGGTCTTCTAGCCAACAAACATCTAAGAAATGAAGTGAGAGAAGCATATATTCCTGTCATTTTAACAAGCGAAGGTAACATAAATCTCTGGAACCAACGAGCCATTTTAGAAAATCGGTAAACATGGGC
>NC_051414.1:19921737-19921898 GCF_015228065.2 Penaeus monodon
CAAGACCCCAGTAAATGTCTTAAACAGAACAGCAACTCCTTCCCCAGGTTACGCTGAACGAACCACGTGGAAAAAGTAAAGAAAAGGGACGGTGGGTTAGGAAATGAGGAAAGGGAAAGCAGAAAAAACGAAGAAATGAATGTTATGTGATAAAGGGTGAA
>NC_051414.1:19921939-19922125 GCF_015228065.2 Penaeus monodon
ACATGCAAAAAGAACAGGAAATTAGTAGTATAACCGAGAACGAATTGCATGGTATAAATTCTAAAGTTTTTCCTCTAAAATTTCCAGGGTACGAATTCTCCAATATAGTTTATTTTTTGTTAAGGGAATGCAAACATATCTCATATGTTTGCAGAATTCGCTGCAATATTTAGGAAAAAAGAAGTG
>NC_051414.1:19922215-19922282 GCF_015228065.2 Penaeus monodon
GCGATGCTTGTACTGTACACACACACATAATATTTGTATTCAGTTTTCCAGCAATCAGTGTAACCAG
>NC_051414.1:19923245-19923517 GCF_015228065.2 Penaeus monodon
TTCAATAATCTCCCGGGCAAGTCCTCAATAATGCGTGAATATGTTTTCTTCCCCCATGGAAGGAAAATGAATTGATTAACGAAAGTTCACGAAATAAAATATGTATGGATTTTCACTGAATTATGAATAAACGGCGGCGCATCTGGTTAAATCATTGATCAAACCGATGTAATAGTAATCCATTTATAACGCAATATACTAAGTAAAAGGCATTCTCATTTTCTACAATTCTCAACGGTATCAGTTTCTCTTGAGTAGTCTAATCTATAAGA
>NC_051414.1:19923680-19924929 GCF_015228065.2 Penaeus monodon
CCTTAAACCTTTTCAACGGTTCTGTTTTATTATTACATGAAATTCAAACAAAGACTTCATACAGGAATGAAACTAATTAAAAATATGTTTTTGTTTCAAAAGCTCAGCAGAGTTATTCTCTGTATAACCGATCCTCTGCACACACAGACTTCCTCAGCAGTGGCGGATCCAGACAAGGGGTCTTTATTGTAAAATAAAGAAACTAAGGACACAGATACACAGATATGTGTGAATTATTAATTTTTTTGCGATACAACTTGGATCAGTTAAATGTCTTTCATAGCAAGGAATTCATAATTCAGAGAGGGAAGTAATCAAGAGCACATTCTTTCTGCAACTAAATACGGTTGTAATAATCTCTTCTGATAGCTGAGGCTGACAATTTTGTTTTGGTTTCAACTCATCAGGCGGAGGAGATGAAGAATGATATAATCTCCCTAAAGGAAGCTCAGTTCCTGATGGGACTTTGCCGATATCAACCGAAATGTGTCTGTGCTTCTTTGTGACGCGGCTGGTATTGCTTTTATTATTGTTAAATCAGGCATCGCCTGCAATTGTTGATATTTATGTTGTTTTGTGTCTCGGGTGTCAGACTGGCTGGGAGTTTTGTGTTTCGATATATTTACATTTACAGTCGTATGTTGATCGTAATAGCCATAAGAAGTTAAAAATGCAAGTTTAACATAAACCTAGAAAATTTTCTCGGAGAAGCTGCAGCGAAACGGAATCTTCACGGCCAGAGATCATGACGCTATCACATTTACTAAACCTTTTGAAAAAAGTATACGCTTTATTCACCACGCCATGGAATCTGAGATGTTTAGATTAGAAATGAATTAAGATAAGAATAATAGATATATAAAAGTGAAGGTAAAAAGTAAATACGGAATAATTTCCTACAATGCAACTTTAACGATATGTAGTGTGAAGTGAACTTGTCGTGTATTTAAGAAAGAGTAATCTATATCCATACATAAAGATTTTCACGGGGTAAGATATGTGTGTGTCGATGATTATATACCGGCCAAGCTTGCCAGATTAATAATTTCTCGATTCTACTCATTTATCCGTTTAATTATTCATCTATATATTGCGCAAGAAGATAATGAGAGATTCCATTCAAATACACAATTCCAGATTGCAGTTCAGGCACTGACTTAAGCAGGCAAACACAAGTAAAAACCCTAGCCAGCATCCGCCAGGAACAATATTAGTTACAGGATATGAATCTGTTCTAGTG
This sequence comes from Penaeus monodon, assembly GCF_015228065.2. NCBI lineage: Eukaryota > Metazoa > Arthropoda > Malacostraca > Decapoda > Penaeidae > Penaeus > Penaeus monodon. Next base: position 19,924,921 of record NC_051414.1, read on the forward strand.
GCCTTATCG
>NC_051414.1:19927221-19927411 GCF_015228065.2 Penaeus monodon
CGTATATGAAAAGAAATGGCCAAAGGCATACATGCAAACTACTGACAAAAAGAAAAAGAAAAAAATCAATGAACTCGGAAAGAAACTAAACGAGCACCTTTGACCCAAACGAAGTTGCTTTCATTTCACGCAAATCAAAAGCGGAATCAGGGAGTAAACGCGAACGCACGACCGGAACGACGGGCGTCAG
>NC_051414.1:19927697-19927818 GCF_015228065.2 Penaeus monodon
ATTATTGGTAATGAATGACAAAGCTGGACGCGGAACTGAACATGTCTGTATCTAACTCAGTCGGTTTAGTAATCATAATTTCTCTGATCAACGAGCAGCCGATCTGACCCGAAACTCCATC
>NC_051414.1:19927887-19928160 GCF_015228065.2 Penaeus monodon
CAATATTATCACTATCAGTGTTAGAACCAATATCTCCATAACCATTTCTCTTCCTCTTCATCTTTTCCACCCACTTTACTCCACACTCACCATCATAACCTATATAATCAGTACCATAGTAGTACAAAAATCGTAATCACACACTTTCCCATCCTATTGTCTCCCCTCTGCTCCTCCTCACCGCACGGGAGCAGCGGAGGCAGCCGTGTTACAAACCTTTAACGTCTGGCTGCTTTAAAGTCAAACTCTACGGGTCGCGTCTGCTTCACTTCG
>NC_051414.1:19929170-19929244 GCF_015228065.2 Penaeus monodon
GACTAAAGTAAACACTACAGGCTATTTTTAGTGGCATCGATGTTCAGGTAGCAGTTTTATTAGCTTTTGTCAAA
>NC_051414.1:19929376-19929446 GCF_015228065.2 Penaeus monodon
TTGGGTAATATATGTCACATTTATTGTATTCGTCTGTGTGAGCCTTATGTTTTATTTTGTAAAAGTTTTA
>NC_051414.1:19929485-19930669 GCF_015228065.2 Penaeus monodon
AAATGTTTTAGCAATTAAATTTTAGTTTTTGTAGATGCTTTCGGATTTGCTTTTTTACATCTCATAGACGTTTTAGGATTTTTTTTCAGTTTTGTGGAAGTTTTAATAGATACCTCCGTTTTCTTTCTTTTGATTTATGTAACTTTAGTGTTTGTGTGTTTGCTTCGTGATCTCCGGGAAGTTGCACTGAACTTCACAAGATAGATTAAGATGATCAGCAGTGAAATATGTGATTGTATGCTGTAATATAAGGAACTTTATACAACGTGAGGTGTGATATTACTAGTGTTCGTATTTCTTGACAGTGATTTAGCGATTCGGTTGTGTGCCTGGATGCTTTTTATGTATATTGTGACCTTTGATGGTACATCCTGCTGACTGTGTGAAGTTTTTATGGTGATAGACAGGAGCATTTTATCAGTATGGTGCGTGGGAGGCGAGCTGGTCTTGAGGCACAGGGTACTTCAAAGGCTGCCGGAGAAGAGTATCAGGAGACAGTGCCACAGGCGGAAGGCATACTTGAACTTACATCACAGATTTGCTTGCTAAAAACAGAGCTCAGAAACTGGCAGGAGAGATATGCTCAGATGGAACACAATGCAGAAGAAGACAGACGCAAATCAGAAGAACAGTTGAGAGTGCTGGAGGAGAGGAATAAAACACTCGAGGCAAGTTGGAGCAAGACCGTCGTCGGAGGGAGGAAGCTTTACGACAGGTAGAGAGGGATAATGCCCAGCCGAGGGAAGTTGCCGAGATGAACCGTATGGAGCTACAAGAAACAAGGGCTGCACTTGAATTCCAAGTTCAGCATGATAAAGAAATGATGGAAGAGGCAAACAATTCGTCCAGGGAAGCTCTCTGTAATCCTATCCTATTCTCTGACATAATGCATCGACAAACACTTCTACCTGCCGAGAGGTCCATTCTACTTGGCTGACCCCACCCTCAGATAGCATTCAGTCATCAGGAGCATTTAACATCAGACATACGCACTAGTCAACATGCAGCGCCCCTTTCTGTGGTGGTTGAGAGGGAATCCATCCCAAAGTTTTCAGCCGAGACTTCTGCATCACAGCCTCTTCACCGGGAACCAAGAGGTTGAAGGCTGGATCCACCAGATAGAAAATCTGTCTCGCCCATCAACTTTCCGCTTTTATCCATCTCTCATTTACCTTTTTTAACGG
>NC_051414.1:19930714-19931264 GCF_015228065.2 Penaeus monodon
TCCTTTGTAGTTTTCTGTTTGCATATTTTTGTTCTGTGTTTTATTTTTGGCACAGTTGGTTTTATCTTTCTTTTGATTTTATGGTTTTAAGTTTACTTTTAAGTCTCGGATCTAGTCATTGTTTTTATGCTTTTGTTTTTATTTAGCATTTAGCCTAGTTTTACTTAGTTTATCGAGTTCTTGTTATTTTGCTTTGGGGGCCGGCTCAGTGGACATGCCCTTTATAATTTCTATCCTTGAATATTCGCAGGTCCAGCCGATGCGGGGAAGCCGTCACAAGGGTTCTAGATTTCCAGGATTTTAATATTTCCAGATTGTGGATTGCTGCAACAGGAGAGATGATGGTCTGTACTTAACGAGAAATGAGACTTGTTTGGATTGCAGTTGGAGAAGAGTTTAGAGCGTGAATGCTCGTCTGGTCACCGTGATCCCCGTGATGTTTCGCCAAAGCCTAGCAGGGGGGCCGAGCGGCCTAGGGATAATGCGGACCGAGTGGACCTAGGGTGGAGGCGACGCCCCGACCATCACTCTCGGGCCATGGGAGGGGTCG
>NC_051414.1:19932476-19932766 GCF_015228065.2 Penaeus monodon
TGATGTAATACTAATACATTGTAACTGAATAGAACACTACAAGGGTTGAATTTTGTGACATACCGATCCCCTCGTGTTATGAAAAATAACGAAAAAAATAATAAAAATAATTAGAAAAGGCAAAACATTCGAAGTGGTCGACACGGTGAACATGGGCGTGGAATTGGATACAACACCCATGGCCCAGCACAGTTTGTTTTCATTCCAAGCGAATCAAAAGCGGAATCAGGGAGTAAACGCGGACGCACGACCGGAACGGCGGGCGTCAGGAGAACGGGCGAGGAGGGGAC
>NC_051414.1:19933133-19933337 GCF_015228065.2 Penaeus monodon
AATAAAAGCTAGAAGTTGAGTGCTGCTATCAACAGAATTGACGATGTCAACAATAATCACACGCGTTAATTATGGCATCAACAAGTAATAAATACCGAAAAATAATAAAAGAATTATGCACGCCCACTTTAAAAGCAATATCAACAACAAAGACGTAAAAAATAGCGAAACGAAAAGTAAGGAAAGTATCCAGTGGTATTCTAT
>NC_051414.1:19933984-19935061 GCF_015228065.2 Penaeus monodon
TTTGCCACAAAGAAGTACAAGTAACGATGTTGCTGCATATGTCAATACAGTCCATCAACACAACAGATTAATCTGAGACAAGTCAAACAAAACCATTTGTCAGACTAACGTGTAATACCGCCCCTGCTTTCAAATGTGCCGTAGCTGTTCTCTGCTAAAGGCATTTTTAATAAACGAACATTATGGATTCCAAACTAGATGATGAAAACGGGTGACACGTCATTTTCTGACCTGAATGCTTTGAGTCTTTGATTTCGTGGAACTCAGAACAGAAATTAGAGGGGAATCGAGGACGTAAAAACATTGTATGTACAAAGCACATCAAGACAACGAGCGGGGGTTGTAGCGAGAGAGTTAAAGAGAGAAATGGAGAGCGAGTCAACTTTATTGAGCGGTCTACGAGTTTTTTGCTATTTTATTCAAATAAACGTAGATGACTATATTGTGAGTTGCTTCAAAGATTATGATTATTAGATTATAAACTATAGAGATACGGATGTAGAGTCAAGTCATTTAAAATATACGAGATACTTCTACAAACCTGACTACATTGTGAGCTGGTTCAGTAATAGTAGCAGTTACTGACTCTTATAAGAAACAGTGTTGTAATTAACTTAAGAAATACTGACTACACAATTATAAAATAAACACTGACTATATTGTACATTATCAAAAATGGCTACATAATCCTCAAAAACAACAAAAAGTAAAGTTGATATGAACTGCACCTACCTATTGTTCGCAGAACAGATGAATAAATCCTTTCAATAGATCTAGTGTTGAAATTCTTTACACAAAGATGAAGTTGGCTGTTCCAGAAATCATCAGAGGCGCAAAGATTATCTGCGATCAAATGGAATTGAAGGAAAGACAGTATTAGCTGACTATCGGAGGGTGTTTGCAAAGAAAAGAAATCGATGTAGCAAAGTGTATATCTAATAAATTTTTCTAAGGAAGTAAAAATGAGTCATTAACTTTGAAGATCCCTGATATCATTGAAAGTTGTTTGCACTGGCTGCAAACTCGCGGCCTAACACGTGAGTCCATTTGTCTAAAAGGGAAAAATAAATTCATCCG
>NC_051414.1:19937960-19938199 GCF_015228065.2 Penaeus monodon
ATCTTAAGAAGGCTCATGTTTCTTTAAAGCTGAGGTTATCCGCGCAATTAAGGCTGCAATGCGCTCGCTTTATTCATGGGAAGAGAGGATTTTAGCATAATTCTGCGGGGAATTGCAAGGTTAGGTAATAATTTCTCTTTCATCAAGAAAATTAAAGAGCGAATTCTGAACCGAACAAAATTTACGCCTATTTAGCCAATATCCATTTACATGATTACATACTATACATACGTATGTAC
>NC_051414.1:19938538-19938701 GCF_015228065.2 Penaeus monodon
TCCTGGTGTTTAATAAGACGTATTTATAAGCAAAGCTGCCATCTCGGAGGTCGACCCGGCTTTACGGCAGCTTGCATGAATTGCATTATTGCAAGGCCATGTTGATGGGATCGCGAAAAGCAGGGAAGCGAAATTAGTAACTCAGTTTTAAGGTATGATAACG
>NC_051414.1:19938747-19938893 GCF_015228065.2 Penaeus monodon
GAAGTGTTTATTTTAATTGACACAATAAGTAATGATGAAAAGCGTTGAATAAAAGGAAATTAGACTAAGTAACTTAGCATCGAGGATCTTGATTTTAACTTTTTCTCTTATAGTTGGATTCCTTTTACTTTCGACAGTTACAGGTT
>NC_051414.1:19939002-19939719 GCF_015228065.2 Penaeus monodon
TATTTTTTTTTTTTTTTTACTTTCCTTAAAGTCGTAGTTCTATAAGGATATAACGTAAGCAGATGTGATAGGTCAGAAAATAATTAAATGACTAAATGACATCCGGAGGATTTTTATGCCTGAAAATATGTTTATAGGTATCGCAGGGATATTCTAGAATGGTAAATCCTTTCTCACTCTACGCATGCAAACAGGACCTGGCGCATCTCGCATTCCTTGTATAACATCGAAACCCGCCTTTCCGCTTAAATATTTGAAAAACAATAATCGTTTACAACCCCATAAAACTAGTGTGTTGGCAAAGACAGCTGCTACATGTGACGCCACAATGTCATTTCAAATCAAGTTTACTGTCAAATCATGTCAAGCAACGGATAAGAAAGAGTGACGCTTTTGGTCTTGCAAAATGGGACGACCTCGCATATATCAGGCATGCCGGTGTCAAAATGCCATGAAACAAGCGATAACAAGCGGCAATTATCTCGACATGAACTCCGGAATGCCAAGCGGCCCTGTTGATAATCGATGAAGAATATCAAGCGCGAAGCAAGTGCGAAGCGTCTCGTACCGCTCATGCCGGAATAGACTAAGTGTCGGCGCGGGAGACGGGGAGCTGCCTGTGACCTGCCGCCGCCAGAGACATTAACTGCTGTTCAATATGCGGGGAGAGTAGAGGCAGAGAGGGGGGGAGGAAAAGAGAACGAGAGATATCTTAGA
>NC_051414.1:19939801-19940249 GCF_015228065.2 Penaeus monodon
CAGTTTCTTAAATTTCTTTAAATTCTTGCATGATATTAACTGTCACTCATGGTAAATAAACATAACAGTATGATACTGCTCTTTTGATTCATATATTGTCTTACAAAATCAAAAACTTTGTTCTTGACAGTACAAACGTCAAAACGTTTTAAACATCTCAAACAAACACAATAGCATAACATTGCATCTATTGCTTTTAACTCTCCTTGCATAATCGGAAACTTTGTTGTTAACGCCAAGGACACCGAACCCTGATGATATGACTCAACTTCAGAATTATGGGCTGTTTCCCTTTTAAACTTAAACAGAGGAAAGCTCTGCGTCGAGACGAGAATAACAGGGCCTTGCCAACATCAGCCAAAACTTTGGGTTTATTTTCTTGATACAGGATTAGACTTAGGAAAAGCGGTCTCAAATGGCTACATTGCATTCAACTGAAGTCAGAATC
>NC_051414.1:19940708-19940827 GCF_015228065.2 Penaeus monodon
CAAGAGACGCTTTAGCAACATTGCCCGGATTTTGAACCAGGAGTTTTGTGAAAAATATAAATTAGAGAGAACGGAAAAAATATATGAACATACCCCCAAAGTCTAAGGGAAAAATACTG
>NC_051414.1:19940983-19941197 GCF_015228065.2 Penaeus monodon
TGCTAGTTCCTTAAGTTGATGTGGTTCCAGTAATCGTTGGTGTGAATCACAATAAGAATCGAGTAACTACAAAAGACAGCATTACTAGGAATAGAGAGGATAAAGTACTTGAAACCAAAAGTCTACAGAGAAAATCCCAAAGCGAACTTTGGTCTTGGGTCGTGATCTACGCCTTAAGGGAAATTATTCGGTGTAAGGAGTGTCACTCTATTAT
>NC_051414.1:19941927-19943029 GCF_015228065.2 Penaeus monodon
TTTCTGAATAAAAATCCGCATACACCAGCCACAATGAACTCTCAAATAAAAACATTTTTAAAACATAAATAATTGTCTTCTACACACAAAGCACAATGGATCCTTTCACCATCTGCATAATTAAGAGTTTCAGCTGCAACACGCCCGCTTTGCGTCATTGCAGGTCGTGTGTCTTTTTAAGCAGATTCAGCATACATAATTTGTTTATCTGGAGTTGCAAAGGCAGCAGGTAAAAATGCTTATTGTGAGATGTAGAGGCGGGGCATGTTGCAATTATTCTGGATGACGTCTCCCTTCGCTTGCATTTCATTTTGGTGACGCTAATTGATTCGTTTTGCATCTCCTCAACGAGTCTTAAACAATGAAGGGATCACAGAGAATGGTTCATATATATGCGTGCGTGTGTGTGGGGGTTTGTATATGGGTTGTGTTTCTTCATTTGTGGCTTCTATCGTTTACGGGGGGCAATGGATCTCCATTTTGAAGGCATGACTCATGAGTTCTGCTGGGACAATCTCCCCCACAGTTCCTCTATGCCAGTCATGTTGTGTCCTCGCTTTGCAGCGGCGATGCACTATCCTCTCCACAGCACAGGTATCGGCCCCACTTTTCCACGTTACTGATGTAATCCAAACGAAGGGCGACGTTGAAGTGAACAACATGTATGTTGCACTTTCTTGTTTGTTAAATTTATTTATCTTGATTTACACCTGAAATACATCTCCTGACTTCCACCATTAAACGTATTCCAGTTCAGTATTTGATATACACAAGATTTTATAATATAAAGGATAAAAATTATCTGGGGGTAATCGAACAAATATATTTTCCTACATACAGTGCTTCTAAATAAAATCTAAAATTAATAATGCACTGTGGTTCAGGATCAATGCAGTATAGATATCTACTTTCGTTTTTCTGAAGGCGAACTTAACTCACTACTTCTCTACTAATTTTTCATACAAAAAAAAATCAATAGAGAAATAGATATGGACAGATATATACGTCTTTTCTACATTTATCTGTACAAGTCCTGTCCTGTACAAGCTAGCCGAAATCATATTAAAAAGTTAAGTGATCATATCACTTAGAATAAGAATAA
>NC_051414.1:19943509-19943696 GCF_015228065.2 Penaeus monodon
GCAGGTTTAAAGATGGTATACCCTGCGGGAGTAAATCAGTGAAGCAGGTTGTGCAGTCATGCGGTAAAATGGATGACGGTTCCTGGTGATTCATTAGCACAACAACAATCACAAAAGGACACGGATGGGCAGTGTCTAATAAAAAGGTAAATATGACATGCAATATTGTGATCATATGCATTCGTTT
>NC_051414.1:19945491-19945758 GCF_015228065.2 Penaeus monodon
TGGTAACAAGAGGTCGAAATATGGCAAAAAGAAAAGGTCTAACATATTGTTGGTGATATATGATTGGTATGAGCTTTGTAATAATGCGATTCGGAGGCCAAATGTTCTTTTATGGATATGGCATCAGGAAGCTAAGAATATCCACCAATTTCGGGTTTTGTTGCCACGAAAGTGTTCATAAAGCATGCATATTACCATATCATTCGATGCCTTGGTACGGTACAGTTACAGCAGATGACTTACATTCCTGAAAACAAAAGGCAATAG
>NC_051414.1:19945809-19946267 GCF_015228065.2 Penaeus monodon
ATCCACCCACGCTCACACACACATGAATGTGATAATTTAACTACAAAGCTAATCATTACAAACACCTATTTTCTCACACATCTACATATTCCATAATACGAGCTTATACATGTATATAATCACACACACACGCATAGAAAGAAAGAGTAAACCCTCTGTCCCTCATATCACCTTTCAAGTCTTGTCATAACAGCGTCGCATTTGATCTAGTGAGCGAAGGTAATGAGCTCATCAGTCCACGCCGGCAAGACAAACGAGAATATCCCTCCGCGTGGACGGGTTCCAGTGCTCGCCTGCCGGAGGGTATTTCGCACGCAGGGACAGTGGATTTTGGCCTCGGCCTTTACAGTATTCTAGATTCATTTGGTTTGGGTTTTTGCCTGGTTTTGTGTCTAAAGAATTGGACAGCTACATTCCTGTGCTACAGGCTTTGATGACAGTTTTTTTTGGGTGGTCTC
>NC_051414.1:19947132-19947253 GCF_015228065.2 Penaeus monodon
ACAGAGAGATGTGCAGAGAAAATAATTCAGGAAGCATACAGCCACCGTTTTCAATTCAGAAGGGTGAGCGCTAGAAGGGTGATACGAGCATGAATGTGAGAATAAATAAGGCGTATAACCA
>NC_051414.1:19947421-19947864 GCF_015228065.2 Penaeus monodon
CCTTTGTACCTTTCCGCCTCTCCTTTCTCCATCCCTAACTTCCCTTCTCCCACTTTCTCTCCCCGCCTCTCCTCACTCCTCCTTCCTCCACCCTCCTTCCCTCCCCTTCCCTTCTTCTCTCACCCTATACGAAAGAATAATCTGCCCGAAGTAAACGAACAAATCATATCCCGGAGGAGATCAATATGGCCGCCCCTTTGTTGGAGAGCCGTTACGTTCACCGCCCTCTGTCAGCGGACTCTGAGGCGGGGGACAGTCTATAGACTTATGGTTCGCGCGGAGGATCGGATCCCTTTGCCCGAGGTGGAAATGCTCTTCTGAAGAGGTTTTGGCAGCTGCGCGGAGGAGGGAACATCCGAGAGGCGAGATGGAGGAGATGAAGAAAGGATGATACCTTGGGGGAAGAGATGTTTATATAGATTGTGCAAGAGATGTAGGCAGGT
>NC_051414.1:19948003-19948533 GCF_015228065.2 Penaeus monodon
CTGGGGTATGTAATGAGGTATCGGAGACGCGTAAGCAGGTGTATCCAATATTCAGTTGTGAAATAGGATATCGCATATATTTCTGCGAGACACACAAAGGAAAATGAAACGAGCCCAGGCTTGGAAATAACATATGCCAGCTTATCTTTCTATTTATGATGGAAAGAACTAACAGGATTAGAACAATTTTTCGTATACAGATAAGATGATTTGTCAGCATGCTGCATCATCTTCAAAGGTCATATGAAATGATAGTAACGTGTTAAAGTTAGCTTTATATATTTCCTCCTTCGCTTATAGCATCATCTGGAGTTAAATAACAACTATGAACTACCAATCGCGTCATTATAATTACCGAAACATAGGAATCCTTTTTTTCTGTATTCTAATTTACTTTCCTCCTATAACTTATGCAGTTTCTTCTGTGGATTTATTGTTTGGTCCTGTCCCACTGTTGATAAATATATGACATTGCCGCAAATACAAAAGAAGTAGTAAAAATTTATATGCCCGCTCACACTCACACACGA
>NC_051414.1:19948677-19949121 GCF_015228065.2 Penaeus monodon
CAAATCCTACCGAAACTCGAACCGGCTCCACACAGAAAAAAATCTGATTGAATGATAATTGATCAACGTCAATTCACACGTGAAAAACATCCGGAATAAATCGAGTATTCCGTTCCCTTGCACAATGCAACTTTTTTCTCCCTGTCCTCTGATCGCAAAAGGTCAGTCGCGTTAATAATAGAGCCTAAAAAACTTACGCAGACTAGATTTGTTTCCATGTACATGTGAGAAAAGTGCCGTTTCAGCGTCGATGAACGCATTTACATCTATTATTTAAAAAAATAATTAGATAGAAATTATTGGATAAAAATAGTTGTTAAATGAGCAAATCTTTCTCCAATAGTAATAAACATATCAGGGGAACCGGTAGATTAGAATGCCATAATCATAAAATATTGAGCCCAAGTGCTGGCATTTAATCACGTTTTTGTATTGCTGCTGCTG
>NC_051414.1:19950086-19951674 GCF_015228065.2 Penaeus monodon
AGCCTACATACATAGTATTTGCATATGCACACACGCATTTTCCTCCATACGAATATATTCACCCAAGCAACTGCCACTACGCATGGACATGAAACGATTGATTTGTTCGTGCATGATACGATAGGCTCTGGCAGATAAAAATGTTTTCTCACATCGTTAATTTGTGACGATGACCCTACCAGTAATTATGCAAATGAAATCGTGTTATTAGACTTCTGAGAGGAGATGATAGATCTGAAAATTGTAATGGTTATTAAGAAATTATATCAGAAATATTCACTACATTATCCTAATAATAGATATCCTCAAGTATATGAACATATTTAAGCTGATTACATTCATAAACAGTGGGGGAAAATATCTTTTAATTGTAACAATAGCGCAGAAAAACACAACCTCGGCATCCCAAGTCTGACAACTGCTCATTAGGCCCAACAAAGTACGCCATTGTCAGTCGTTCCTCGGCGGCAAAACAGCTGTTATTCTGGGCTGTGATGAAATTGGCGTCTATCGTGCGTCTCGTCCTCCCTGATATTGCCTGCCGTTATCTTTCCAACGCGAGGAGGGAATGGGTCTCAGGTCGCTGTTTGTAAGAATTTCGTCTGTTAACGGGGAAAACGGCGACATCCGGTAATTGGGAAAGATATTCTGTATATATACATTCCTTCAGCCTCGGAAAAAAATATCCTTTAACCGATAATGCTAAAAAAAGGTGGAAATAAAATACCAATGAAACGAAATGGGTGGCAGGAAACTGTTTGTAGAATTTCGTCTGTTCAGGGAGAAAACGGCGAGATCCGGTAATAAGAGGAACATATTCTGTATACACCCGTTTCAGTGTGGCGGGAAAACCTTCCTGCGTTTTAACCGACAGGGTTAAAAAGGATGGAAGAACTAGGTATGCTGTTTTTCAGAGTGGATGGAAATTCTACCCCTTTACCCCACAATGCTTGAAAGACGAAAATAAAACTATTAAACCACCAAACAATTCGTACGACAAGTCCTCTGTGGTACGAATGTCATATCTGAACTGTTACTTGCTGTATAGGATTTCTTACAGTACAAAAGCGATGATTAGTTGACGTGAAATCAGTAAATGCATCGGTATGTTTAGACATGCAGGATCCGGTACAGTGCCAAGAGGGAAGACAACGAAGGGTCAAAGCAAGATCAGTAACAGGGAAAACAAAAAGATGAGAGGAAGTTTGTTGATCCAAAACTGAAATATCAACAGGACAAGGGTGATGTGGCGAACTAGTCGTTATATCCACATATCTTTTTTCTCATCTCACTTATGGTACAGATAAGTATTTACTCAATAACAACAAAACAGCAATAATGATAGAAGGCCTAAAGATAATGCGGTATTTCAGATATATAGACGATCAATCATCATAAATCCCGAAAAATCAAGGAATGGGGAAATGTAGGATATACTCACTGATTCTTTGGGTATTATTTGCGAGTAATTAGATAATAAAAAAAGAGAATTAGTAGGCTAATAAACATAAATTACACTGTACACTGTTTATTTTGTCAATAAACACTTAACAGAAATGTCCACGCTTTTCTGCCGACACTCGCTACA
>NC_051414.1:19952386-19952826 GCF_015228065.2 Penaeus monodon
GTAAAATTCAAACTCAATCGTGCAAGGGAGACAAATACTGTGATTTCCGCAAAAGCCTCCCCCCCCCCCCCCGAGCGCCTGGGAGTGGGCGCGGGCGTCGCGCCGACGGATCAGCGAAGCAACGAGATTGCGCGTCCCTCCGAGCCCTTCGCGCATTCGCGATCTAATCTCTCGCAAGCGAAAGGCTGCGTCGATGATTAGCTTAACTTTCTGGAATTTCATTCTCATCTGACTTTCTTCCCTCGTGGATCTGTGTTTTGTATTCAATTGCAGAGATGCATATCAACAAAATTGAGTTTGCGTTCATGCATTCACGCCAGAGGGAATGCCTTCTTGACAGAGGTAGTCTTTAAAATGGTTTCTTTCCAGTCGATACATGATATATAGAATATCACGAAAGACGATATAGAACATGAAAATTCTTCGATAGTAAACCGTTA
>NC_051414.1:19952936-19953330 GCF_015228065.2 Penaeus monodon
AAGAGGAAATCATAACCGCACTTCTCTTAAACCAACAAGCAGTTATAAGCAAGACGCTTATAAGATTAATTGTGAGAGACAATACTGGACGACGGCCCTTTTCGGAAAAGGTCGCACACGTATGGGTTAAGATGCTTCTTCAAACTTCTATGACAAAGATGTACAGAGAATCTATAGATATGAAATAAAAGTAGACGTGACAAAAGGATTTATCAAAACTCTTATTCATTTCAACTTGTTTGGTTACTGTCAGATTTCAATGCATCCATTTATCGAGACTTATCTTCACCGTTAAACACTTTTTATTACGCCCACCTTTTTATTTCTGTAATTATTTCGCTCTTTTCTGACAGAGGCCGTGGGGAAGAGAAGCGTTTCTTTGGTACTGATAATA
>NC_051414.1:19954000-19954335 GCF_015228065.2 Penaeus monodon
AGGAAACCAACGAGCTTGGACGACTTCTCTCATTATTTATCCGCCCACAACAAAAGGACAAAGGAAAGTTTTGCCATCGGTTGCATTTGTCATTTCTGATTTCTTTAAAACAAAACGATTTTCTATATTTAGCCAATGAATATTCCTTTTACTGGAGTTTGCTTAATGAATAAGACGTAGATGTCAAGTATTCTGAGAGATTGGCTTTGATCTCTGAGAGACGCGTGACTCGCCTCTGAAAGCATTTGCTCGTCTGATTTCGTGATTCAAAGTCTGATGTTGAACTGAACATCACGCGTACATAAGGGTCGGTATTCTGTATCGGGATGGAGCGT
>NC_051414.1:19954790-19954984 GCF_015228065.2 Penaeus monodon
GTAAGCCCCCCCCCCACCGCCAGGTCAACCCCACCCACTCCTCCCCGTGAGTTAACGCTGGCCATGCTTTGTCGCGGAGTTATCTTTGATTGTCATTCGAACTTGTTTCAGGAGCAAGTTCGGATGAGACTTGGCCAGCGGAAGTGGCTCTAATATTCATAGCGAAGCGCTGATAACTGGGGAAGTTAGCCTGA
>NC_051414.1:19955077-19955599 GCF_015228065.2 Penaeus monodon
TAGGGGTGAGAGCGGGGGATAGGGAAAGACGAGGAGGGGTTAAGAGCTAAGAGGGTGAGGGGGAGTCGGGAAGGAAAAATAAAAGAATGGAGGATATGATAAAGCAGAGACTGAGAGGGAAGGAAGAGCGGAATGGGATGGGTGTATGAGAGGTGAGATGTGCTCGGGGCGTTGGGGTTAAGGACAGCGGGGGCGTTGGGGTTAAGGACAGCGGGGCGGTGGGGTTAAGGACAGCGGGGGCGGGGAGAAGAGCGATTACATTAGGGACCCAGAGGAAGGAGCCGAGGAGGAAGAGAGGAGAAGAGGCAGGCTAATGTCTCCCCGTCGACCAGCATCCACGGCGACCAAGCTCTGGGCCTTCAATCTTTTCCTAAAGGCGTGAGAGAGCTACCCCCCCCCCCCTCTCCTTCTTCCATTCTCCAATCTCCCTCTCTTGCCCCACGCCCCCTCCTTCCCTCCACATTCCTTCTCCTCGTTCCCCATCCTTTAATGTTTTTAATCTATCCCCTCTCCTTCTCTTCC
>NC_051414.1:19955694-19957570 GCF_015228065.2 Penaeus monodon
CATCCCTCCCTCCTTTCACACACCCCATTTTTCCTCTCTCTCTATCTTCCTCCACCCACCACCTTCCCTCCCCTTCCTCCCTCCCTCCTTCTGTCCCTCCCCCCCATCCACCTCTCCTCATCTCTGAAATCCTAACATATGAACCATACAAGACTCTATGCAAATGAGATCACTAAGCACTCTAATTCTTCCTCAAGTCTCGTAATAAGCAGACGAGAGCCCACGGCGAGCACCTTGCCCCGTGTATTATCCCGATAAGCTTTGTGACAGGATGACGAAGCGGCCATTATGAAGATCCAGGTCGTGAGGGTTATGAATTATGTGTCTCGTTTAAAGTCCTTACGTAATTTTGTAATGTGATTTTGTAATTTGTTTGAATCAGAGGGACTAAGTGTGTAGGGGTCTCCTCTGAGCTGATTGCCAGAGATGGTATATATTTTCGCATATGACACTATTTTTGTGCTGATTTAGAATCACAATAGTTTTAATCTCGGTAGAATGCATTTTAAAAATCAAACGACACATGTTTTTTCTTAGCTTCATTTTGTTCTTCTTTTATTAGGCAACACGAGAACACTAGTGTGGTCTGTTTTCATTAAGGGCGAGTCAAGACCAACTTCCAAGAATAGTTTCCGAACTTATTACCCCCAGAACTTTGCAGTAGCAACGAAAGCTCATCGTTCTCTTCGCTTATAGAATTTTGATTAATATTTTCACTTCTTTCCGTCGTTTTCCCTCAGAGAACGGGAAAAGAAACAATACCAGTTAATACATTTAATTGACGTATATATAGAAAAAAAATTCTAAGCTCCATGATATATGTCAGACGGTAAATGACTTTCCCTTGTTTGCACTGTATTCATTAAGTATTATAGTAATTATACCATCAGCAGTTGGGAATAGTCTTTATAATCAGTTCTCCCAATCTGGCATTGTTCTGGGAGAAGTGTAAATTTCAAATATCAAGGCGATGCCGGAAGAGAGAGGGATAGAGAGGGAGGGTCAGAGACAAACAGACACAGAAACAGAGAAATGCGGATAATAAATTAATATAATGTTATCTTTCCTAACTTCCCGTAAATACTCCACAGCCGTCACTTACACACTTCAAAGTTGTTTCTCCATCAAGAGTTTTTAAAAAAGTTTAGAAATATTAAATTTCTACGATTCCACAGTAATAAAGTTCCTCGGGAAAGTTAAGAGTTATTTTTTCTTCGTCCTTCGCTCAAAGCTTGGAGTTCGTCCCTCATTAATTGAATATGGATTTTGTTTAATGAATTTCTCCCTCCTCATAATGCTGCCTGATTATTATGGAAGCCGCATGTATTTATTCAAACTTTAACACTCTTTAGTCATTCGTGTTATTTTGTGCTAAACCTTTAAGGCGATATATATTTTTTGTTGTTGTTATCTTTATAACCCCGTAATATTTCCAATTTTTACTATGTGTTAATGAGGTAAAACTATTAAAACATTTTGCATACGAACACAGACTGAAAAAGTACTTACTGTTTCCAGGAAATGAATATTACAGTTCACATTTCGTTTGAAATCTTAGTTCTCGCCAGATAAGAAATAAGACACCCCAGCCTTCTCCCGGTACCTTTTTCACTGTACACTAAGGAAACCCTCTTCAAGGTACAGTACAGCGGAGAACATACGACTCCCAGAAGACCCGGTTGATGTGCTGTGAGGCTGAGCGCGAGAGGCAAGGAAAGCTGGGGAGCCTCGGGTCTTGTGGTCTGCGCGCGAAGTACCTGCCGCCGGGTAGTCTTTTATGCGGAGATTTTAAGCTGATAAATGTACTGTGGAAGCCTCGTAAATTCTGGTTTACCTTCTAGGAGAACTTTGAGGATACGAAGGAGTTTTCTTGATC
>NC_051414.1:19958446-19958891 GCF_015228065.2 Penaeus monodon
AATGAGCTCAAAGGCAACACATAGTTACATATCCAGTGAATTACCATTTTCATTTACCATTTAGATGTCTTGCAAAGTAACATGTAGCAAACAATGCATTCGACATTCATCAATATTCTTAGGACTTTATACCACCTGAAAAGAATAAATAGAATACATACAGTTCGTTGCATATACTATGAAGGTGCCAATAATCTGCCATGTTGTATATACAGGTATTATTCGAGTTTCACCATTGGTAAGCTTCTTTCCATCTTCATGCTAGACTTTGCATGCATAATTTAGTTGTCATAAAAATATATACGATAAAACCTTTGTACGACACACAGTTTTACACCTGTTCTTTATTCAGTCTACCGAATCAACTGTTTGTGAAAAGGATATGTAATATGTGACCACTGGACGTGGTAATAATAATGAGTATTGTGATATCTTTGGACTATAT
>NC_051414.1:19959925-19960031 GCF_015228065.2 Penaeus monodon
GTGTGTATATTTACGTGTGTGTGTATATATAACAACATCATGGAAATTTGCAGAGAAATAAAGTGAAGAAAAAAAGGAAACAAAGTAAAAGAGGGGAAAGGAATAT
>NC_051414.1:19960129-19961542 GCF_015228065.2 Penaeus monodon
TAAATATCGGATAGAAGATGGTATAGAGAAAATATAAATATGTCCATACGATTCGCAAATTTTGAAGAATGATGTCACACCATGACTAGACAAATTTAGCCAACGGATGCCCAATAAATAATATGACAAACAGTCACACAAACAAAAGCTAATAGATGAAGATCATAACGCCTATAGCATGAGCACTAATCCTATCTCACTTGTAATTTAAATCCGAAATCTAATACACCACAAGTTATTTCCCTGCCTATTGCAACAGAATGGGAGCAATAAATAGAGAGTCTGTTTGACGGAACTCGTGTCCTGTGGCCTCATCTGCATCACAGCCTGACAGCATTTGCACGGAAATTCACACGTTCCAAAAATTCAAAATCTCATTTTCGTAACCCTGTTGAACTAATAATCTGGTTATGACTTGTCCCATCATAGGCTGGTTTATAATTGTGCAATACTGCCCAGACACGATAGATTTCTGTAGTGTTATATCTGTTGTAGAACGTAGTGTAATTTGCTTTTCCGTTGCTTTCAGATTGTTTCAATACAAAGATCTTCATATGTTGGTTTAGGTAATTCCTAGCAATTCCCTGCGCTTTTACCACTGTAGGTAACTAAATTATTAGTGTGTTATACTCCATTTCATGTCCATGGAAACAATATGAGGTGATTATCATCATCAAATTTCAAATTATGTGACACTGTAAGTTTCCCAAAGTTTTGTATTGTACCACGTTGCCGATCGCTTTACCTGCCCTAAATACAAGCATGTATTGTTTATTCTTTTTTTCTTGTTATGTAACAGATCTTGGGAAGAAGTTATCTGTATACCTTGGATAGCACATCTTTCTCAGTTTTGTGGTTCACATCCTGAATCATCTCCTCTCACTATGTTGCGTCACGGCTTGAAGATTCTTCGAAATTTACCAAAAATCTAAATCCACACAGAGGTCCCTGTTGTATGACCACAGTTATTGATTTCAAAGGCCAACATAAATCCTACCTAAAGGTGATTTTTTATTATTGTCAGCGATAGTACACCAGTTCATAGCTATTCAAACTTACACAAAAGTGGAAAAAATATATATATTATTTATCAGTTCTAAAATCTAAACTTGTCATTTAAGTCCTTATTCCGTTAACGACCAGAACCTGGGGCTAGAATTATTTTCATTATAAACTACGTGTTGTGCTTCAGAAACATGACATGACATTATAATCCGCTTGTAGAGATTACTATATATTTCTTTTACAGTCATATCATAACAGCTTAAATGGATTTATTCCCTAAATCCTTATTCATGTCTAAACATGGCCTCGCTCTTATACTTCTTATACTTCACGACACTGGGACCGCCAGAGAAGAGTTTTGACTGAGGAAAAGGAACGAACAAGTGTTTCTGCTTCTGTTTGTGTTAA
>NC_051414.1:19961673-19962127 GCF_015228065.2 Penaeus monodon
CCCTCTCTTGGACAATACGCCCTCTATCTTAAATCCGGTTCATAACAAGAGTAGATTAGTTGAAAGTTAACTTCCTTCATTATTTTTCGAGTAAATTTATGCCCGGGGCGTGGAAAGTTGAGCATAACGGAGAGAATAACTCAAGCGGCAACTAAGCGTCACGGTGAATTTAATTAGCAGCGTCGAGAGCAACTTGTGGGAGCAAGAAATCTAACAGAGAGTGGCCATTTTTCTTGCTGTTCATTTAGCTCCTAAGAAGGCAAACAAGTAAAAGGGGATATTTAGTTAAGAAAGAAAATTAAAATCAATCACGAAAACACGAGATGCTGAGTAACATGATGAAGATTCTGTAAAATCATTTTGTTACATAGTAAGGAAAGAGAAAATTGGAAATAGTTATTAGAAATTAGTTACTTGATATGAGTCATATAATCAACAGTATCTATTATAGGAT
>NC_051414.1:19962159-19962405 GCF_015228065.2 Penaeus monodon
TCTAAGCAATGATTTTATAAGAGAGGAAAACGAACATTATAAAAGTATTGAATGAAGTATATAAGAAATACATGAATATTATTTTTCCAGGCCTTCGATCTCCATTTAATCACGCTCGGGAATCACACACGTTTTTCTCTATCATGACATTTTCTCTTTCATTCCCTTTTCGGCCAGTCGTCTGCTTAATAATTCGAAATGTTATGGAAGTTATTACTCAAATGTTGTGTTAACATTGGCCTAGTT
>NC_051414.1:19964668-19964811 GCF_015228065.2 Penaeus monodon
GAAGTTCATATTCCATAAAAACGAAAATTGAACAAAAGGATCCGGCAATTAAACCAGAGCGTGTGTTCTGCTCATTAAGCCATCACGATTATAGAAATATGAGCCTTTCGTTATTAACAAACCAGAGATATTGCTTTTGGCCA
>NC_051414.1:19965506-19966795 GCF_015228065.2 Penaeus monodon
AATGTAGGTTTGTATTGTGTACACAGAAAGAGTATCGGCTTGTATCTTTTAACAGAAAGTTATCTACCCCAGAAAACTTTGACACAAGACACGCTGAAGATAAATAAAAATAACTTGACTGCATTAGCACTCAGTATATACTTCGATCTCTATGGACCATCCATTCTTTACTTAAATCCACGGCCAGTTTCCACTCTGCTCTGCTAAATTCCTTTATGGTAAAAAAATCGATTTTTTCTTTCGAATTCTGTAACTAAAACTATGGACTAACGACAAATTAAATTTCATATAATTAGTTTAAAACATTTGATTTCGAGGACGACCCAGTAAGGCGTCTTTCTCCTCCATTAAGATCTATTGCAAGCTGAATTGGCCCCAGTCCCAGAAGCTCTAAAATATAGTAAGCTCCGCACAGTATCACTTAGCTGAAAACCCTTATCAGTCCCTCTGTCATTAAGCTATCTCTCTTCCCATCAAAATCTACTGTAAGTTGAATCACTCCCAATAGCATAAGCAATAAAAACCTCTAAAACATCATTGTAGGCTTTGCAAAATATCCCGTAACCGAAAGCCGCCATCAGGCAAGTCCCTTTAACAGTATTTGGAAAGAGCCGAACACGTTGCACTAATTCCCCTCGCCTGCCAACATGCCATGAACATAATTGCCTCTTCCACTCTTTGTCTTTTCAACAAACACAGCTTTCTGTTTGTGCGAGCGCATACATCCGCTCTAATAAATCTTGTTAATGAGGTGTGCTATTTTTCTTTTCCTTTTCTTTTTTCGTTACTCTCTCGTTGCATGATTATCCGGTGATGGTCTTTAAGAAGAGGGAATCTGTGGAGAAGGTAAACTGAAAGGGGTGGAAGAAGAAAGGAGCTAAGGATTAAAGAGAGAGAGAGATTAAGAAGATGACATAGTGAAGAAGAGCAATGAGGAGGAGAAGTGGGGAGTGAAGTGAAGGAACAGCAAAGAGGGAGAGGAGCGGATTGGAGGAAGACAAGGAGAACGAGAAGTGCAAAATGCGTAAAACAGGAGGAGGTTGTCAAAGTGATCCACTCAAACGAGGAAACAGCGCTCGGCCTTAAAAGTAGGGAATAAAAATTCACAATAGGTCATCAACCTTCAGTTTTTGTTTGTGCTTGGCTGGCGCTACGTTCACGAGTTCCAGCTTCAGGTAATTAACAATTTTTTACCTAAATACGACTTTTCTCAATTAAATAACTATTGCCATCATTAAAAACTAACGAAGATAAATTCAGAATATCGTCCTTCCATGAACCGGAAATCT
>NC_051414.1:19966857-19967244 GCF_015228065.2 Penaeus monodon
CATTATTTCCTTCAAAGTGACTGTGCCAAAGCCGCGCATGAAACTAATTACTCTGCTTTGTGTTTCCGTCCGAGACAAATGACCCTTCTGGAAGACTTCTTTGTGTCCAGGTGAGAGATACAAAATGCAAGGAGGTTCAGTCGCTCGTAGGGCTGATAAGTTTCCTCGAGAACGGCCTCGGGGAGCCTTGTCTCGGGGATCAGGTCATTTGGGAGGCGGAAGCGAGCTAAAAGGGGAAGAGATTTATGATATTCAATACCTATGTTGTTTGAAAGATCATAAACCATGGCAGCTTATTTGCAATACTGTCAGCACGGAGAATATGATACATAAAATGGAAGGCAAATAACAGAATCAAATGAGGTATACTAAGAGATATTTCTCTTG
>NC_051414.1:19968807-19969395 GCF_015228065.2 Penaeus monodon
GGTGCTTTGGGGTTTTGTGCAGTTTTAGAATTACTTTAACTTTGCTCATATATTAAAATGTTTGATTAGTCAAGCATTTTGTGTTTTGCGTGAATCGAAACCGTATCACGGAGATGCTTTACTTCATTTTCTTAGTCTATTTATCAAAAAGGAATTGAACATATTAATATATCAGATCCTTGCATCTTTCAGTGAACAGAAACAACCTAAATTAAGAAAATAAAAGATACTGAAATGTTGTTGGTAGGTCCGTAGAGTTATATTACACATTCTCTGAAAAAAATAGCAAACGGAACGTTCCATATCCCTTTTTCTCTCAATATAAAATATGTATTCATACCGCGAATAATAAGTCGTGTACGATTGTACCGTAAAATTCAGGAAAATGTTGATTGCACTTGCTTTTTCAATTAAGAGATGAAATTTGAACTTTAAATATTCTAAAGAAGAATACCCGAGTTATGATACAAAGCTGGGGTTCTAGGTAATACATGAGTCGAAAAGTCACAGTGCGGGGAATGCTTCAATGTGCTATTCAGAGACATATATTTTATAAAAGGAAAGAGTGATACCTATTGAAAAGAATGG
>NC_051414.1:19969583-19969674 GCF_015228065.2 Penaeus monodon
TACACACCGTTTCCTTCAAGTGCAGGCCATATATATTCTCAAATGATATCGCCAGAGACGTAGTCCATTTATATGAATGTGAAACTCATAA
>NC_051414.1:19970049-19971314 GCF_015228065.2 Penaeus monodon
TAATAAAGTAAACCTTTGTGACTTATTATCACCGTCAATTAACACAGTGCATACATTATTCATATGCTCTTGCATTCATATTAAATATTTACAATGCTAACCTGTTAAGAATTAAGAACTGGTATGGCAATTGAGACTGAATCGAATAAAGTACACATATTGAAACTGATATACTGACAATATCGGTAAAAATTGCCAATATGGTAATGAGACACTGTATACAAAGTTTATTTCTAAAATTTCGTACACGTGATATACGGATTGTGTGAATAGCAAAATATGTTTTAGAAAATGGATACAAGGTTAAAATCCCTTCCTTGTAGAGGTCGGCATCCCGTTCAAGTGACGCCAAGGAGAAGGGGGAGAGGAAGCAATGCAATTATGTGGGAGCGAAGGGAGGAAAGCATGTGACTTGCATAGAAGGTGAAGGAAAGATAAAAAGCTTAAGCCGTAAGTCAACACACACACAATATTACGATGTGTTTGTCACACTATAAAATAAGATATCATGTTATATATATGCGTATGTGTGTGATGACAGAAAGAAGATGCATGTAGATGTCAGGCAAAATGAAAGACAGAAAGAGATCATATTGCACGAGGTAATAAACTGATTATCAGTTTTAAAAATCTCGATATGTCTTGTTCAAGATTATGGCATCGAGTGCGTCAAAAGTATTAAAGACCCATTTATGGCAGACTCGGTGCCATGTCAACAGCACCTAAAGTTGACGTTCGCTAATCGTATGCCAATTCTGCCAGGCACGCGCGGTATATCATTCAGAAGAATGTCTCCAATTTATGTCTTCAGGAGAGGTACATTCAGGTGTGTGTTTACAGGTTTTCAATATACGTTCATTCAATGCCGAGTTTATTGATAACAGGTCATTTTCTCTGATATGTAAAGAGAAGGTGAAAAACATTGAGACACATTACGAAACCTGTATATTCTTGTATCAATTATTTTTCTTTTTTGTAGATAGGCTTTGTGATAGAGTCATGGCGTGAGCTTAGTATATGCTAGACATTGTTATGCGATCCATTGGTATAATCAGAACCCTTATATTGAGACGTCCTTGACATGCGACCATCACACAAATTTTCCCTTTCTACCGTAAGAAACTTCTGCAGACACGAACTGGAGAAATTCATGGATCATCATCAAAGGAAATGCTCACTTACATTAAAAAACAAAATCCGTGAATGCTTCCCGGCAGCTGACTCGTACACGATAATCTCTCAGACCATATATCGGATAATACTAG
>NC_051414.1:19971338-19971591 GCF_015228065.2 Penaeus monodon
CGTCAAAATTCTCGCAGAAGTGATATGAAATTCCATTACCTCTGTATATATGCGAACAAGAACCTAGTGGCCGAATAAATATTCAAAATATATCCGTTTCCTTCAAGTGCAGGCCATATATATTCTCAAATGATATCGCCAGAGACGTAGTCCATTTATATGAATGTGAAACTCATAAGCAGTCGGAGTGTGACGCCATAAATCATGATTTATCTCTGCATTCCGAACTTCGAATACGGAAGATTATACGTAA
>NC_051414.1:19972721-19973454 GCF_015228065.2 Penaeus monodon
TTTAATAGGGTCCAATTGGACAGGGATCAAGTAGGATAAAGTAACTCGAAGGTGATAAACTCATTCACTCATCCATATAATATAGCCCAAGGCATCGGCAGTTTCGGTCCGTGGTTTCTTTATGAATTTATGATCGTCGAACGTTCCGGATTTAATCACAGGATCTGTATGCTGCTGCAAGTACCGCTGACAGTTGAAGAAACATATAACACCATCATCTTTTTTCTCCGCCTCAATTCTATCATTAGCAGCCACGAACGAATCAAGAATACAAAAGAAACTGAGGTAAAGAGCAAAATCCAAAGAGAGAAAAAAAAGCCAATCGTTCTGCGCGCAAAGACGGACTGCCTCCCTTCGAGTCTCAAAGCCTCGCTCGCGCCACCATCCATCACCTCGCTCGCCCGCCAGGACCTCCATTCGTCATGAGACTGATGTTAATCGCAGGTGTCCTGACGGGCCCTCCTCCCCCTGGGATTAAGGGACGTCGCGGATTATAATGGCAACGAGATTTAGAAGGTTTGCGGGGCATTTTGCATTATTGTGGGGCGGGGGGGATGAACTGGATTATAAAGGTGACGAAATTTAAGATAGACAGCATTATACAGTACTGTATATCCATGCGTTGTATGTTGCATTATGGTGTGAAATCCCTTCTCATTTAAGGGATCTGCGATGTGTTTATTGGTTCACTAATAAAATGTTTGCATTCCAACTAGATTAGACATAGATATAT
>NC_051414.1:19973495-19974476 GCF_015228065.2 Penaeus monodon
TACAATTCCTCAAATTGCATTTAGGAGCGTTGTGACTCATAATGGCAACGAGATATGAAAGGATCACGGATGAGCAGCACTTTGAATCATTGTTTTTCTTATTTGGCTCTCGCGAGGAATCAGTAAAGCGTATCGATATGACAGTAACGAAAAAATACGTGCCATCCAAACATGACAAAAGGATTTACTGAAAAGAAAAACGGGTAGATAACACGGAAATAGGAACAAAGAAATTTTAAATGGGATTAAGGGGTGTTGTGGTTTATAATGGCACAATAAATGTTTTGCATTATAGTGTATATTTGCAGATTTGCGTTGTTGGTTTTCATCTTTGTAGAATCCCCCTCCCCTCGCATTTTAAGGAATTAGCAACGAGAATATAAATTTAAGAATTACACTTTAGTAAGATATATATAAAATATACTTAGAAAAAGAATAATGAAAGGACGTAAATATATCATAAACAATGTAAATGGAAGAAAAGAGAAAGATAAGTAAAGTAGTAAACACTGTAGCAGATGAGAAAGCAACGCACCGTATCACATGTATTCACTGCTTATTATAATAGTTATTGCATATATAAAAAGGTACAAATTAGTGAAATTGATATTGCAATAACAATCTGTACTAATCTATATACCTCTAGATAGATTGAAGCAATAATCATATATATTTCCATCCTACGGCCATAATGTAAGGAAAGAAAAAATTGAAGTAGGCATTATTTTTTTCACAACACTTATTTATACCTTTCGAGTTTTTGAACAAGAAATAAATATACTTCATACATGTTTTCCGTTTAGCAGTGCATTAGCAAAGCGAAATTGTTAGTTATTTTTTCAACAATAAATCATTGCTTTTCTTTTTTCCAGCAACATGTGTAGATTGCGTTACACTATTTTACTCAGATAATTATGTCAATATTAAAACATTTTCACCATGTAGTAGACGTTTTTTAAGTTAGGATTACTGCGCAAAAAG
>NC_051414.1:19975357-19977106 GCF_015228065.2 Penaeus monodon
CATGACGCACAGCAACATCGAGTTAAGAGGATTAAGTTATTTCTTCTTAACATATATGTTTGTTTGAATTTATCTTCTCGTAATAAGTCAACTGAACATTATTCGAATGTATAAAGTATTTTTGCAACCCCCGTGCATGATTAGTATCTTATCAGTGGAAAATGTTATTTCAATAATGGTCTATTATATGATTTTTACTAGCTTTTATATAGAGTAACATATTCTGTTAGGTTTGATATTGAAAAAGGAAACTGTAATAAATGGTTATTTCTGGTCTTTTTTATATTTTCTCAGTCTCATACCCGAGTTTTGGAATAAACTTTTAGAGAACTTATTATGAGATTTACTTCTGAAACAACTTTGCCAGCGACATTTATTGAATGAATGTCTATAAGAACAACATATTAGTAGCTAAATAAATAAGTTGAAGGAAGCTGATGATTTTCTTAATATATCTCAATTTCCTTTTTTATAAAACTCCAGTTTAATGAGTAATTATAATAAAATGACAGGATATCTCATATCAAATCAATTGTAAGTGCATATCACTTCAATTTATATCAACTTAAAGATCCTTCACTTGAATCACAAAGTACATTACATCTCCTATCAAGTCAGAATACATGTTACTTCAACTTATGTTAGTTCCATGATCCCTCAACTAAATTACAGTACATCTCACCTCATACCAAATCGTATTTCATTTCAGTTCATATCTGCCTCGAAATCCCTCCATTAAATCAACAAACATCTCATCTTATATCAAATCTAAATACCTCAGCTTATATTAGAACCATGATCCCTCAATTAAATCAACGTACACCTCTTCTTATATCAAATCTAAATGCATCTCACTTCATACTGCATCAACCCCATGATCCCTCAACTGTATGGAAGCCTTCGATAAACTGAATCCCATTTCTTCCGCGCTGACCAAGGAGATCCGATTGAAGCCTTAGCCGACAGTTCCAAACAATTAAGAAATGGCTGTTTCCAAGTTGTGAGACTCGGCGGGAATTTAAAGTCCCCGGAACTCTTGAGCAAAGTGTTAGAGGAGCTTTGACTAAGCTGGGAATTCCATGGAGAATATAAGTTGGGATGAGTTCCAGGGAGTGAGGCTTATGGCTAAGAGCGTCAAAGTTCTTAATCTTGATGATGGAGAGTTCGGTATGATCTCCCTTACGCTGTTGTCACCGTCGTGAAATAAGGCTAACTACACCGTGAGTCTATTGTCACGTGTAACAGTAGCGGAATCTGAAACGCAACTTGACAGACACTAATGACGAGGAGATATAAAGGATAACTATTTTTTACCACAGTTTTTGTAGTTTGTTTATCGTAAAGACAAATATAAAAAAAAACCCGAAAAATAAGTGTGTGCTTAATATAAAATCTTGAACTTACCAGAACTGAAATACGAAGCATCACGTTAGCCTGAGTGCACAATCAACAACGTGTGCAAAGAAAGTAAACCGGTAAACAAACAAACACAGTGAACAAAGAGACTACGAAGGGCAATCGGGGAATCCGTTTGCGAAGGGAGAGAGAGAGCAATCCGAGTAAAACAGAAGAGACACTGAGGACAAGGAAGGAGCTTCCGTCCCCAGCCATCTCGCCCTCGTCTAAAACTCCGGCGTAATTGCACAGATTTGAGAGCTGAGAACCTAAATCCGTTTTTACCATTCCAACTGTAATAAGTGCAGAAAGATGACGAAGGGATTAAGTGAGAGAGAGAAAAAAACAAGCCTA
>NC_051414.1:19977535-19978249 GCF_015228065.2 Penaeus monodon
ATTTCTATTAGTAGCGTGTATAGATTATTGAGAGTACGCATTCCCATCCATGCAAACACGCTTACTCTCGCTAATTACGTAGAGTGTAAATATAGATATCATTGAAGTCTATTTTACGGCCATAAAAGGTTAGGGCTTGCTGGCGTCTAGGCCGCTATCAGGAGTGATCAGGGGAGAGAAATGCGCACACAAAGAGAGCGGGAAGGGGAAGGGACGACGTTCTAGCAAGTCACTTCTTCTGACGCATGGAAATTGTCCTACTGTACGCGTGAGAACCTGCG
The DNA here is from genome assembly GCF_015228065.2 of Penaeus monodon. Classification (NCBI taxonomy): domain Eukaryota; kingdom Metazoa; phylum Arthropoda; class Malacostraca; order Decapoda; family Penaeidae; genus Penaeus; species Penaeus monodon. Next base: position 19,977,817 of record NC_051414.1, read on the forward strand.
TCTGCTTCGAATGATTAACTTTGGCACCGTCGAAACTTAAGTGGAAATCATAATTCACCTGCAATAAAAAATTTATTCGACATAATTTGTGAAATACAGTATAATCTCACCCATGATGTAATATATCTTCTGTAGTACTTTTATTCATAATTCTAATAATTTCACTAAAAGGTCGAATAAAGAATGATGCTACGTGAAGTCTGTTCATTATCATGGGTATGATATATTGATGACATATTCAGCAATTTCGTCTATTCGCAGAATGGATAAAACGCTCCTGCAAATACGAGTTTCAATAAAGCCGTTTTGGGACGCCTGAAACCGTTTTACGCCCACCGCCCCTCACGCCTCACCGCCCACGCGTCCCCTCGGTGGCAAAGCTGCGCAGCCCACACTCAGGGCTTTTTGCCGTTCGATCGGCCTCACTCCCTCG
>NC_051414.1:19981844-19982071 GCF_015228065.2 Penaeus monodon
GTAGATTAATCGAGATCTTCGATCATCCTTTTTGTTTACGCCTCACCGTAGACTGAAAAATTCTCACCAGTTTCCGCAAAGAATAAAAAGAAGAGGGAAAAGCGAAGAAAAGAAGGGCACAGGGAAGAGAAAGATAAGCTTGAAGACGAGGAAGAGAAACGCGAGAGTGAGCTTATCGAGCGAGCTTTTCCCACGACGAAGGAAGCTCGAGAAGATGCCGGGCTTTG
>NC_051414.1:19982374-19982501 GCF_015228065.2 Penaeus monodon
GTGGCAGGGATGGAGGTATGAAGAGGGGGGGGGGTTATGAGCGATGGAACGATGGAGAATGACGAGGAGTATCTAAGGGAGGGGAAGATAGGGAAGGTATGGGAAAAAAGGATTTTTTTTTTCGAAA
>NC_051414.1:19983439-19983979 GCF_015228065.2 Penaeus monodon
GCAACTCGATTGTGTATGAAGACTTGTTGTATTAGATTTGATGACAAATATTTATTTTCCATAAATAAAAGATGATGACTGTCCAACGTGACTCAGCTGATGTGGTCTAATTAAACTGTGTAGGATAACATGGTGTATACATTTTCCCATACAAGCGAAAAAGGGTCAAAGATATTTTTCCCATTTTGAGCATTTTGATAATTCAGTTCAGGTTAAAATTTGCATGTTGCTTCTAACTTCACGTAGCATTTCTGCAACTTTCTTTACATCTCAGACAATGAAGGGGGAGTTTAAATCACCGTCTACCATTGGTATAGTTACTGACGATATTATAGAGCTTCACTAAAAAAAAATAGTTAATGCTTTTCGAACGTTTCATTATAGTAACCGTGTTTGTATTTTTCATGTAAAGAACTGCTCCTCCTATGGTCCTATGGTTCTTATCTCAAGAAAAATCATTTCGATTTTTTCAGCTTTTACAGCTCCATTCATTTTTTTTTCTTTTTTATCTAACTTACAGATTGATAAACGGTTTCTCCC
>NC_051414.1:19984298-19985120 GCF_015228065.2 Penaeus monodon
ATTTTATCTACATATTCATCCATCTATTTTATGTATATCTTTGTCTCTTTCTCCGGGTGTGCCATACACTCTTCTCCGGGTGTGCCATACACTCGTTCTCCCTTATCTTATTAATTTGTGACCTGCAGGGGTGTTCTGCATTGAAACTTACTGATATAAGTTGGGTACATTTGATTCCCTATACCAACTACTGATGAAAATAAAAGTCTCTGTTAAGCTCTTTACGCTAGTGGTCTGTCGAATGTAATAATGTTTATTGCAATTTATGTAATGGATTAAGGCAGGAATTCCTTTTAATAACAAAAAGCTATTACATAAAAGCAATTACACTCACTGAAAATATTGGTCATTTTACGACAACTGCACTGTTTGCCGTCGAATAATTTGCTGGTACATAAGCGCAGTCGAGATCGAGTCGAGGCTAAAAGATTAAACATTATTAGAGTTAAGCGATGGACTAACTGTTCGATAATGCCTTTCTGGTGTCATTCGTATTCCCACAGCTATATTCACCGCCCACAATAGTACTATGTATGCTTGAAGGTGAACGCAATTTATATCTATACGTGGCATTATTACTGAATTTACAACATATTGCATATCTTTCAGTTGCAATCAAATGCAATTCAGAACAACATTAAACACTATTGGAACTGCATGTTACTGATTTCGTTACTTCATCTGAATAAGAATACGTACAGGGGAACTATCTGAATGAAAGTGAACGTGCGCGTAAGAGGTGTAAAGTAAGTGCAAGGAACTGATAAGGCAATGAAACGTGTGTAAATACTTTTTTTTTTACTATGAGTAGAAATATTGATC
>NC_051414.1:19985885-19986115 GCF_015228065.2 Penaeus monodon
GGGTTGCAAATGAATGAATGTCCCTCGGCGCTTGTATTTGAGTTGATGAGTCTTTTGTCTTTGTCCTTTTGCAACCACTTCAACTTATCCTTAGCGCGTGTTTGCACTGCTGTTAACGCCTTCATTTACTTACAGAAAAAATACCTTTCTTCCACAAGCCTATAGTGCTCGAAGAAATAAGCACACAAAACCGTCTCATTCTATGCTTCTTCACTTGAGAAAAAAATAGA
>NC_051414.1:19986168-19986445 GCF_015228065.2 Penaeus monodon
ATTCCTCTGTAAAAAGACATGAACTGAGTAAAGTTCAAGTATGACACATTTTGCAACGTGGAGCTTCAGCCAAGAACATACAGCTGCGAGGGCCATTCTGCAATGTCTTCTGCAACGTTCGGCAATTCGCTTGATTTCCCCTGTGCAACATCCGGGTCTTCCTTCGTCGGGAACCTGTCAAATGGAGCGGGAGAGGTTCGCGAACTGGTGGTCAGGGCCTCGCGAAACAGAGATCAAATAGTGTTATTTTTGCCTTATGTTCTTTGTGTGAGGAAAA
>NC_051414.1:19987125-19987189 GCF_015228065.2 Penaeus monodon
ACCCCGAGTCAGTTGCTTGGAAGGCAGCTATGTTCACCCTTTAGACACCACGCGTTACGTAACA
>NC_051414.1:19989568-19990020 GCF_015228065.2 Penaeus monodon
ATATACACGTTTTTCTATGGAGATCACGAATAAGCATAAATATTTCCCCCCAAAAAAGAATAACTGAAAGATAATTGTAGCAGTTTTAGCAGTGCATCTGTACCACGATAGTTCTAACACCTTCACGTGAGCAAATACAGTTGGGAATCATCAAACAGCCTGTAATTAGAACCAGTTGATCCAACTAATTAACACTCGAGCAGCGTAGCGATCGAGGGATTAACCCCTTCGCGGGCAAACTGACTGATCAAATATTTGCGCATCACGCAGATCAGCAAAATGAGAAGCTTATTTGATATCATCTGTGTGGCGTAAATCCAGTGATACGTGACACATGGAAGGTGACACTTGCTACTCATGCAATTGGTGTGGAAAGCGTAAGTAGTGTGCCCTGAAAAAAAGTCTTTCATTTGGCCAGTTTAAACACTGTAATTTCTGTTGTTTTCAGACTG
>NC_051414.1:19990493-19990673 GCF_015228065.2 Penaeus monodon
TGTCCATCTGTCTTCTGATAACTCACTACCTAAATCCAGGGAATCGAGTAGTGCCAGGGAGTCTGTGTGATTTGCTGAAATAAATAAAACACTTAAATACTGTACAAAATATCAGTTACTATATATGAGAAATGAATCCATAGACAGAACAAAAGATTAACAAGTAGAAACAGTAAAGTT
>NC_051414.1:19992908-19993881 GCF_015228065.2 Penaeus monodon
AAGTAATGAAAAAAATCCAAAATAGCAGTTAAATGTCATATGATGATCCTTCATGGTTTAAGATATTAAGAAAAAAATATTAGTAATTATTTGTTCACCTGATTATACCGTTAATCTACATTTATTGTAAATAAACCCATTCATATGTATTTGCATGAGCAATTTTGCCATAACTAATGAACATCACATACTCAAAATAAAAAAAATAGACATTGACAGCTGAAGGAAAAAATGTTGAGTGCACGTGACAACACTTGAAAGATGATCACCTCCAATTACATATATCAAGAGGAAATTATAATTCTTACTAATGCAGTAATGAAGTATTTCATTTAAAATATCATTTCACTAAATGACTATGTATGTGAATAAAAATACTCCATTCATCAACAACAGAAAACAAGGAGCAGGAACCTAACTTTACAAGAGAATTATGTAACCCTCTTCATAAAAACATAATTCAAAAATCTATATAAATTTTTTTCTAGATTATTCGTGTATATTTTGTATATTATAGCTAGATTTTTGCTGGTAGCTTTGATAACAATACAAAAGACGTAAATAATTTGGTACAGTTTTAATAAACGTATAGATAAGTCAAATCACATGTGACGACACTGACGAATTTGGCAACATACCAGGAGGCTTATGCTTCCCTTCCCAGGAAAATATTAATTAAAGATATATATTAGTTTCATATTTTTTTATATCAAAAATTAATCCCCTGCTATGCGGCTATATTGGTACATTTTATCTTCATATGCAAATATCTTTGGATGTGACGAAATGGACAAACCAGGTAATCTATTAAACTCACTCTCCTAAAAATGTTTTAGCCTTGATTCGCAACTATTCATAACTCTTTTCAATCAACCTATTTTGAAACAATAGGAAAACTAACCAATAGGTGACAATAAGTTTGTTCACAGTGGTGGTTGGTGTAACCGATTACTTGTAATCGATCGCAGCGTAA
>NC_051414.1:19994152-19995301 GCF_015228065.2 Penaeus monodon
CACCACAAACCAACAAGCACCACCACACCCTCCCCCACCACCCCAAACACCACATACACACCCACAACACAATCTCCATCACCCACACCTTCCCCATGCATGTACACACACACCTACCACCCCACCCTCTCACACACACACTTTCTATAAAAACCGCATACACCAGCCACAATGAACTCTCAATAAAACATTTAAAACATAAATAATTCTCTGAACACAAACAAGATCCTTTCCCATCTGCATATTAAGTTTCAGCGCAACAGCCGCTTTGCGTCTTGCAGGCTGGTCTTTAACAGATTCACATACATATTTGTTTATTGGAGTTGCAAAGCAGCAGGTAAAAAGCTTATTTGAGATGTAGAGCGGGCATTTGCATTATTCTGATGACGTCTCCTCGTTGCATTCATTTTGGTGACGCTAATGATTCGTTTGCATCTCCTCAACGAGTCTTAACAGAAGGGATCACAGAGAATGTTCATATATATGCTGGTGTGTGTGGGTTTTTAATGGTTGTTTCTTCATTGTGGCTTCTATCGTTTACGGGGGGCAATGGATCTCCTTTGAAAGGCATGACTCATGATTGCTGGGGACAATCTCCCCACAGTTCCTCTATGAGTCATTGTTGTGTCCTCTGCTTTGGTGCAGCGCGATGCACTATCCTCTCACAGCACAGGTATCGTGCCCCCTTTTCAACGTTACTGATGTAATCCAACGAAGGCAGACGTTGATGTGAAGACTGTTGTTGCCTTTCTTGTTTGTTTTTATTTTCTTATGTTACACATGAAATACATTCTGCATGACTTTCCACCATTAACGTATTCCAGTTCAGTATTTGATATACACAAGATTTAATATAAATATAAAATTATCTGGGGTAATCGACCAAATATTTTCCTACATACAGTGCTTCTAAATAAATCTAAAATTATATGCATGTGGTTCAGATTCAATGCAGTATAGATATCTATTTCTTTTTCTGAGGCGACTTAACTCACTACTTCTCTTACTAATTTTTCATACAAAAAAAAATCAATAGAGAAATAGATATGGGACAGAAATATATCTTTTCTACATTTATCTGTACATCTGCCTGTAAAGCTACCGAAATCATAAAAAGTTAGTGATATATCACTTAGAATAAGATAAGCG
>NC_051414.1:19995820-19996050 GCF_015228065.2 Penaeus monodon
ATTCGTTTAAAGTGAGCATACCATTCACCTGTCTATCACACCCGCAGGTTTAAAGATGGTATACCCTGCGGGAGTAAATCAGTGAAGCAGGTTGTGCAGTCATGCGGTAAAATGGATGACGGTTCCTGGTGATTCATTAGCACAACAACAATCACAAAAGGACACGGATGGGCAGTGTCTAATAAAAAGGTAAATATGACATGCAATATTGTGATCATATGCATTCGTTT
>NC_051414.1:19997801-19998068 GCF_015228065.2 Penaeus monodon
TGGTAACAAGAGGTCGAAATATGGCAAAATGAAAAGATCTAACATATTGTTGGTGATATATGATTGGTATGAGCTTTGTAATAATGCGATTCGGAGGCCAAATGTTCTTTTATGGATATGGCATCAGGAAGCTAAGAATATCCACCAATTTCGGTTTTGTTGCCACGAAAGTGTTCATAAAGCATTGCATATTACCATATCATTCGATGCCTTGGTACGGTACAGTTACAGCAGATGACTTACATTCCTGAAAACAAAAGGCAATAG
>NC_051414.1:19998164-19999046 GCF_015228065.2 Penaeus monodon
ATCCACCCATGCTCACACACACATGAATATGATAATTTAAACTCAAAGCTAATATTACAAACACCTATTTTCTCACCATCTACTATTCCATAATACAGCTTATACATGTATAGCACACACACGCATAGAAAGAAAGAGTAAACCCTCTGTCCCTCATATCACCTTTCAAGTCTTGTCATAACAGCGTCGCATTTGATCTAGTGAGCGAAGGTAATGAGCTCATCAGTCCACGCCGGCAAGACAAACGAGAATATCCCTCCGCGTGGACGGGTTCCAGTGCTCGCCTGCCGGAGGGTATTTCGCACGCAGGGACAGTGGGATTTTGGCCTCGGCCTTTACAGTTTCTAGTTTTCTTTTTGGTTGGGTTTTTGCCTGGGTTTTTTGTCTAAAAAATTGGCAGTAAATTCCTGTGAAAGGCTTTTATGACTTTTTTTTTTTGGTTTCTATATCCTATCTCATCTATATAAAACTACACAAAAAACGCCCGCGGTGTGTGTGTGGGCCTTATTAAAAATATATATATATATATATTATTAAAAAAATATTTTTATTATTTATATATATTATATATTAAAAATTATTTTAAAAAAATTTTTTTAATTTTAATTTTTATTATTTTTTATAATTTTTCTTTGTGTATAAAATTTTATGTAAACATATATGTATATTTACATATTTTTTGTTGGGTTTTTGTTTTTGGGTTAAATCAATTAAAACCTACTGGTTTGGGTTGGGGGGGGTTGGGGGGTTTTGGGGTTTTTTTTTGGGGGTTTTTTTTTGGGGGGGTTTTTTTTTCGGGGGGCTGGTTTTTCTTTTGTGTCGTCCGGGGGCCCCCCCCTTCCCTTTTCTCTTCCCTTTTAAAAATTTAAAAAAAAGATTTTT
>NC_051414.1:19999282-19999643 GCF_015228065.2 Penaeus monodon
TTTGTAATTCATTAATAAAAAAATATTTTTTACCAATTTAAAAATTTTTATGGTTTTTTTATTTTATTATTTAATATAATATTTTTAAAAAAAAATTTAAAATTTAAAATTTTTAAAATATATAATTAATTTCATTTATTAAAAAAAAATTGGGGGTTCAATTTTCACAAACCTTTTCCTTTTTTTAACCTCAAAAATTTTTTTTAAAATAATTTTTTTTAAAAATTAATTTTTAAAAAATTTAAATTATAAAAAACCAAAAACCACCCACCCCCAAAGGAACTGGGGTAATACTTCCCCCCCATACAACATAAAATAAATTAAAAAATTCTTATTTTCCCCCCCATATACCGAAAAAAGA
>NC_051414.1:19999713-19999804 GCF_015228065.2 Penaeus monodon
TTGGGGGGGGGGTTTTTTTTGGGGGGGGAAAATAATAATTAAAATTTTTTAAAAATAAAAAAAAAATTTTTTAAAAGAGAGAAGGGGGGGG
>NC_051414.1:19999856-20000009 GCF_015228065.2 Penaeus monodon
CCCCCCAAACCCCCAACCCCACCCAAACCCCCACCCAAAAACCCCCCCCCCCAAAAACCCAAAATTTTTTAAAAATTATGGATTCTTATACAACTTTAAAAAATTAGAGAGTTTCTTCAACTTTTAAAAAAAAAATTTTTTTTAAATAATTAA
>NC_051414.1:20000947-20001055 GCF_015228065.2 Penaeus monodon
GTGTGTATATTTACGTGTGTGTGTGTATATATAACAACATCATGGAAATTTGCAGAGAAATAAAGTGAAGAAAAAAAGGAAACAAAGTAAAAGAGGGGAAAGGAATAT
>NC_051414.1:20001152-20002564 GCF_015228065.2 Penaeus monodon
TAAATATCGGATAGAAGATGGTATAGAGAAAATATAAATATGTCCATACGATTCGCAAATTTTGAAGAATGATGTCACACCATGACTAGACAAATTTAGCCAACGGATGCCCAATAAATAATATGACAAACAGTCACACAAACAAAAGCTAATAGATGAAGATCATAACGCCTATAGCATGAGCACTAATCCTATCTCACTTGTAATTTAAATCCGAAATCTAATACACCACAAGTTATTTCCCTGCCTATTGCAACAGAATGGGAGCAATAAATAGAGAGTCTGTTTGACGGAACTCGTGTCCTGTGGCCTCATCTGCATCACAGCCTGACAGCATTTGCACGGAAATTCACACGTTCCAAAAATTCAAAATCTCATTTTCGTAACCCTGTTGAACTAATAATCTGGTTATGACTTGTCCATCATAGGCTGGTTTATAATTGTGCAATACTGCCCAGACACGATAGATTTCTGTAGTGTTATATCTGTTGTAGAACGTAGTGTAATTTGCTTTCCGTTGCTTTCAGATTGTTTCAATACAAAGATCTTCATATTTGGTTTAGGTAATTCCCTAGCAATTCCCTGCGCTTTTACCACTGTAGGTAACTAAATTATTAGTGTGTTATACTCCATTTCATGTCCATGGAAACAATATGAGGTGATTATCATCATCAAATTTCAAATTATGTGACACTGTAAGTTTCCCAAAGTTTTGTATTGTACCACGTTGCCGATCGCTTTACCTGCCCTAAATACAAGCATGTATTGTTTATTCTTTTTTTTCTTGTTATGTAACAGATCTTGGGAAGAAGTTATCTGTATACCTTGGATAGCACATCTTTCTCAGTTTTGTGGTTCACATCCTGAATCATCTCCTCTCACTATGTTGCGTCACGGCTTGAAGATTCTTCGAAATTTACCAAAAATCTAAATCCACACAGAGGTCCCTGTTGTATGACCACAGTTATTGATTTCAAAGGCCAACATAAATCCTACCTAAAGGTAATTTTTTATTATTGTCAGCGATAGTACACCAGTTCATAGCTATTCAAACTTACACAAAAGTGGAAAAAATATATATATTATTTATCAGTTCTAAAATCTAAACTTGTCATTTAAGTCCTTATTCCGTTAACGACCACAGCCAGGGGCTAGAATTATTTTCATTATAAACTACGTGTTGTGCTTCAGAAACATGACATGACATTATAATCCGCTTGTAGAGATTACTATATATTTCTTTTACAGTCATATCATAACAGCTTAAATGGATTTATTTCCTAAATCCTTATTCATGTCTAAACATGGCCTCGCTCTTATACTTCTCATACTTCACGACACTGGGACCGCCAGAGAAGAGTTTTGACTGAGGAAAAGGAACGAACAAGTGTTTCTGCTTCTTTTTGTGTTAA
>NC_051414.1:20002673-20003449 GCF_015228065.2 Penaeus monodon
CCCTCTCTTGGACAATACGCCCTCTATCTTAAATCCGGTTCATAACAAGAGTAGATTAGTTGAAAGTTAACTTCCTTCATTATTTTTCGAGTAAATTTATGCCCGGGGCGTGGAAAGTTGAGCATAACGGAGAGAATAACTCAAGCGGCAACTAAGCGTCACGGTGAATTTAATTAGCAGCGTCGAGAGCAACTTGTGGGAGCAAGAAATCTAACAGAGAGTGGCCATTTTTCTTGCTGTTCATTTAGCTCCTAAGAAGGCAAACAAGTAAAAGGGGATATTTAGTTAAGAAAGAAAATTAAAATCAATCACGAAAACACGAGATGCTGAGTAACATGATGAAGATTCTGTAAAATCATTTTGTTACATAGTAAGGAAAGAGAAAATTGGAAATAAGTTATTAGAAATTAGTTACTTGATATGAGTCATATAATCAACAGTATCTATTATAGGATAAGTAAAGTAAGATAAGTAAAGGATAATAAATCTAAGCAATGATTTTATAAGAGAGGAAAACGAACATTATAAAGTATTGAATGAAGTATATAAGAATACATGAATATTATTTTTCCAGGCCTTCGATCTCCATTTAATCACGCTCGGGAATCACACACGTTTTTCTCTATCATGACATTTTCTCTTCATTCCCTTTTCGGCCAGTCGTCTGCTTAATAATTCGAAATGTTAGGGAAGTTTTTACTCAAATGTTTGTTAACATTGGCCTAGTTTGGCTCTCGGAGAGGGTCGAAAAATTTCTGAAATGTCGTGCCGAGTTA
>NC_051414.1:20006221-20006375 GCF_015228065.2 Penaeus monodon
GGAAGTTCATATTCCATAAAAACGAAAATTGAACAAAAGGATCCGGCAATTAAACCAGAGCGTGTGTTCTGCTCATTAAGCCATCACGATTATAGAAATATGAGCTTTCGTTATTAACAAACCAGAGATATTGCTTTGGGCCATGTTGTGTAGG
>NC_051414.1:20006982-20008705 GCF_015228065.2 Penaeus monodon
AATGTAGGTTTGTATTGTGTACACAGAAAGAGTATCGGCTTGTATCTTTTAACAGAAAGTTATCTACCCCAGAAAACTTTGACACAAGACACGCTGAAGATAAATAAAAATAACTTGACTGCATTAGCACTCAGTATATACTTCGATCTCTATGGACCATCCATTCTTTACTTAAATCCACGGCCAGTTTCCACTCTGCTCTGCTAAATTCCTTTATGGTAAAAAAATCGATTTTTTCTTTCGAATTCTGTAACTAAAACTCTGGACTAACGACAAATTAAATTTCATATAATTAGTTTAAAACATTTGATTTCGAGGACGACCCAGTAAGGCGTCTTTCTCCTCCATTAAGATCTATTGCAAGCTGAATTGGCCCAGTCCCAGAAGCTCTAAAATATAGTAAGCTCCGCACAGTATCACTTAGCTGAAAACCCTTATCAGTCCCTCTGTCATTAAGCTATCTCTCTTCCCATCAAAATCTATTGTAAGTTGAATCACTCCCAATAGCATAAGCAATAAAAACCTCTAAAACATCATTGTAGGCTTTGCAAAATATCCCGTAACCGAAAGCCACCATCAGGCAAGTCCCTTTAACAGTATTTGGAAAGAGCCGAACACGTTGCACTAATTCCCCTCGCCTGCCAACATGCCATGAACATAATTGCCTCTTCCACTCTTTGTCTTTTCAACAAACACAGCTTTCTGTTTGTGCGAGCGCATACATCCGCTCTAATAAATCTTGTTAATGAGGTGTGCTATTTTTCTTTTCCTTTCTTTTTTCGTTACTCTCGTTGCATGATTATCCGGTGATGGTCTTTAAGAAGAGGGAATCTGTGGAGAAGATAAACTGAAAGGGGTGGAAGAAGAAAGGAGCTAAGGATTAAAGAGAGAGAGAGATTAAGAAGATGATATAGTGAAGAAGAGCAATGAGGAGGAGAAGTGGGGAGGGAAGTGAAGGAACAGCAAAGAGGGAGAGGAGCGGATTGGAGGAAGACAAGGAGAACGAGAAGTGCAAAATGCGTAAAACAGGAGGAGGTTGTCAAAGTGATCCACTCAAACGAGGAAACAGCGCTCGGCCTTAAAAGTAGAGAATAAAAATTCACAATAGGTCATCAACCTTCAGTTTTTGTTTGTGCTTGGCTGGCGCTACGTTCACGAGTTCCAGCTTCAGGTAATTAACAATTTTTTACCTAAATACGACTTTTCTCAATTAAATAACTATTGCCATCATTAAAAACTAACGAAGATAAATTCAGAATATCGTCCTTCCATGAACCGGAAATCTAAAAAAAAAAAAACTTTAATATGAACCAAAAAGATAATAGATAAATAAATAAGAAATAAAAACATTATTTCCTTCAAAGTGACTGTGCCAAAGCCGCGCATGAAACTAATTACTCTGCTTTGTGTTTCCGTCCGAGACAAATGACCCTTCTGGAAGACTTCTTTGTGTCCAGGTGAGAGATACAAAATGCAAGGAGGTTCACGTCGCTCGTAGGGCTGAAAAGTTTCCTCGAGAACGGCCTCGGGGAGCCTTGTCTCGGGGATCAGGTCATTTGGGAGGCGGAAGCGAGCTAAAAGGGGAAGAGATTTATGATATTCAATACCTATGTTGTTTGAAAGATCATAAACCATGGCAGCTTATTTGCAATACTGTCAGCACGGAGAATATGATACATAAAATGGAAGACAAATAACAGAATCAAATGAGGCATACTAAGAG
>NC_051414.1:20010100-20010737 GCF_015228065.2 Penaeus monodon
TCTCCATATCCCTTTAAATGACTTTGCTTTATTATTGTTTACTTTGGTTTGGTGCTTTGGGGTTTTGTGCAGTTTTAGAATTACTTTAACTTTGCTTATATATTAAAATGTTTGATTAGTCAAGCATTTTGTGTTTTGCGTGAATCGAAACCGTATCACGGAGATGCTTTACTTCATTTTCTTAGTCTATTTATCAAAAAGGAATTGAACATATTAATATATCAGATCCTTGCATCTTTCAGTGAACAGAAACAACCTAAATTAAGAAAATAAAAGATACTGAAATGTTGTTGGTAGGTCCGTAGAGTTATATGACACATTCTCTGAAAAAATAGCAAACGGAACGTTCCATATCCCTTTTTCTCTCAATATAAAATATGTATTCATACCGTGAATAATAAGTCGTGTACGATTGTACCGTAAAATTCAGGAAAATGTTGATTGCACTTGCTTTTTCAATTAAGAGATGAAATTTGAACTTTAAATATTCTAAAGAAGAATACCCGAGTTATGATACAAAGCTGGGGTTCTAGGTAATACATGAGTCGAAAAGTCACAGTGCGGGGAATGCAACAATGTGCTATTCAGAGACATATATTTTATAAAAGGAAAGAGTGATACCTATTGAAAAGAATGG
>NC_051414.1:20010875-20010998 GCF_015228065.2 Penaeus monodon
TACACACTGTTTCCTTCAAGTGCAGGCCATATATATTCTCAAATGATATCGCCAGAGACGTAGTCCATTTATATGAATGTGAAACTCATAAGCAGTCGGAGTGTGACGCCATAAATCATGATT
>NC_051414.1:20011238-20012793 GCF_015228065.2 Penaeus monodon
GATAATAAAGTAAACCTTTGTGACTTATTATCACCGTCAATTAACACAGTGCATACATTATTCATATGCTCTTGCATTCATATTAAATATTTACAATGCTAACCTGTTAAGAATTAAGAACTGGTGTGGCAATTGAGACTGAATCGAATAAAGTACACATATATTGAAACTGATATACTGACAAAATCGGTAAAAATTGCCAATATGGTAATGAGACACTGTATACAAAGTTTATTTCTAAAATTTCGTACACGTGATATACGGATTGTGTGAATAGCATAATATGTTTTAGAAAATGGATACAAGGTTAAAATCCCTTCCTTGTAGAGGTCGGCATCCCGTTCAAGTGACGCCAAGGAGAAGGGGGAGAGGAAGCAATGCAATTATGTGGGAGCGAAGGGAGGAAAGCATGTGACTTGCATAGAAGGTGAAGGAAAGATAAAAAGCTTAAGCCGTAAGTCAACACACACACAATATTACGATGTGTTTGTCACACTATAAAATAAGATATCATGTTATATATATGCGTATGTGTGTGATGACAGAAAGAAGATGCATGTAGATGTCAGGCAAAATGAAAGACAGAAAGAGATCATATTGCACGAGGTAATAAACTGATTATCAGTTTTGAAAATCTCGATATGTCTTGTTCAAGATTATGGTATCGAGTGCGTCAAAAGTATTAAAGACCCATTTTGGCAGACTCGGTGCCATGGTCAACAGCCCCTAAAGTTGACGTTCGCTAATCGTATGCCAATTCTGCCAGGCACGCGCGGATTTTCATTCAGAAGAATGTCTCCAATTTATGTCTTCAGGAGAGGTACATTCAGGTGTGTGTTTACAGGTTTTCAATATACGTTCATTCACTGCCGAGTTTATTGATAACTGGTCATTTTCCTCTGATATGTAAAGAAAAGGTGAAAAACATTGAGACACATTACAAAACCCTGTATATTCTTGTATCAATTATTTTTTTTTGTAGATAGGCTTTGTGATAGAGTCATGGCGTGAGCTTAGTATATGCTAGACATTGTTATGCGATCCCTTTGGGTATAATCAGAACCCTTTATTGAGACGTCCTTGACATGCGACCATCACACAAATTTTCCCTTTCTACCGTAAGAACTTCTGCAGACACGAACTGGAGAAATTCATGGATCATCATCAAAGGAAATGCTCCCCTTACATTAAAAAAAAAAATCCGTAAATGCTTCCCGGGCAGCTGACTCGTAACACGATAATCTCCCCAGCCCATTATGGGTAATACTAGAAAAAAAATAAAAAATAAGAAAACGTCAAAATTCTCGCAGAAGTGATATGAAATTCCATTACCTCTGTATATATGCGAACAAGAACCTAGGGGCCAAATTTAAATATTCAAAATAATCCGTTTCCTTCAAGTGCAGGCCATATAATTCTCAAGATATCGCCAGAGACGTATTCCATTTATATGAATGTGAAACTCATAAGCATCGGAGTGTGACGCCATAAATCATGATTTTTTCTCTGCATTTCCGAACTTCGATACGGAAGATTATACGTAAGTTTTCTTGCA
>NC_051414.1:20014040-20014761 GCF_015228065.2 Penaeus monodon
CGCATTTAATAGGGTCCAATTGGACAGGGATCAAGTAGGATAAAGTAACTCGAAGGTGATAAACTCATTCACTCATCCAATAATATAGCCCCAAGGCCCATCGGCAGTTTCGGTCCGTGGTTTCTTTATGAATTTATGATCGTCGAACGTTCCGGATTTAATCACAGGATCTGTATGCTGCGCAAGTACCGCTGACAGTTGAAGAAACAATAACACCATCATCTTTTTCTCCGCCTCAATTCTATCATTAGCAGCCACGAAACGAATCAAGGGAAAACAAAAGAAACTGAGGTAAAGAGCAAAATCCAAGAGAGAAAAAAAAAACCCATCGTTCTGCGCGCAAAGACGGACTGCCTCCCTTCGAGTCTCAAAGCCTCGCTCGCGCACCATCCATCACCTCGCTCGCCCCCCAGGACCTCCATTCGGTCATGAGACTGGGTGTTTAAACGCAGGTGTCCTGACGGGCCCTCCTCCCCCTGGGATTAAGGGACGTCGCGGATTATAATGGGAACGAGATTTAGAAGGTTTGCGGGGCATTTGCATTATTGTGGGGCGGGGGGGGATGAACTGGATTATAAAGGTGACGAAAATTTAAGATAGACAGCATTATACAGTACTGTATATCCATGCGTTGTATGTTGCATTATGGTGTGAAATCCCTTCTCATTTAAGGGATCTGCGATGTGTTTATTGGTCACTAATAAAATGTTTGCATTCCAAC
>NC_051414.1:20014806-20015266 GCF_015228065.2 Penaeus monodon
AAGAAAATGGAAAGATACAATTCTCAAATTGCATTTAGGAGCGTTGTGACTCATAATGGCAACGAGATATGAAAGGTCACGGATGAGCAGCACTTTGAATCATTGTTTTCTTATTTGGCTCTCGCGAGGAATCAGTAAAGCGTATCGATATGACAGTAACGAAAAAATACGTGCCATCCAAACATGACAAAAGGATTTACTGAAAAGAAAAACGGGTAGATAACACGGAAATAGGAACACAAGAAATTTTAAATGGGATTTAAGGGGTGTTGTGGTTTATAATGGCACAATAAATGTTTTGCATTATAGTGTATATTTGCAGATTTGCGTTGTTGGTTTTCATCTTTGTAGAATCCCCCCCCCCTCGCATTTTAAGGAATTAGCAACGAGAATATAATTTAAGAATTACACTTTAGTAAGATATATATAAAATATACTTAGAAAAGAATAATGAAAGGAC
>NC_051414.1:20015321-20015894 GCF_015228065.2 Penaeus monodon
TAAACACTGTAGCAGATGAGAAAGCAACGCACCGTATCACATGTATTCAATGCTTATTATAATAGTTATTGATAAAAAAAAAAGGGTACAAATTAGGGGAAAATTTGATATTGAAATAACAATCTGTACTAATCTATATACCTCTAGATAGATTAAGCAATAATCATATATATTTCCATCCTACGGCCATAATGTAAGGAAAGAAAAAATTGAAGTAGGCATTATTTTTTCACAACACTTTTTTATACCTTTCGAGTTTTTGAACAAGAAATAAATATACTTCATACATGTTTTCCGTTTAGCAGTGCATTAGCAAAGCGAATTGTTAGTTATTTTTTCAACAATAATCATTGCTTTTCTTTTTTTCCCAGCAACATGTGTAGATTGCGTTACACTATTTTACTCAGATAATTATGTCAATATTAAAACATTTTCACCATGTAGTAGACGTTTTTTAAGTTAGGATTACTGCGCAAAAAGTCTTGAGTGTTGTGTATATTTATTTGTCCCCGTCGTCTATATCTATGTATTACCTCTTTATTTCCCTTTATTTATCTACATCTATCTTTTTTA
>NC_051414.1:20016653-20018504 GCF_015228065.2 Penaeus monodon
CATGACGCACAGCAACATCGAGTTAAGAGGATTAAGGTTATTTCTTCTTAACATATTGTTTGTTTGAATTTATTTTCTCGTAATAAGTCAACTGAACATTATTCGAATGTATAAAGTATTTTTGCAACCCCCGTGCATGATTATATCTTATCAGTGGAAAATGTTATTTCAATATTGGTCTATTATTTGATTTTACTAGCTTTTATATAGAGTAACATATTCTGTTAGGTTTGATATTGAAAAAGGAAACTGTAATAAATGGTTTTTTTCTGGTCTTTTTTATATTTTCCCCATTTTCATTTCCCGAGTTTTGGAATAAACTTTTAGAGAACTTATTATGAGATTTACTTCTGAAAAAACTTTGCCAGCGACATTTATTGAATGATGTTTTATAAGAACAACATATTAGTAGCAAAAAAATAAGTTGAAGGAAGCTGATGATTTCTTAATATATCTCAATTTCCTTTTTTATAAAACTCCAGTTTAATGAGTAATTATAATAAATGACAGGATACTCATATCAAATCAATTGTAAGTGCATATCACTTCAATTTAATATCAACTTAAAGATCCTTCACTTGAATCAAAAAGTACATTACATCTCTATCAAGTCAGAATACATCTTACTTCAACTTATGTTAGTTCCATGATCCCTCAACTAAATACAGTACATCTCACCTCATACCAAATCGTATTTCATTTCAGTTCATATCTGCCTCGAAATCCCTCCATTAAATCAACAAACATCTCATCTTATATAAAAATCTAATACCTCAGCTTATATTAGAACCATGATCCCTCAATAAATCAACAAATATTTCATCTTATATCAAATCTAAATGCCTCAGCTTATATTAAAACCCTTTGATCCCTCATTAAATCAACGTACACCTCTTCTTATATCAAATCTAAATGCATCTCACTTCATACTGCATCAACCCCATGATCCCTCACTGTATGGAAGCCTTCGATAAACTGAATCCCATTTCTTCCGCGCTGACCAAAGGGGATTCCGATTGAAGCCTTAGCCGACAGTTCCAAACAATTAAGAAATGCGTTTCCAAGTTGTGAGACTCGGCGGGAATTTAAAGTCCCCGGAACTCTGAGCAAAGTGTTAGAGGAGCTTTGACTAAGCTGGGAATTCCATGGAGAAAATAATGGGATGAGTTCCAGGGAGTGAGGCTTATGGCTAAGAGCGTCAAAGTTCTTAATCTTGATGATGAGAGTTGGGTTTGATCTCCTTACGCTGTTGTCCCCGTGGGTGAAATAAGGCTAACTACCCCGGGGGGGGGTATTATTGTCCGTGAAAACCTTAGGGGAAATCTAAAACGCAACTTGACAGACATTTAATGCGATGGGGATATAAAGGAAAAATTTTTTTTAAAACCACATTTTTTTGTAGTTTGTTTATCTTTAAAAAACAAATATAAAAAAAAACCCGAAAAATAAGTGTGGGGGCGAAATATAAAATCTTAAATTTCCCAAAAACTGAAATACAAAACCCAATCACGTTAGCCTGAGGGGCCCCAATCAAAAAACGTGTGCAAAAAAAAGAAAACCCGGAAAACAAAAAAAAACAGTGAACAAAGGAACGAAGGGCAATCGGGGAATCCGTTTGCAAGGGGAGAGAGAGAGAATCCGAGAAAAAACAGAAGAGACCTAAAGGACAAGAAGGAGCTTCCGTCCCCGGGCCATCTCCCCCTTTCCCGCCCAAACCTCCGGCGAAATTTCACAGTTTTGGAGAGCGGGAAAACCTAAATCCTTTTTACCATTCCAATTTCATAAGTGAAAAAAGTGGCAAAGGGATTAAGTGAGAGAGAGAAAAAAACAAGCCTACTTTTAAAAAAGGTA
>NC_051414.1:20018577-20018706 GCF_015228065.2 Penaeus monodon
GGGGGGAATGGGAAAAAAAGGGATGGGGATTTATAGATTGGTGATAAAAAAAGGAGAGATGAAAAGGGGAAAGGGAAAATATGAAATCACACAGATATGTGGGTATGTGTGTTTTGGGTATTTACAGTG
>NC_051414.1:20018955-20019813 GCF_015228065.2 Penaeus monodon
CTGGGGAGCGAGGAAAAACACAGCCCAAACCCCACAAAAACCCGGGCATTTCTTTAGAGCGTTTTAGGTTATTGAGAGAAACCCCTTTTCCCACCCAAAGAAAACACGTTTACTCTCGCAAATTAGTAGAGTGAAAAATATAATATCATTGAAGTCTTTTTTAAACGGCCAAAAAAGGGTTTAGGGCTTGTTTGGCGTCTGGGCCCCGCTATCAGGATTTGATCAGGGGAGAAAAAATCGCACACAAAGAGGGGGGGAAGGGGGAAGGGGGGACGACTTCTAGCAATTCCTTTTCTGACGCATGGGAAAGGGGGTCCTCCTGTACGCGTGAAAAACCTGCCCCTTTTCGAATGTTTTAAACTTTGGCACCTGGGAAATTTAAAAGGGGAAAAAATCATAATTCACCTGCAAAAAAAAAATTTTATTCGACAAAATTTTGTGAAATACAGTTAATCTCACCCATGATGAAATATATTTTTCTGTAGAAATTTTTTTCTTTAATTTCTAATAATTTCACTAAAAGGTGGGAATAAAGAATGATGCTAAGTGAAGTCTTTTCATTACATGGGTATGATATATTGATAATTTTCGGGAAATTTCGTCTATTCGCAGAAGGAAAAAAACGCTCCTCCCAAATACGATTTCAAAAAAGGGCCCGTTTTGGGACGCCTAAAAACCGTTTTACCCCCACCGCCCCTCACGGCCTCACCCGCCCACGCGTCCCCTCGGTGGCAAAGCGCGCACCCCACACTCAGGGCTTTTTGCCGTTCGATCGCCTCACTCCCTCGCATCGGCACTTGTTTTTTTTCCATCGCTAATATGTATGCATCCAGCAAACTTGTACGAGGGGCAAAAAAA
>NC_051414.1:20024081-20024312 GCF_015228065.2 Penaeus monodon
CTTTTTAAATTATAATATAAAAAAATATTAGGAAAATGGGGTTGGTTTTATGGGTAGAAGAAAAGGATAGAAAAAGGGGGAAAAAGGGGAATTAATAAAAAAAAGGGGGGATAGATAGTTTGGGGGAAGGGGGGGATGGGGAAGAAAAAGGGGGGATTTTTTTAAGGGTTCGATAATTGATAGATGGGAAGACAATTTTAAAATAGTTGGTTTAGAAAATAGGGGATAGGG
>NC_051414.1:20024337-20024705 GCF_015228065.2 Penaeus monodon
GGTTAACTAAAAGTTTTAGCGGGATAGTTGGACAGATAAATATATTTTTGGGGGTAAATAAAAAATATTATATTTTATTTTTTTTTTAGAATAATTAAGGGGATATTAATAATAAAAATTGGGGCCACAAAACACCAATATCCCCAACCCGATTTCAAAAGGAGATACGAATTTGATCTTTTTTTGGGGTTTCGCCTCCCGTAGACAAAAACCCCATTTTCCGCGATAAAAGAAGAGGGAAAAGAAGGGCCGGGGAAGAAAAGTAAGCGGAGGAAGAAAAACGGGGAGAGGACTTTCGAGGGGACCCCTTTCCCCCGACAAAGGAACTCGAGAAAAAGGCCGGGCTTTGGGGGGGGGAAGGGGGACTG
>NC_051414.1:20024830-20025125 GCF_015228065.2 Penaeus monodon
GAAAACCCAAGGGGGAAAGAGAGGTGAAGGAGGGAAGGGGAGGAGGGGGGATGGGGGGGTGGCCGGGGGCGGGGGGGTGGGGGGGGGTAGGAGGAGGGGGGAAAGGGAAAGCGGGGGGGGAAATAGGGGGGGGAAGAAGGGGGGAGGGGGGGGGGGGGGCGGAGGGCCCCCCCCGGGGGGGGTGGGGGGACAAGAAGGGGGGGGGGGGTTTGTGTGGGGTTTTTGGGGTGGAGGGGGTTTAAAAAGGGGAGGAGGTTTTTATAGGCTTAGTGCTTTGGTTTGGGAAGGGGGGGCC
>NC_051414.1:20025292-20025424 GCF_015228065.2 Penaeus monodon
TATTAGGGAAAAGAGGATTCCCAGTGGTATGAAATGGGGGGGGGTAAGGGTAGGAACGGGGAAAATGCAAAGGGTTTTCAAAGGGGAGGGGAAAAATGGGGAAGGGTTGGGAAAAAAGGTTTTTTTTCGGAA
>NC_051414.1:20026493-20027027 GCF_015228065.2 Penaeus monodon
GATTGTGTATGAAGACTTGTTGTATTAGATTTGATGACAAATATTTATTTTCCATAAATAAAGATGATGACTGTCCAACGTGACTCAGCTGAGTGTGGTCTAATTAAACTGTGTAGGATAACATGGTATACATTTTCCCATACAAGCGAAAAAGGGTCAAAGATATTTTTCCCATTTTGAGTTTTTTGATAATTCAGTTCAGGTTAAAATTGCATGTTGCTTCTAACTTCACGTAGCATTTCTTCTAACACTTTCTTTACATCTCAGACAATGAAGGGGGAGTTTAAATCACCGTCTACCATTGGTATAGTTACTGACGATATTATAGAGCTTCACTAAAAAAAAATAGTTAATGCTTTTCGAACGTTTCATTATAGTAACCGTGTTTGTATTTTTCATGTAAAGAACTGCTCCTCCTATGGTCCTATGGTTCTTATCTCAAGAAAAATCATTTCATTTTTTCAGCTTTTACAGCTCCATTCCATTTTTTTTTTCTTTTTATCATACTTACAGATTGATAAACGGTTTTCTCCC
>NC_051414.1:20027374-20028100 GCF_015228065.2 Penaeus monodon
CCGGGTGTGCCATACACTCGTTCTCCCTTATCTTATTAATTTGTGACCTGCAGGGGTGTTCTGCATTGAAACTTACTGATATAAGTTGGGTACATTTGATTCCCTATACCAACTACTGATGAAAATAAAAGTCTCTGTTAAGCTCTTTACGCTAGTGGTCTGTCGAATGTAATAATGTTTATTGCAATTTATGTAATGGATTAAGGCAGGAATTCCTTTTAATAACAAAAAGCTATTACATAAAAGCAATTACACTCACTGAAAATATTGGTCATTTTACGACAACTGCACTGTTTGCCGTCGAATAATTTGCTGGTACATAAGCGCAGTCGAGATCGAGTCGAGGCTAAAAGATTAAACATTATTAGAGTTAAGCGATGGACTAACTGTTCGATAATGCCTTTCTGGTGTCATTCGTATTCCCACAGCTATATTCACCGCCCACAATAGTACTATGTATGCTTGAAGGTGAACGCAATTTATATCTATACGTGGCATTATTACTGAATTTACAACATATTGCATATCTTTCAGTTGCAATCAAATGCAATTCAGAACAACATTAAACACTATTGGAACTGCATGTTACTGATTTCGTTACTTCATCTGAATAAGAATACGTACAGGGGAACTATCTGAATGAAAGTGAACGTGCGCGTAAGAGGTGTAAAGTAAGTGCAAGGAACTGATAAGGCAATGAAACGTGTTAAATACTTTTTTTTTTAC
>NC_051414.1:20028452-20028568 GCF_015228065.2 Penaeus monodon
AATACAAGTATATAGAGAAGAAAAAAACAATATTATAATGACGATGACGTTGATAACAAGAGAAACTATGATAATATTGGTAATAATATGATTAATATAATAAATAATTATGAAGA
>NC_051414.1:20028856-20029082 GCF_015228065.2 Penaeus monodon
GGGTTGCAAATGAATGAATGTCCTCGGCGCTTGTGTTTGAGTTGATGAGTCTTTTGTCTTTGTCCTTTTGCAACCACTTCAACTTATCCTTAGCGCGTGTTTGCACTGCTGTTAACGCCTTCATTTACTTACAGAAAAAATACCTTTCTTCACAAGCCTATAGTGCTCGAAGAAATAAGCACACAAACCGTCTCTTCTATGCTTCTTCACTTGAGAAAAAAATAGA
>NC_051414.1:20029135-20029413 GCF_015228065.2 Penaeus monodon
ATTCCTCTGTAAAAGACATGAACTGAGTAAAGTTCAAGTATGACACATTTTGCAACGTGGAGTTTTCAGCCAAGAACATACAGCTGCGAGGGCCATTCTGCAATGTCTTCTGCAACGTTCGCAATTCGCTTGATTTCCCCTGTGCAACATCCGGGTCTTCCTTCGTCGGGAACCTGTCAAATGGAGCGGGAGAGGTTCGCGAAACTGGTGGTCAGGGCCTCGCGAAACAGAGAGTCAAATAGTGTTATTTTTGCCTTATGTTCTTTGTGTGAGGAAAA
>NC_051414.1:20030041-20030128 GCF_015228065.2 Penaeus monodon
ACCCCGAGTCAGTTGCTTGGAAGGCAGCTATGTTCACCCTTTAGACACCAACGCGTTACGTAACATTTTATGTGCTCAATATATAGC
>NC_051414.1:20032449-20032905 GCF_015228065.2 Penaeus monodon
ATATACACGTTTTTCTATGGAGATCACGAATAAGCATAAATATTTCCCCACAAAAAGAATAACTGAAAGATAATTGTAGCAGTTTTAGCAGTGCATCTGTACCACGATAGTTCTAACACCTTCACGTGAGCAAATACAGTTGGGAATCATCAAACAGCCTGTAATTAGAACCAGTTGATCCAACTAATTAACACTCGAGCAGCGTAGCGATCGAGGGATTAACCCCTTCGCGGGCAAACTGACTGATCAAATATTTGCGCATCACGCAGATCAGCAAAATGAGAAGCTTATTTGATATCATCTGTGTGGCGTAAATCCAGTGATACGTGACACATGGAAGGTGACACTTGCTACTCATGCAATTGGTGTGGAAAGCGTAAGTAGTGTGCCCTGAAAAAAGTCTTTCATTTGGCCAGTTTAACACTGTAATTTCTGTTGTTTTCAGACTGTGTCCTT
>NC_051414.1:20033379-20033557 GCF_015228065.2 Penaeus monodon
CTGTCCATCTGTCTTCTGATAACTCACTACCTAAATCCAGGGAATCGAGTAGTGCCAGGAGTCTGTGTGATTGCTGAAATAAATAAAACACTTAAATACTGTACAAAATATCAGTTACTATATATGAAAATGAATCCATAGACAGAACAAAAGATTAACAAGTAGAAACAGTAAAGTT
>NC_051414.1:20035782-20036148 GCF_015228065.2 Penaeus monodon
AAGTAATGAAAAAAATCCAAAATAGCAGTTAAATGTCATATGATGATCCTTCATGGTTTAAGATATTAAGAAAAAAATATTAGTAATTATTTGTTCACCTGATTATACCGTTAATCTACATTTATTGTAAATAAACCCATTCATATGTATCTGCATGAGCAATTTTGCCATAACTAATGAACATCACATACTCAAAATAAAAAAAAATAGACATTGACAGCTGAAGGAAAAAATGTTGAGTGCACGTGACAACACTTGAAAGATGATCACCTCCAATTACATATATCAAGAGGACATTATAATTCTTACTAATGCAGTAATGAAGTATTTCATTTAAATATCATTTCACTAAATGAAAAATTTTTA
>NC_051414.1:20036248-20036312 GCF_015228065.2 Penaeus monodon
AAAAACATGAGATGATATTGGGTTTTACGTGGTTCATCGACAAAATCAGCAAATTCTGCAACAG
>NC_051414.1:20037473-20037678 GCF_015228065.2 Penaeus monodon
ATACTCTTCTCATTGGGAAAAAAGAATATATTCCAGCCCCCAATTAGCGCACTGAAAGACTCAAGTTCTCCGTAAACATTTGAGGGCATTTCCGTTTCATTGAAGATCAATAAGTGCAAGTCCTCTTTCGCCTGGAGTGGATCTTGAAGTACAAGGCTTGTGGAGAGGACGATTTCGCCGCCGCGCTCCCCGGCTCTTGCGTCCC
>NC_051414.1:20038000-20038963 GCF_015228065.2 Penaeus monodon
ACGATACAGCCAATAATGCATTTTAGACTCCGTTGTATCATGATATATTGAAAGCTGCAAAGGGCGAAAATCGCTCTCAATTATTGCGAAAGATGTAAAATTAGGAGGATAAAGGGGAAAAGAGTATGAGGGAAAGTGTTTATTATTCTTGAGTGAGAAAGCTTTGTAGAACATTATAAAACTTTTTGGGGATGCCTAAGTAATAAATTATATACAAGACGTTGCGTGATAACATTACCCAATTGCATCATGACAAGTTGCAAATCACGAGGCGCGATATATTTTTAAAAAATTACATTACATTAACATTATTTGCCTAGACTGGATTAAAAGATTAAAAGAAAATGATAAATTTGTAGAGCTTTTATGCTCATTCATATATTTTTTACATTTCTCCCTATGATATGTAAAGAGTATTATGTTCACGCCTCACGTCTAAAATTCACGCATCGCTATTTAAATGCACACTCAACGACGGTACTTCATGGTTTTAGAAGCTCTATTTATTTCATTTAGCCTGGGCTGCAACCCGTGATGGGCAGCTTTTTCCACAATGATTGCGCCCAAGCACATGTTGCCGCAAATGCCTCACGGAGCTAAAAATGACGCACACGAGCGGCGCAGCAACGGGCGCGGGGCGAGCACTTCGCGAAACGGCAAAACGACTATTTAAATAACCTGCATAATTACTTAAGCGAATAGAGGCGCAAGATCGGAGATTCAGTTGACCTGTGGGAAATGTTGAGCGCCAGTTGCTGGAGTCCATTTGAACAGTTCTACGACTAGCTTCATTTATATGATAATGTAATTAAATAATTTAGAAGCTATTATTGAAAATAATTAGTTTATACGATCAACAATACCCGTTGACCAGAAAATGGCATTCAAAAAAACACACACAGCGGGGGGGGGGGGGGGTTCCTCGGCGGGGAAGGAGCGCGTTTAAAGAAGGCAGCAACGAAA
>NC_051414.1:20038988-20039121 GCF_015228065.2 Penaeus monodon
TCCCCAAGGAGCCGGCCCCGGATCTCGCGAGCTGCCAGACATCCTCCAAGGAGCCTCGCGGCGGCGTCTTCAGCCTTTGCCTCCTCGGGATGAAGGACCCCTGAGGGCATTCACTTTAACGAGGAAAAGGGGA
>NC_051414.1:20039158-20039248 GCF_015228065.2 Penaeus monodon
ATACGCGCGAGCGGATTTAAAAAAAACATTCTAATTATCCTCATTGTTTTCCCCGTTCCCTAATAGCGTGTCTGTTTTTTATCCATTTTT
>NC_051414.1:20039363-20039637 GCF_015228065.2 Penaeus monodon
ATCATTCTCATCCCCCTCCCCCCCTTTCTCTCCCCTCCCCTGTCCTTCCCCCCTTTCCCCTCTTTTCCCCCCTTCTTTTTCCCCCTTTTGCTGTGAAAAAAACCGAGGGAGGGGAACGATGAAGGTTTGTGACGGTTTTACGGAAAGTTCATGGGCACATTTTTTCTTTCCTGTGAGGGTCAATTTTATAAGGGCTTTTTCGGAAACCGGGAAAAAAATAAAGGTCTTCAGCTCCCAGGCAGGCTCCCCAATCACCAAAAAATTTTTTATCAAG
>NC_051414.1:20039870-20040229 GCF_015228065.2 Penaeus monodon
AAAAAAAAACAAACAAGCAAGCAAATTTTGGGGACTAATCACACTGGTAAATTTTTCTCCCGTCATAAGCATAAACACTTTAGCGACCCCTCCTCTCCCCCCCTTCCCCGCCTTCCGCAGGTACTCCGCGTTGGGGAGGGCGGGGCGGCTGGAGGGGTGGAGGCTCCGACAACGGGTCGAGGTGGGGCCAGGGCCATACCGCTGCAGGTGGCCCACGCGCCGCCCAAATGGCCGCACCCCTTGCACAGGAAAGGGCGGGGGGGTCTTCATATCTCTTTGTCTGTCGTAGTATGTTTTTGTGAATGCGGGTTTTTTTTTTTCCTGCTATATTGTATTTCTGTCGTCTGCCATTTCCCTCC
>NC_051414.1:20040337-20041203 GCF_015228065.2 Penaeus monodon
TTTACACACACATACACACAACTCTCACTCTTTTTTCCTCATGCTCGTTTTTCCCCTTTTTCCTCACGTAATATGTCAAAGGTAGTGGGATGCATTTATAACTGAATTTTAAAGAGCAATGTTTCCCAAAGTGTTTTTTTTCCACGATGTACCAGTCTAGTGCACGTTTTGATCAATATCAAGATCTAAACAATTTCGTCTTTTTGACTAGGGGTTTAAAACAGGTTTACGAGAGTTTACAGACACGGGCCCCAAAAACCCTTTTTTTTGGATCTTGTTTATTTTATTTTTCTTTTCTGAGGAACTTTTGATGCACCCTTATTTGGAAAATTTCGCAAGGCCCAAAAAAGGGAAAAGGAAAGATGAGGCCGGGCCCAAATGTTATTTTCCGGGGAAGAAGGGCACATGCGAGTGATGTGCCTTCTAGCCATTTTCCCCGGAACGTTGAAACTGCATAAGGGGCAGAAAAAATGATAAAGCGAAAAAAAAATTTTTCCCGAAGATGATTTTTTATGCTACTCTGTAAAAGTACTGTTTTCAGCTAAAACTGCAAATTAGTAAAATTTTAATGTATCATTGTTGTTTTCTTAAATTTAATGCGTTAGGATTTTGGGTTAAGTTGGCTGCCCTGCAACAACAGCCTCAAGGCTCAGTTTCGCACAAACCACTTCTCCCGAAAGGGGAAAAAACCTGCCCCCCCTCCCCCCACCTCAGGTGATTATCTCGCAATATTTTCGTGAAATTTTAAAAAATCTAAAACGAGGAACCCCGGGTCTGGAGACAGTGATTGTTTTAAAAGCCGGGTCTTTACTCAGAAGTATTTTATAACGCCCCGGCGTTTTCCCGGTCCCCCCCCCCCCGTGGGG
>NC_051414.1:20042877-20043122 GCF_015228065.2 Penaeus monodon
ACTTGGATATACGTCCCGGGCTTTGTTTCGGGAGCGGGCTGCAATATTCCGACCCGAGGCGGCGACCCACAAAGCGCGACACGAGGCGGACGCGAATTCGAGAATATGAGAGAAATACCGGCCCTTGTGAAGGTCACGAAATGCACTCCGGCATCATTTCGAATCAGTCAACGCGTGATTAGGACGGATAAGCGCTCACGGCCTCGTATCGTGCGCGGGAAAGGCGTGCGTGGCGCCGGGCAGAC
>NC_051414.1:20043172-20043422 GCF_015228065.2 Penaeus monodon
CATGACGGCTGTGGGAACTGTCTGTCGGTTTTAACTTGTGGTCTCTCTCTCTTTTCATTCTGTTTTTTTTTTCACTCTGTCTTTTGTCTCCTTTTTAATCTGCCTGCAGCTAAAACTCTGGGCTATCTACCTGGCTTAGTCTCATCTTTCTTACTCACGCCTGTATCGGCTTCAGAGTTTAATTATTTATCGACGTCTCTCCCCTTTTCGCTATTCTCTCTTAATATTCACAAGCACTCATCTCCCCAAT
>NC_051414.1:20044625-20044696 GCF_015228065.2 Penaeus monodon
AGAGAGAGATATAGAGATAATAGTAGATATAGAGAGGTGAATAGACAGATATGGCTCTCTCCTCTCTCTTC
>NC_051414.1:20052261-20055258 GCF_015228065.2 Penaeus monodon
CCGCATCGACTGTTCCGTTTCCCAGGCCGCAGGTGCAAGTGGTGGAGAGCGCGGCACGGAAGGTTCGTGGAAAGCACTACAACAAGCGGGAGTTATGATCGAGCCAAGTGCGTGATCGAGGAAGGGCCCTTCCCGCACCTCCACGGTCACTGCTCCGCGGATCCACCGTCCTACTCCTTCAACAAGTCTCGGGGAGGAATAACGTGTGCATCGCGCGATATCGTCATACACAATCATCACCAGCAGCAGCAGCACATCCATCAATAACATTAACACCTCATCGTTAGCCAACTCATTAGCATTAATAACATCACAGCCCTTTATTATCTTCACTAAAACAGGTTTGTTTATTGTATTTTTATTATTTTTTTAATATTTTAAATCTATTTTTTTTATTATCGGCTCAGCATGTCCAATTGTCAACATCGAGGAAAACTTCGAAATCCTACACGACTCTGTCATTTTACTGATATTCTTTGCTGATGATGAGCATGATAAAATGTGATAAAGCAAATCGTGTCTCGTCCCCGGCCCACAGCGCACAAGGGCGAGGCTGCCGCGGCTACATTCAGGAGCCGCCTGTACGTGGCCGACTCCTCCCCGGCGATCCGGACTGTACCGCTGGTACGGGACACTACACAGCGACACAGTCTCAGTCCATGTCATAGCGGTGAGTCATGTTTGTGTTTCCTATCTGCTTAGTGATGAATGGGACGCATTTCCGTTAAGAGTTCGAAAGGTGGTCGTATAGTCATTGCAACGTGGTATTTAATGCACAAGAGAATAAACGACTTCTAGTTACTAAAATCCTTAACACGGAATGTCAAAATTTATCAAGTGAGAAGAGGGAACAGTATTACGTTTTCTGATATGCGATCAGAGAGCGGTGCTTCAAAGATACCACAGAATAGTTTTTGTATTTTATTGACAAACTCTAAATTCTGCCAAAATCTAGCGTTATCTCCACTCGTATCATCCAGTAAGTAACATTACCATTCAAACCATCGCAATCTCTCAGTCTTACTCTTCCTCACCGCAGTGGCTTATCCTTGCCCGCCCCCAATCTCCCTCAGGCGAGAACTCGGCAGCAATGCCCCGGCCGACGTCTTCTGACGGGACACAAACGAGGGAGCGTCATCACCCTCACTGCCCAGGCCACCGTACAAGCTGCTCATCCCCTGTGCTTTCAGCTGGTCTGCTAAGTTATCGCCGTGTTTATTAGTGGCTCGGTATTCTTCTCAGTCATTCGGATCAGTAAGATCATCGGGCAACGATGATAGATAGGTAAGCAAACCTCATGTTATAGAGGTTATTTGTACCAGCCCCGTATCTATTGCGTTGCGGCCTGTGTTGCTGGTGCACTCTTTGTTGCTGGGACGCATGTACTGGCGGTGGTGCGTGCGTGCCGTGCCTATGTGTGGAGTGAGTATGTCTCGGTGCGCGATGTTGTGTGTGGTAAAATTTAGCTGCGCGTGATTGTGTTTCTGAAAGACTTCCGCACACCAGAATCTAGTGATCTATTTGTGTACCTCAGCTGGTTGTAAGGGGACTGTTACGTTGATGGATTGTGATATATAAACTAAAATATAGAAAACCGATGTTGGTTAGTTGTAGGCATAATTTAAGTTATTATGTATGTTAGTCTGAGGCAACATATCGCTGCCAGTGGAATTATATTTCCTCATCTGTTGAGAAAAGATGAAAGAGAGGGAGGTATATGTGCAACTGAATACAAAAATGTAGAACCGTCATGTAATCATGCACTGTACTTAACCAGAATCTACAAAAAAGTCGGCATAGTATTATAAGGGAAACCGCACCGTTAAACAATAGCAAAGTCTTATATTGTGTTTCAGGATTATAATTTCTTCTGTTCTTCTTTCCTTCACATGTGTATCAGGATTTTTGTTTCAAGAGTAAGGAAAACAGACCTTTTACTAAAGAAAACCGATGTAGTCAGGAATTTTGCATTCCCTTCTGAAGATACAAGACACGATGCACTTCATCTCGCTCATATTGACACAAGCATGGTCATGGAATGGTGGTATACATTGCACTCAATGATCTCAACTCAGCTAGTGTTCGCATACAATTTTCGTTCAAGGACCATGGGGAGAACAGCCTTAGCCTGCGTGGTTGAGACAGCTGCGACTACGACCATTATCGAGCTACTTAAGCACAGATTCTGTTACATAAAAATGTCACGACTGAGACATCAGGTGTAAAAAACAAACACAAAAAAACAATAAATGGAGAAATGATATAACTCTATATCTCTATGAATTAAAAAAAGATAATGCGCCATGTTTTGTAAGTAACCAAGGTGAATTTTACCGCTGTATCCACTGTAAGGAAATAAAACAAAAACACAAAACTCCTATTTCCTATTATTTACTCCAAGGCAAGAAGTGACGAGGCTGCGGCGAGAAGCTGGCCGGAAATAATTGCGCTCCGACACAACAAATGGAGTCACATGTGAGGGAAACAGCAGCAGGAAAAAGCACTGCGAGAGGAAAGGGAGGTAAGGAAAGACAAAGCTACAATAGACACCAAAATTAATAATTTAGTAAGTTTGGACCTTACTGTAATCCACTGTATATAATTAATTTATTCTCGTACAAAAAACATATACAGAAATGCGGACCAGGAGATACATAAAAGCTGGTTTATAGAACGGCAATACACAACAATTGCCGCCGGCTGGTAATGCCTCTGGCAAAGCCATTAGCCGATGTAGAGGTATTTTATGTTTGCCTTTCCTCATATGTCCGAAGAACAATAGTTGCTGCAGTGAAAAATACACTAGGCATGACTTTATGATGTGGCAGCAGTAGTTTGCAAGTAGCTTTGATGCGATTTCTTTCTATGAAAATGTGTGTATACGCAGGCCTGTCATCAAGTGGACGAGAGAGGCTGTAAAAGAGGACTCTCCAAAGCCGGTCCTGCAAAGCTTCCAACGCGGTGTTTATCTGTTATCAGTAATATTTATCTTTGATG
>NC_051414.1:20056312-20056677 GCF_015228065.2 Penaeus monodon
CGAGGTTAACGATGTTTGATCGGGACACAGGGGACGATTCACGAGGACACCGGCGCCCGTATCCCGGGACGTCAAATTCTGCAGAAAGAATGATCTCGAAAAGAAGCATCTAGATGAGCGCGATAAGGCGAGATTATCTTGGGTCGAATTAGGGGATTTTTTTCTTTTTAAAAATTTATCGATCGTGTTGGGGAATGATGATGTATCGTAACTTACCAAAAGGTACAAATCTTATCTTTCGGATCTTTACCGAGTTTCCGTGGGATCCGTGCTGAAATTTCTGTGATGGTCATTATTTGCATTTATTCACAGAGAAAAAGAGTGCTCAGATATTTCAAATAAAGTTTTACAAACGGTTAGAAAGT
>NC_051414.1:20057331-20057417 GCF_015228065.2 Penaeus monodon
TAGCATTAGTGCATCACATATTTGATTCTACATTCAGTCACTATCACTATATGGTATCTTCATTCATATATATGGTGATTTTAATG
>NC_051414.1:20059241-20060305 GCF_015228065.2 Penaeus monodon
TCCATACGAATCACCTTATTCACTCTCTTTGTTATTTCGAAAGTCGTGTATTTGTCAAAGTTAAATTCCAAAAAATAATAAATGGTTTAAACACAAATGTATTGCGAAGAACAAGTATACACGCGTACATAAAGACAGTGTGTTGATATGAAAAAAAAAAATGAAAGATAAGAAAAGTGTAATCTGCAGATGATAAGAAAAGTACAGAAAACCATTGCTCAATGTTTATTAGAGCAAAACATGTCCAAGCAATGTAACAAACAGTAAAATAACTGGCTCGATCTCCAATGCAAAAAATCGTTCAGACTTGGAAATTCCTATCAAACACTGACAGAACTTTCCTTAAAGACATGTACATGTTACTAAACTCCCGATAGCTTGGAACTCTTTGAGTGAAAAATAGGCCAAGTTACCCAATCCTAGGATAAGGAGATTTCTTAGGAGAACGTCCTTAAAGATGTTCCGATACAGGAGAGCTTGTTGACCTAAAGTCGACGCAGATCCAAAGCGCTATCGCGTAAAAGAAATGGAAACAAATTACAAGTTGATTAATTTTGTGAATATCCAAATGATTATATGTTCAGTTAGCGTACATATAATGTTATACAATAAGTAAATTGGCTTTTTTACTGTACTTGAAACCGTGAAAGCTACGTAATGTTATTTCGAAACGATTAGGATAGCACTGAGTCTATGTAACAAATCACAACTGAAATTGTTCTGGGGACTAATTGTTATATATTTAGCTTATCGATCTGGCTAGCATTTATTATTACTAAGGTATAAATATATATTTCCTTTTTGGTTTTTGTTAACCAAGCAAAAATTCGAACTGCCACTTATAAAAATCTAATCATGGAAAATTATTTTCCGGGTGAGAAGCACCATCTTTTAATTTATCTATAGATTCCTTCTTTTCTCACATCATTTATCCGTGGGACTGACTGAAGATTACATTAAAAAAAGCGACACATACGCACCCATATTTATTATACATAAATATATCTCACTCTCTTTCTCTACTTTGCGTTATATTTTATTGTTTATATGTCTAAGAATTACAT
>NC_051414.1:20060894-20061770 GCF_015228065.2 Penaeus monodon
ATCCACTTTTTCTCCCAATCTTTCCCGATCTTATCCGATCTCACTTGCCCATTGGTTCGACCTCCCCGTACTGAAGCTATAGTTCCCAATCTATATCTGAGAGTAACGTCATGGGCAGAAAAGGTGCTGTATTCCGTCCCTCTTTCACGTGTTTTTACTGAGAGCGATACCCTGCGCGTGAAACTATCTGCGAAGTCATATCTCCAGCTATTGCAAGACTTATTTGCCTATACTCTCGCAAAATTGGGTTCTTTTCTTTCAAAATAGCCGAAAGGGATCGTTGCTTTGGGCATTGCAATTTGGCAGCGAAGGGAATGTGTTGCAGTAGACGTTATCGTTCTGTGCAATATCCAAGCGAGCAATAGCAACAATTGCGTGTGTGTGTGAACGTGTCTTTTTTCTTGCGTGAATGTACGATTTTTCGTAGTTGGTATAAGTAGACTTGGAGTTGTTCTTACATAACAGAATATTTCTTAGAAATAAGGAACGTGAGCCTTTTATTTGGCTAACCAGGGCTTAGAAGCATATAACATACAAGAACTCAAAGTTGCAGATACACAAATAAAGAATAACTAAAGCAAATCATAAGACAATTATAGGCAAAAAGGCTCACAAGCACCCAACAAAGACATAACACACACGCACGCGCGTGCGCGCGTAGACGCCAACCAGACACATATGGCGGCTTTTTGACGGTT
This sequence comes from Penaeus monodon, assembly GCF_015228065.2. Lineage (NCBI taxonomy): Eukaryota > Metazoa > Arthropoda > Malacostraca > Decapoda > Penaeidae > Penaeus > Penaeus monodon. The sequence continues at coordinate 20,061,593 of NC_051414.1, forward strand.
CACTAGTAAACAAATCACTAACATGGTCGACATGAGTGACTTCGATTAAATTGTCTTGTTAAATGACTTATTTTGTTCCCATTAGATGATATTATAATCTGCTAAACTGTGGTCATATTTGTGCCGACCAGGAGTATTAACTGGAGTATATTAGTTGCTTTATTATTCTCTAGAAGAT
>NC_051414.1:20062038-20062537 GCF_015228065.2 Penaeus monodon
TGAATACTAGTTACTAGTTATCAATAGAAATTGCTATCAGTAGTAATTTTGTTACCCTAAATTGTTTGGACGATTTTTTTCTAGTTATTAAAAACCTTTTGTGCTGTATAAAGTAGTATGTAAATTATTTCTTTTTCTTCAGTTAATGCGAAACTAAGGTGAGAAAAGCTTTCCTCCTCGCTACATTCACTATTATTACTAACAGCGTCCAGTCTGTTTTCTTCTGCTAGTCTCCTGCCGCCTACAACGATAGGGAACAAGTCTTAACATATTACGGTAGTTTGTTTACATGGATAGCAAGCTGAGTGTTGGGAATGTTTTGACGAAATCGGCAAGACGAAGTAAACAGAACCAAAACACAGCTTGTTTGCGTTTCTCGTTCAAGATGCGTCTATAGCCGACCAAACAAACATCCAGACACATAACGGAACCAGACATCCACACAGCTAGACATTTAAGCGACATAAACACACACATCCACGCAGACACATAATCGACG
>NC_051414.1:20062712-20062898 GCF_015228065.2 Penaeus monodon
GCCAGACACGTAACCACCACAGACGCAGACGCCCACTCCGTCACATTACTTACACTCCCTCATAGCAGACTCGTGCACTTTTATTCCACATACATATAAAAGCCTCTTTGTTCCAGATGTAGCCTTTGTACCATTATGATTGCTACTGTTTATGACGGTCTCAGCGGACTGGGGAGAAAATATGCA
>NC_051414.1:20062927-20063010 GCF_015228065.2 Penaeus monodon
CCAAAATAGAGTGTTCAGAGTAGAATGAGAATGAAGACATATTGCTAGAGGTTTTTGAGTACAAAGGGATATACAAAGGGATA
>NC_051414.1:20063960-20064329 GCF_015228065.2 Penaeus monodon
TTCTATAAGAGCAGTTAGCAGATGGCCAAGTATTTACTCCACAATAACACAAATTCTTGTTGTATTTATTCATATCTACAATACTATGAAAACCACACATGTCGTAACACCTACGCGCGGAGTATATATCAATTCATACGTCCTCGTCTGTGAGTGAAATGCTCTTTAAGATTATTTACAGATACTGTCACGAAATATCTCATGTCCTGTATTTGAAAGGGATTGATATTGTTGTATATTTGTGGCGCTTCATTCAAGTTATAGGGTAGGAATGTCGGTTCCAGGTTGCTCGTTATTTACTTTATTCAATCTGCCAACTGCTATTTCTTCTTATTCATATCAATCCTCCTCTCTTCGTCCGATCCCTTT
>NC_051414.1:20064451-20064664 GCF_015228065.2 Penaeus monodon
TTGACTTACAAGGTACATACCCTTCAAGTATATATATTTTTTCTTCTCTCACTTTTCCTCTGGCCTCATCCCTTCGTGCGTTAACTTTTCCCATTTCGAGCAAGACCGACCTCGTAAAAATAAAGTTGATTTTATTTACCTAAGTCATTTCGCTACAGGAAAGTTATTTTGTTACGTGGGCAGCAGCTGAGGGCGAGCGCTTATCATTGCAAA
>NC_051414.1:20066952-20067240 GCF_015228065.2 Penaeus monodon
AGATGCTGAAAATGAGCCTCTCTGACTACGGTCTCCCTTTCCCCAGGTATTTTGGGTCCAGAATGAGCTCTGCATCCCGAGGACTCGTTACCCCGTTTTAACAAGACAGACTCGGAGCCCTAACAAGGCTTCATTTTGCCCCAGAAAATGACCATGAATACAAACCCGCCGTTCCTTCCTCTTAACAGCATATTGTGTTCGCTCAAAGGATTCCATCGGTATTGAGGCTAAAACGAATTCAGGGTCCCTCTCTCAGTCTCGGTTTCGGTCTCTGAGTCCATTTGTCTG
>NC_051414.1:20067396-20067723 GCF_015228065.2 Penaeus monodon
GGTATTTTGTCTTCTTTCCTGAACTTAATGTATATCGTCTTATGATTAATGAATATTCAATATACATTTTTCTTGGAGATCATATAATTTCCACGGCATGTTAAACTAGACTCAGCTGAAGGGAACCCATCAGCAGAGGATAATGCCCATTGATTAAGCTAAAACCCTTATTTCCATAGGCTATTATGCAGACGATAAGCATTCAGCAGGCAACGAATTTTCAATAAGCGAGAGCGAGATTGCATTTCAATTTAGTCGAAGTCGGTGCCTACGCCCTCTCCTCGTGGAGACTTACAAAGGATTTCTATGCGGACTGAGGGTTGGAGG
>NC_051414.1:20068083-20068717 GCF_015228065.2 Penaeus monodon
CTTGATATTGATATTAAAATAGTTAATTTAACATAATAACTGATCCATACACCTACGATTCTTCTGAAGTAATATAGAATAAATACATATTTTTTTCAATAATCACGGCGAGTAAAGCCGAAAAAACATCATATTAATGAAAAATTATTCTTCAAAAAACCGGCGGGTAAAACAAGAGAAGGAAAGAGTGCAGAGAAGAAGGAGGTCTATTCCTACATTCCCTGAATATTCATATCCACTAAAGCCATCCCCTAACCCGCTGCTCAAAGGAGGAAAGTTAGTAAATATCAAAGAACTTGGAAACAGGAAGATGGAGCTCCAAAGTTGAGAGAAAGACGCACGTATCAAACCCTGAATCTATCCTATGGAGGGCCGCTAATACCCACGCGGTCTCTGTGCATGAATGAGACCTGCTGAATGCCCTGGATTTGGGGAAGGGACGCGGCTCGTCAATTCTGCATTTGTTTCTGGCGACCCATTTATCTGAGAGCTGTTTTCAATCCCGGTTTCATATTTTTCTAATGACACGCCGCGTGTATATTGCTAAACTAAAGGGAAAGGAAAAAAATTATATGAATAAAAACGATCTATGCAAATAGAAATAGGTTTGTTATATTAAGCTCATACCCTAGAA
>NC_051414.1:20070542-20070968 GCF_015228065.2 Penaeus monodon
TAAGAAAGAAAAATGTTGAATCAATAAGACCATTGAATTGATACGATACCACCAAAATTATAATACGAAAGTCAGAAAAAGGAGAACCGGGAGATGTTTTGAACACAGTGAAGAAGAATATATAAAAGAGAGTCGTAGATATGGAAGTGGAATGCAATGGAGGATCACTTAAAGTTAACCAGTTCGCTGAAGGGAAACAGGAATCCCAATTGAATTTCGAGTCTCTGGGAAATGCAACAGAAGAGAGGGGAAATAGACTTCATGTACAAGGCTGCAGGGTGAGCGAGGGGCGGGAATATCACATAAGAAGGACAAATTCTTTTATGGAAAAATGTTGGTCCTCCCCATGCTATACCGGGAGGACCGTGAATTCTCATATCACCCAAATGCACTTATTTATAGACTCGTTTCGAAGCAATACAATTG
>NC_051414.1:20073314-20073573 GCF_015228065.2 Penaeus monodon
AATCCTTCTCATGCAATTCAGGAAAATTAATAAGAGCGATAATGACATGGACTGCTATACAATTATCCGCAACAAGTATCAGCTAAAAGACGAAATTTCTCCGCAATAACAATAAACATTTACCCTCATTTCGGTGTCTCTTGGAATTCCAATATCAACGAACAGTCTTCCTTTTGGAGAATCCTTTGTGTTTTGCATTTGGTTTTTGCGGTTTAAATGGGGTTTTGGGTTTTTGGTGTTGTTGGGTTATTGTTATAGC
>NC_051414.1:20073615-20074040 GCF_015228065.2 Penaeus monodon
GGGGGGGGGGTTTCTTAATGGTTGCTTCTTGTTTATTTTTTGTTTTTGGGGTGTGTTGTTTGGTGGGTGGGTTTTTTTTGTTAAATCTATTAATTTTCTTCCCTTTTTGATTTTTTATTCACAAAAGTTAACACAACCAAAATTCATATTTAAAAAGTAAAATGTTTTTTTTTTTTTTAAATGCCGAACCCCACGGGGTTTCGCTTTAATCCCCTTTTTTTCCCCCCCGGGGGCTAATTTGAAATTGGGGGAAATAAATTTTTTCATCTATAGTTTGCTCTCTTTTTTCATTTTCTGCTTTTTCCCTTTTTGGTTCCCTTTTATCTGACAAACGAAAATTTGTGGTTAAACCCCTTTTTAAAAAATTATTTTTCTTTCGTAATCACATTTTTTGTTTTTTTTTGTTGGGGAAAATAGAAAATCTC
>NC_051414.1:20074131-20074220 GCF_015228065.2 Penaeus monodon
AATAATAAAAAAAAAAAATTTTTACCCTAAAAAATATTTTTTTTTAATAAAATTTAAAGAAATTTGTTTTTTTTTTGGGGTGTAAGAAA
>NC_051414.1:20074421-20074578 GCF_015228065.2 Penaeus monodon
TTTTTATATATATTATTTTTTTTATTATATAATATTATATAATATATATATTGTTTGGTTGTTGTGTGTTGTTGGGGTTTTTTTTTGGTGTTTTTGTGGTTTTTTGGGGTGTGTAGTTATTAACATTTACAATATTAAAATTTATTAAATTTATGTT
>NC_051414.1:20074743-20074938 GCF_015228065.2 Penaeus monodon
AAATTTAATTAAAAAAATTATTATTTTATATAATAAAATATTTATTTCATTTAACCCTTAAAATATAATGATTAAAAAATTATAAAATTTTATATTTTTTTAAAAAAAAATTTAAATTTTTTAAAAATAATATATATAAAAATAAACCCCTTATCAGAGGGTAAATTTGTATATTGTTTATAATTTTATTATACC
>NC_051414.1:20076686-20077305 GCF_015228065.2 Penaeus monodon
GTATGTTAATGGGTATGGTGTGTTTTGGGGGGACGCGCGTCCGCATCGGTCTTTCCTTCGAGAGAATACTGATCAGCATAGATATCAGAAGCTCCTTGGGAATTTCCCGCCGCCTCCTCGCCGAAACAAAGCGCGGGAAAAAGAACAATAGAACTATCATTTCGGACCCTCTTCGCGGCTTTCCCCCGCCGGTCTGCCCCTCTTCCAAATGCGCTGCGCTTTTTTTTTGCGTCCTTGCTTCCTATGGGCATTCGTCTTGTGTTAGCAACCAAAAGACTTTTTTTTGCCTTAGGATCAACAGAGAGTCCAAAAACGGAATATTTGCTGTTAAAAATCTCACGCGGTTTTTGCAAAAAAAAAACGATTTTGATATCGGATGTAACATGTCACAGAATCAAAACGTATTCTGTGCAGTTTTCAATCCCGTTAATGGTCGTGTTCCTTTGTGGTTCGCTGCTGTGTACGGCTCTTTTGGAAATATGAAACTACCCAGTCGTGTCTCGGTTGCGACTCCGACCCGGCGAGCGCCACGGGAGAATCTATTCGAACTACCTGTAAGCACTACTTTTTTAACGGCAAAACAACATTCAAAATTTTCCCAAAATTTTGTTTTTCTTCC
>NC_051414.1:20077677-20077750 GCF_015228065.2 Penaeus monodon
TATTAAATTTTTTTTTTTTTTTGTAAGATATATACATAATTTTTTTTTATAATATAAAAAATTTTTTTTTTAT
>NC_051414.1:20078741-20078816 GCF_015228065.2 Penaeus monodon
GTTGTTTTTTTATTTTTTTATTAATTTTAAAATTTTTTTTTTAAAAAAAACACCCAAAAAAAAAATTTTTTTTTT
>NC_051414.1:20078869-20079100 GCF_015228065.2 Penaeus monodon
TTTTTATTTTAAAATTATAATAAAATAATTTTTTTTTATTATAAAAATTTTTATAATTTAAAATATATTATATTATATATATTTTAAAATATATATATTAAATTTTTTATATATTTAAAATATATTATTAAAATTTTTGTATATGTTTTATTATAATTATTATATTATAAATTATAATATATTTAATAATATATTATTTATATTAATAATTTTAAAATATTATATAATATA
>NC_051414.1:20079142-20079336 GCF_015228065.2 Penaeus monodon
ATATATTATCTTAAAATTTTTTGGGGGAAAAAAAATTTTTTTTTTTTTTTTATAATTATATAAAAATTAATTAAATAATTTTCAAAAAAAAAATATATAATTTAATAAATATTAAATTAAATTTTTAAAAAAATTATATTTTAAATTTTAAATTTTTGGTGTGGGGTTTTTGGGGGGGGTTGGGGTGTGGGGGG
>NC_051414.1:20079480-20079548 GCF_015228065.2 Penaeus monodon
TTTAAAAAGGGGGTTTTTTTTTGGGGGGGTTTTTTTGGGGTTTTGGGGGGGGGCGGGTTGTTTTTGGG
>NC_051414.1:20079612-20079765 GCF_015228065.2 Penaeus monodon
AAAATTTAAATGGGGTGGTTTTTGGGGGGTTTTTTGTTTTTGTTTTTTGTTTGGGGGTTGTTTTTTCCCCCCCCCCAAAAAACCCCCCCCCCCCCAAACCCCCACCCCTACCCCAAAAAAAACCCACCAAAACCCCCCAAAACAAAATTTTTT
>NC_051414.1:20079820-20080131 GCF_015228065.2 Penaeus monodon
TTTTATTTAAAAATTTTTTTAATTATAATTTTTTTTTTTTAGCTTTAAATAATTTTTAAAAAATTTTTTTTAAAAATTTTAATTTTTTATTTTTTAAAAATTAGATTTGATATCAAGACGAAAAATTTTTTTAAAAATTTTTTTTAATTTTTAAAAAAAAAATTTTTAAAATTTTTTATTTAAAAAAAAATTTTTTTTTTTAAAAAAAAAAAATTAAAAATATTAATAATTTTTGGGGGTGGGTTTTTGGGGGGGGGGTTGGGGTTTTGGGGGGGTTTTTTTGTTTGGTTTGTTTTTGGGGGGTGGAGCAT
>NC_051414.1:20080168-20080747 GCF_015228065.2 Penaeus monodon
CACAAGGCTTTATAAGAAAATTCCTCATTTCAAAACGAAAATTTGAAAAAAAAATTAATTTTCCCGGACAAAGAAAAAAAGGAAAAGCATTTTTTTAAAAAAGAACGCCCTATTTTAAATTTGGGGGGGTCAAAAAAACCCCAAATGCGGTTTCATTTTTTACAAATTGGGCCCCAAATAAAAAAAAGGGGGAAAAAAATTTTATGCAATGGAAAAAAATTTCGTAAAAGAAAAATGCATGGGAAAATGAAAAAAGGGTTGGGAAGGGTAAAAAAAATAACAAGGGGGGTTTTTTTGGGGTTTGGGGTTTTTTTTGGGGGGGTTTTTTGGGGTTTTTTTTGGGGGTTTTGTTGCTCATGTTTTTTAAAGGGGAAAAGCCAAAGGAAAAAATTTTTTTTTCCCCCCCCGCAGCCCCCTCGTTCATTACTCTAACCACTAGACCCTCGGCAATTGCAACTAGCGGTGAAATACTTTCACAGTTCCTCCCTTTCATTAACCATTCCCCTTCCCTCCCACCCCTTGACCACGCTGGGCATCCACTGCGTGTGGGTGGGTGTGCTGGCGCGCATGTTGTGGGTG
>NC_051414.1:20080795-20082234 GCF_015228065.2 Penaeus monodon
ATACGATGAGTAATGCTACTGTTCTAGTCGACTATTACTTTTCTTTTGCTTTAGAGGTGTCCCTTTTATAAAACTTCTCTGGGAATGAACATTTGAAGTTAGTAAGAAAAACAGATCATAAAAAAGATCGAGAAACGTGGCACCCCCAGACACCTATTTCATTTCCACAATATCCTTAAAGAAAACCTCTCATTTCTTTTAGCATTCATGTAAACTTTAAATATCATATTAACTATAGTTTCCTACTCTCAAAATTTCTATATCTGTCGGTATCATAAAGAAAAAAATATATATATTTTCTCATGCGTTTGCTCACTTTATTAGTAACTTCATGATATTTCTGCTCCTCTCCTTTCTCTAAAGTCCTATTGAGGTTCATGACTTCCAACCGGAGATATGTGTACCTATATTCAGTTGAGGGGAATTCCTATTGTCTTAGGAATTATTGTTGGCAGGATAGGTTCTGTTCACTTTGTCCCATTTCGTATAACTTTATCAAGTATTTACGTAAAGGTACAAAAACCTTTACGTAAATATCTGATATGTATTTCTTATATTCTAGGTATTAGTGCGCACTAAAACTTTTCAGCGTATATGCTATAAATCCTTGTAGAAAGGTATTATCTACCTATCTCTCTCTCTTTCTTTCTGTCATGAATAGAGCACAAAGGATTACAAAGGTACTGATTAAGGCAATTTAAGATATAGTGACAAAGGAGGCTATAAAAAACAGATAATATACGTTTCATCAGAATATAAATAAAAATAATCAGACTTTCAGAAAAAAAAATGGACAGATAATCACGTAGATAAAAAAAAGAAAGTCTGGAGGACTAATAATGATAATAACAGTATGTCACTTTCTTTGTTCCATTTTTTATTTATAATTACCATCATCATTATCATCACCAGGAGACAAAATTATATCAGTATAAATGAAAAGCGTGAACCTAGTTGCTGCATTAGGCTGTAAATTGTGTTCTAGTGTCACGTGACTGTTGCGAAACTCTATATTAGTTTCCCCCCAACTCGGCCGGAAATTAACATAAGCATTCAACGAATTAGAAAATTATTAGATACATTTTTCTAGCATCATAGAAATTTTTGAAAGGTTTTACGTGTTTGTGAAAAAGATAACTCTCGTGATCGATCTGAACTTTGTTGCGGATGATTTCAGATTGCATGACTGTTATCTACATGTTGCATGACTCCAGCTGTTATCTGACCGCGGAGATAAAATAGATTCGAAGTGACGTTCATTGCATGATTTATCACTGCAAAAACATGGGTTATTAAATCATAGTTTAAAATGCTTTGCACATGCAACCTAGAGTCAAGAGAACAAGATATTGCATATTATGATGCATCAAGCTGACATCCTTAGCTTTATAGTTACAGATGATGACCCATGATCTATGATTAGGAAGCACGGACTGCCG
>NC_051414.1:20085454-20085781 GCF_015228065.2 Penaeus monodon
CCCCGAACATCTTTTCACAAATAAATGAGTACAATCACCGCGCTAACAATGGACACAGAAATTCCCCCGAAAGAGTCCCTCGCAATCCATATTCCTTTTATTTCGAAGGAGTTGCCATCGCGAGACAATGAGAGACTTCCGCTCCTTTTTTCTTCAGGAACTGTCTCCGGATAATCTCGCATCGGGTACGGAAGCAGAGCAGTCGTTATTCTCGTCACTGCTTCAGATGCATTAGGATAATGGATGGGATTTTCTGCTCCCTCGCTGCAAGGACTTAATCCCTCCCTCGTCAGCCTGGCGAGGCTCGTCTTCCTGTCTCTCTCGCCG
>NC_051414.1:20085918-20086063 GCF_015228065.2 Penaeus monodon
CATGCAGTTTTAACTACATATATTTTCAAAAATGTTTCTTTATCTTTTTTGTTTTTTTTTATATTCATTGTTATATTATGTATTTTTACGTGTCTTCACATATGTAGAAACAATAAGTATCTTGCTTTTAAATTATTCTTTGTAT
>NC_051414.1:20086088-20086174 GCF_015228065.2 Penaeus monodon
GCTTCCTTCTCACCAGCCTTACGAGCTCTCTCTCTTTCGCTTGTTTAATTTTCGTTTTAGACTTGGAGATATAACCCATCCAGCTT
>NC_051414.1:20087191-20089138 GCF_015228065.2 Penaeus monodon
GCTCTAGATAATTTGATATATTCATTTCCAAACTCGTCTGACTATCTCGGTGTCTTACAGCCGTCGCGTCTGAGTTCCTTGAAGATCAAAGGCAAAGCGCAGCAGCTTAAAGAAACAGGAGATTCATTAACGAGCGAAGAAACAATCCTGAGACAGCGAAAGCACAAACAGAACTTCCTGCTCGTGTCAACTTCCAAAACTTCTCGGGGAAAGTGAAGGCTTCGCAAACCAACTGTTGTTCCCTTTGTTATTTACGACGAAAAGATAAGAGCAAAGATATCATCCGGGCGGAAACGAGGGTACAAAGAAACTTTGTCACTTGAGATTCATCGGAGATGTTTAACGCCTCGCAAACTTTATGGCCGCGCACGTGAGGCAGAAAATGTTAATGTAATTAACTGCGAGGAAGCGATTTGTTTCGCTCCGCTGGCAGTCGAGATGGGAAACTAACGATGAATCCATTGTGGAAGAGAAAGAGATTCTCGGAAGCTGCTACGAGGGGAGGAGGGAGAAGGGAAAAGGTTTGGTGCGTTTCAACTTGGAGATTCAATCCATTTTGTAATACACTAATCAAAATTATAGCATGTCAACTGTTATTAAGTTTGTCAAATATCCCGAACTGGGAACAATCTATTGCACACCAAATGATTTTCACCGAATTACTGAAACGCTGAGGAAGTTCTGGTTATTGCTGACTGCGGGCTTACGCTGCCACAGGGTAACCCAGAAACTGTTCCAGCAGTCCAGCGATCCGAGGAGTTTCCACAGCAGCTCGCCACTAAATGTTAGGTTCGTGAAGCTATCGACAGTTGCAGTGTTTCCTGGGCTCGAGGGGTCCCATGGCGCGTGAAGGGCTAGTCTGGCTTCGACGATTGCCAAGAGCCCTTGAGTCTATGGCTTTGTGTTTGTTGCCTTGTAACTGTGGAGGTCACACGGCCGTCCTCCTACTGACATTCATTCGCCCCCTCCCTGAACCCAAGCTATACCACTGATCTCCCCCGGCTGTGGGATGGACCCGGGGGAATTTTTTGTTTATTATGGGTTAAACATTGAGGACCATATGTAGTATAATCCTCTACATCTTTCAACTATGGAAGAAGGGCAGATCTTTTGAGTTCGTGCCAACCCCTTCTATTCCGTAGTATTTTGGTTTCCCATAAATGTTGACCCTGTGTGATGTGTTATAACGATGTCACAAAATTTCAGTCTCGGCTTATTACCATGTGAGGCATGAGATGTGTAGATTGACAAGTCAGAATACATTACCATAAACAGGCCGGCTTTGTTCGCATACTCTTGGGTGCTTCTTATATAAATAACAAGATGATAGATCAACCAGATATAATAGATGCAATATACATTTCCAGCTGTTCATTGCAATCACCATCATGTAATATTTACACCCCACACATGAACTGGTCCCGGTTAAGATGGAGGACACAAAGTCACAATGATAACAGACACTCCTAGTATTTCTTATTCGATTTACTAATCGCAATCCGTCCAACATTTCTGAACGTGGGAAACAAAAATAGAACGATGCATAATAAAAGAATGAAAAAAAATTATATTCCTTAATGGTTATGTAATGCTTTGTATCTCTCATAATCAACCATGAGCAAAATCGAGACACCTTTTAACAATGGATTTCATAACAGAATTGAAAAATTGTAAGTGATCAAATGAACCTTCCCCTGATCCACTTTTTCTCCGTTTTCCATCGAAGAAAACGGGTACTCTGAACAGGGATATCGTCATAGCATAAAATATGTGGAATGTTTTATTTTGATTTTGGTTCTCCAGCAGCACCGTTCCTTCTCTTTTTTCTGTACAACGTCATAATTTTTATACTCCTCATCCTTCTGTTCTCGTTCTTTTTCATTCTGATGATCATATTCGCCTTTTTTGTATTTCTCCTTATTCTTTTTTTCCTTCTATCTCTCCAGC
>NC_051414.1:20089829-20090636 GCF_015228065.2 Penaeus monodon
CTTAAATATACAAGCATAAAACCAGCATTACCGGTTGTTTGCCAGTTACGAGGACCGTTCCAAAACTGGATACAGTTTTGATATCAAGCGACTTCGACGAACCTTGTTTTTTGTATTTCCATTTGAGTTTCATATAATCATGAAAATCACCTGAATCAGACACGGTGTCAAAGGAAATGTCCGGAAAAAAAATCAACCCTCATGGGCATGAAGTGGTTTGCTTACGTTCCTCGAGACAAACGCAAGCCAGCAAGCGGATGTTTCTCTGATTCCTTGGGCTTGGTGCTGTTCTCGAGTCAAAGCTTACTCGTCTGTTCCGCCGAGGACATGGCCTTAAGTATTAGTACGAGGTTTCTCCGCTCAGTAGTTTTGTCTGTTTCTTTGTTTGATTAGAGCTGTGCGACTTCACTGTTGCTGTTCTTAACTAAGTTTGATGTTGCGGAGATAATAAAGTTAATATTTTTCTTTGTTCCATAAGATAGGGTTACTTGATTTAATTCTTTGTAAAACATAAGTGTTTCTTTTATTTTCTTGACGCTTCCGCTCCCCTTTTCTCTTCGTCACCCCCAACCGCCTGTTTTCTCCACACCCAGTGCCCGTTGAAGTTGATGCCACCCAGTTGAGGAGACATTAGTGCATCATGTTAGTATATCCTTGGGTGCAGAGCCATTGGTGATCTTTGTGCTGAACCATGTAGCCTGTAGGCTGATCTTACGTGTCCGGTTCCCTCAACGGTAAAATATCATGTAGAAAAAGGAATTAATATGAACTGATATTTTCACAGTGCACGTTGTATATCGATCGATC
>NC_051414.1:20090690-20090865 GCF_015228065.2 Penaeus monodon
TTGCTGGTATAAGACTCCATCCTTCAGTTATAAGTCAGAAGGGCACTCTCCTTTCTTGCAAAGACTGCAAATCCCTAACCCTGGGATCCCGGTGCTGTGCTGTTTTTTCTGCCAGTAGGTCAATTTTATCTGTCAGAATTCTCTAACAAGTCGTGGTTCTGGCGTCTTATATTAG
>NC_051414.1:20091152-20091474 GCF_015228065.2 Penaeus monodon
AAAAGCTAATTACCCACTCTCCAGGCGAGTATCAGCAAATCCTGAATCAATCACTTTCCAGGTAAGCATCAGCAGATCTTAATTCTTTTAGTTGAGTGACAGTTCTTATAAAAGTCAAAGTAGACATCTGAAAAGTTTTGGCAGTAAGAGACCGTTAGCCCGAGTTGATGCCCTTCCTAACCTCAGACTCTGGGCAGCTTCCTCAGTTGCATACGGAATCAGAAATCAATATGGTTTTTATTTTCGGCATATTCACTGTAATGCTGATGCATATTCATTAAGGTCCTGGGAACGTAACCTTTTCGTTTTATGGGATTTTCGG
>NC_051414.1:20093382-20093625 GCF_015228065.2 Penaeus monodon
ATACTTTGTTACGACATGTATTCCTGGGCGCACGGCTCTTCCGGATCGTAAGTTAGGATTATTCGGGAATCCGTTTCAGGAAAGCAACACAAACAGTGAGATTGCAAGCAGGAATTAGGAGATTATTCAAGACGAAAAGCCGGCTCTTAAATCCGGTTAACGACCCTCATGAAATTTACTTCATCCGTGAAGAACGACCGCGCGTTGTGCAGAGGCTTTGGATCATGCTTTGGCGCTTCTTTT
>NC_051414.1:20093696-20094216 GCF_015228065.2 Penaeus monodon
ATAATGAAGATTGTAATAATGATACTGATGATAGCAATACCATTTCTATCCTCTATCAGTGCATTCTGTTAGTTGTATCAGGATGGAATACGCTACAGGAAAGAATGCATGTATATGTGATGTTACGCCATATGCAATGCTTCCTCTGCCGCTGCAAGAGCCGCTTCCTTGTAGGATTACAACTTCCAGAGCTTAACCTTCGCCGAGTGTCTCCTCCAGGTCCAAGGCAGCGAGATAATGCCTGTGAGCGAGCGGGAGGCTGGTAGACTCAATCACAGGACGCGGCCAGAAGGCAATAACCCTGGATGGAGTCATAACGCCACGACTGACCGCCCTCAGGGACGGCTCTGGAGCAGCTCTTCGCTCCGCCTGAGGCACCGCGAGAGAGCGGCGCTCCTCTGCCGGCCTCGTCCCCTCCGTCGCTCTCTTTTGGGTTGTCCTCCGGCCCTCTCCCTCCCTCCGCGTCTGTCTGAAGCTCTGCCTCGCAGTGTATCTGTAAGTATGGATAGCAAAAATCGTG
>NC_051414.1:20094495-20095121 GCF_015228065.2 Penaeus monodon
TTTAGGATGGTGTTGGAAACTGACCTGCAGTAATTTATTGTCAGTTTGCATAAGCACTTTATAATGAATTTCGCGATTTGCTTGCGTTTTATTTCTGCAGAACGGGATCAAGCCTGTGTGAATTCGATATCATCATTTATATTGTTGATTGGGTTCATTTGGTTCTATACTTTAATTGATCCTCGTTGTATTTAAAAACATAAAATCATAACATATATCACTGACGAGATAATATTCACTAAACAAATTCCTTTACCATAGAGAAGATATATTATATATGAAATACAGTCGTTATGTCAGGTATCAGCATATATCACGCAGTGAAATATTTTAAAGAGCAAGAATATTACTTTACCTATAATCATGATAAAATTTTTCGTCGATAATAGCCTTTCTTGAGCATTCTGAAGACTTTTTCTTGCATAAAAACGTAAATATGTGGATGAAGACAGATAGACAGACGAAGGAAAGAAAGAGGGAAGGCGGTTTAAATTCTCCAGCCGATACCCCTTGCACGCAACAAGCCTCCAAGCCACAAGTAAGCATTCTCTTCAGACATTTGTCAAGGAAGCTCCTCTGCACACGCCGTGCTACGCAGGGATGGGAGCGTAAACCGAATTTGTATT
>NC_051414.1:20096555-20096917 GCF_015228065.2 Penaeus monodon
AGTTTGCACCCATCTGCAAAGCCATGGATCTTATTCTTCAGCGTAAACTGCAATGAAGGGACAGTTTACGCTCAGTGAGAGCGGTAGCTATGCTCGAAGAACCTTGCACTGGTCTATACATGTACGAGTATCTATATAGGTCTTGCACTGAGTATTGGTTGTGCTGCCTTCTGCGGTAGGATGCAGGAGGGAAGGGGCGAACACTGAGGAGGCAGTGAATAGGCTATCTAGCATTACTTTGTTTTATTTACTTGTGTGCAGAACTGGAATGTACTGTCATTACTTTTGGAAAACTACCCTTTACTTATATGTTTATATACGGTATTTACGGAGTCTATAAGTGCTTGATGTCTGCATTTCAT
>NC_051414.1:20096996-20097471 GCF_015228065.2 Penaeus monodon
CATAACACGAATGTTTTAAAAATCCTTTTCATTTTATTTTTGGAGATCTTTTACATACACTATGTATAAAACTTACTTAGGCTAATAAACCAACGCATATTCAATAAGATCTTATTCTATACTTTCTGTTCTTATTAGAATAAATTTCTTCTGCAAGCCAGTTTGTCAGCTTCTCCGCCTCCTCTTCTTTCAAATCATCTTCGCGGATGGTACAATCGAGGAGTATTCATGAGTAAATCAAGGCAACTCCTATATATGCCTGGATGAAAGCAAACTTCATTCAAAGCATTCATTATAACTGTTAGCTTCCGGAGAGCGAGTATGACGTAGCATGTCATTAATATTTCCAACGATTAATGGCTCAACGATAATGGAAAATCAACAAATGCTTAACACGAAAAAAATATCAAACACGATTTCGAATTCTCACGCTGACGCCCTTGCTGTAAGAGCAGACAATCAGACTAATACCTAT
>NC_051414.1:20099550-20103097 GCF_015228065.2 Penaeus monodon
AAGGATAATTTTTCGTTAGTCTTTAAATATCCTCTGTATGTTAAATTGATATCCCACACACAATAGAATCATGACTATCGGTTTATTTTACAATGCAACAAAAAATAATAATTTCTTTCATTCTGTGCAATGCCATTATTAGACGGGGTAGAAAAGGGTCCTCATTAAGCGTATTCTCATGTCGAGCACACATTTCTACACAACAGAAATTTTCAGCAGGACTTCAGTCCCTCAGCAGCTGCTCCCCACGATGGTCAGACCTGTGCCTTGTGCCGATATCGTCTCAAAATGCACTCACAGGCTATGGCTGTATTTGTGTGCAAAGGCACCGAAAATCACAATGTTTGTAGCAGTTTTAGCATGCTTTCTGTACCAAATTCAGTTCCTAGTGAAGGACTACCTTGAGCGGCCGACTGTGTTCGTAGTGAGGGAGTCAGCAGAATTTACGGCGCCTTTTCCACCCATTACTCTGTGTCCTTGGCCGAACTTCCACCCTCAGCGCCTGGCTTCCCTCGGCCTCAACACTTCCGTGACCACAGGAGAGCAACTAATGCTCAACGTCGAAGACCTGACTGGAATTGACCGCGGGCTGACGGGACGGAGACTGGTTGAGGAAGCGGCTTGGCGCTTGGAAGAACTGGTGGAGGAACTGGAGGTCGGTAACATTCACCAGATTTACAACGAGAGCAATATGTCCAGCCAATTCTGGCAGCGGTCGTTCTCTCCGATCGGACCTTGTCTGACGCTGACGCTGACGCCTCTTGCCAGCCTCCAGTCGCGGAGCCTAACCCTGAAGCTGCGACAGCATCACTCTGACTGGGACGAGTGCACGTGGACAGATGAAGGAATCGACAAACGATACAGTGGACCCCAAGACTGCTCTGCCGTCCACCAACACTGCAACAGGTCATGCATCTGGGAACAATTCATAACTCAACATTATTACAGGCTCAATTTCATCTATTTGCAGTCAAGTTCTCTCACTCTCGACATCCCACTTGCTAGCACTGATCTGCGGATATTAAACAGCCAGGGCGTGGCGATTCCTTTTGAAGTCATTCATTTAGACGAAGCTGAAATCGGCAGTAGGAATTGCCACCACAGGTGCCTGGCAGATACTAGCGAAACAACGAGCAAATGTATAAGACTATCTGAAGCCACGCAGGGGAAGCAACTTCGTGATCTGTGCATGACTCAATCGCAACAATATTCTCTGTTGAAAAAAATCCTGCTGGACCCCAATGTCCACGGGCTCTGTAAGAGGTCTTGTAAGCCAAACAAAAGGGAATTCCGGTGGGTGTTGAAAATGGCTGCTCCCCATCTACGAGACAAGCTTACTGTCAACCTCTCCTCAACTTCTACGATAAGAATCCTTGAACTAGAAGTTTATCCTTTCAGCCAACTCATGTCGGACATCGGTGGCAGTCTAGGCCTATATATGGGAACGTCTCTTCTCGACCTCTGGAAAGCAGTAACCAATATCTCGAAGACCCTCATAGATGTTTTGCTTTTGAGTTGTGATGTCACAAGCACAGTTTGTGACACAGTGATTCACTTGAGCACACTTTCAGGCCAACTGGCTATCTCGATGATGGCCTTTCTGCATGTTGGACTCAGTATAATGCAATATGGATGTCAGCCAACGCATATGGAAGTAAGCTTTAGGCAAAGAACCAGTATGGACCTCGCTGGTTTCACATCACGAATAAATGAGAAAGAAAAATTACTAACAGCAGAGGACCTCGTGATGGCACACTTGGCCAGCAGACCCTTAGGATGTCGCCTCATCTCACACACTTCCCAGCATGGATGTTTTGTCAAATGCTTAATGCACGACAACAGGAAGTTGCTTCTCCCACTGGTAAGCACCGACGACCTTCCTCTGTGCTCAGAGAATGACTTGAGACTCCCGAATATGAAATATGTCGCCACAAATTATAATATTCAGCAGGTTCAATATAAAGATCTGATTAATGCATGTAATCATCAGTGCAGAAATGCATCAAACCCTAGAACAGGAAACAAGAAAAATGCAGACTTTGTCGTTCGGGAAGGTTTTCAGATGACCAAGAGCAAATTCTTATGCCAAATCGGGGGAATCATAGGACTATATTATGGGTTCTCCCTTTTGCAAAGTTTTCCAAACCTCCTATCATCATATTTGGTGAAAAATATTCCACATGCCACATATAAGATATTGAAATTAACCGCAAAAGGAACAATTGCTTTTGCTTGCATCATTTTGATCCTGGATCAAGTGCAATCATTCTTGTTCGATCACCCAGTTAGCACGAGTCTTTCCTTTCGACCTTTGCAAGCCCGAGATATGCCAGCTGTTACAGTGTGCATGTGGCCTCCCTTCAATGTGCAGCGGCTGCTGGAAGTGGCAGGGCTAGGCTTAGCCTATGAGCAAGTGACTCACCTGAACCCTGATGACAAACACACATCCATTATCCCTCTGCTACAGAGACTGAACGAAGCCCCAAACGTCACAACGCCTGACCAGCTTTGGAGTGCGAGCGCTTGGAAGGGTGATGAACTTGAATTGTCGGTCACCTTTTCAGAGGATTTTTTCCATCTCTATAGGTGTGATTATTGTTCCAAGAATTTCAGCTCTGTTTTCAACCAATGTCATACATTTCAACCCCTGAGCACACATCATGAAGTGCAGAAGGACGTTTTTTACCATGTAAACGTTAACCACTTCAATGAAACAATATCAGTCTACCTAACCATTCACAGTCGAGATGACTTCCCTGTGGCTGGACCCGAAGAGATAGCCACAGATCTTTCGGTTCTAAACTTCTTTCGATTTAGTCTGTGGTCGGGACTGTACGGCGACACTACTGGACGAGGGAAGTGCATGTCTGCATGCCTAGAGAAAGCTCTTCAGGGCCAAATGGGTTGCATCCTGCCCTGGGCCGTTGCAAAATACGATTTGCCAGTTTGCAACATGAATCAGTTTGCAGACTTTGTCACAGGTCTGTGGAGCCTCGGACCGAGTCCCCGGGATGTCTACTCGGCTGTACTCGGCGCGCGTGTAACCCGTACTTGCAGTCGAAGGTGCCACCAGAAATCGAGTGTTTTCTTCGGCGTATCTTCTCGGGATGAGCATCATGTTGCCCAGACACTTACCATTGGATATCCATCCAAGGAAAGTGTGTCTCCCATATCCGCAATGTTGACCTTTCACTCAGAAAATTTCGAATCCGTGAAAGAGCACGACAGGTATCCGTTGTCCCAACTCCTCTGTGAAATCGGAGGCATTGCGGGAATGACTCTGGGAACCTCGCTGGCGTCTGTGATGGAGGGCCTTATGGCCGCCTTCTGATAGGCCCAGCTGTTCCTACAGATCTCCTCGAACTGAGGTAGACAAGCATGAGAGAAAAGTGAGATAAATGACCAAATTTCCCTTGTACCAGCGTGGGTAAAGTCACACACACATTCCTTGTCTGTTTCACATTGTGACTGTGATTACTATATACAAATGTTCGATTATAAAGGACAGCAATGTGTAGCAATACATTCAACATCACTGGACATTCTA
>NC_051414.1:20106133-20107430 GCF_015228065.2 Penaeus monodon
ACTGACATTAACGCATGTGTGCATTAATGGGCGAATGGGAGAAGGCATTAGTGAGCTAGCGGGAGAAGGCATTGATAGGCCAGCGGAGAGCATTTGTGAGCCAGCAGGAGAGGGCCTAAGTGGAGCTGCGGGTGAGGGCATTCATGGAAAATATCATGCACGGGCTAGGGAGAGAAAGCATTCATGGGCCAACGGGAATAGACATTGATAGACCAGGGGAAGAATGCATTTCTGGGCCAGGGGGAGCGGGCATAAATGTGGAGGCGTGAGAGGGCATCATTGTGCCAGTGGGCGTCATGTGCCTTATTGGTGAACCAAGCAGCGTCGATTCTGATGTTTAACAATATACCGAACCAGTTGTTGCGCACCTATCCAGACTGATATGCTGTAAAAATTGAAAGTAATAAATGTAATTGGTTATGCTTTGAAACTTTGTTTCGTCTGTCCTCTCTCTTCAGTATTAGTGCCCCAAAAACGGTTACCACTTTTAGTTACCACTCAAATGATAAGAGTATCGCTTAATCTAGAACAATGCATAGATCTATTCACGAGTACAGATCTATAATTACCGTAAGATACAGCGAGAGTATCCCTTTTCCCAAGAGTATTAATCATGACTGTATTGATATGGATATATTCTGAAAATATGTTCGAAAAAGTTAAACTGTCTGTCGACGAAAAATATAAAATTGACCATGCAACACACAGCATATGATATCATAATCAGTTAGGGTGCCATTTGCATATCATTCGTTCTTTGCGTCAACAAAGTTATTCATGGCACTGCTATCCTATTCAATCATATGGCATTGTTAATTGATATTGCCCCAGTTTGTTCCAAAATACAATTTGAAAAAATGTATTTGATTTGTCAGAACACAAGGTT
This sequence comes from Penaeus monodon, assembly GCF_015228065.2. Classification (NCBI taxonomy): domain Eukaryota; kingdom Metazoa; phylum Arthropoda; class Malacostraca; order Decapoda; family Penaeidae; genus Penaeus; species Penaeus monodon. The sequence continues at coordinate 20,107,020 of NC_051414.1, forward strand.
CAATTAACTGATTTGGTATAATTTTTACAAAGCAAATGAATGTTTGCTTAAAAATTAAATATCTAAGAAAATGTTTTTGACATACTGGTATAATTATACACTTATTCAAAGAGAAACACTGCACTTCAATATCATTTTACATAAGGTTGATGTCAACACTCGCAGGACTGACGCAGAGTTGATGGACGATTCTGAGGGCAGGCCAAGCGGACAGAGAAGAGATGGATGTCCCTAAGGAACTGGGCTAACAAGGCGCTATCAGCTCCGTTGCACTCGTAGGATTGGTACAACAAGGGCCGTTAGATATATATATATTTTTTTTTTTATCTGATAATTCTAACAAGTCAGTTGTAACAAAATACGGCAAAAAAGACAACCGGTTTCGCCTTCAGTTTGATAAACCTGCTAAAC
>NC_051414.1:20107464-20107609 GCF_015228065.2 Penaeus monodon
CCAATTCTTTATTTTACGACCCACTTTTGCTTTTCTTATTTCCCCTGCCATTATGCGCACTGGCCAATAGTGTTATCTCCTTGTGCCCATGCGACATGAAAAGCGGTTTTTATCAATATGTAACTATTTGCTTTGATTTGAAATG
>NC_051414.1:20107789-20108904 GCF_015228065.2 Penaeus monodon
CTATGCGATGCGACAACCTTGTAACCACCAGTTCGCGACCCGCGAACTGCTTTTTTTCTCGGTTGCTAAAATTGAATTTTGAGTTTTCTTCTATATTCGAGTATCAAAAGAAATTATTTGTAGTAGTCATATTCACACAAAAAATCGGTTTTCCTTAGAAATGCAACTCCTAGTGAGTTCCTTTAGATCTCGCCATCTAATAATGTCAATTTGCCAGTATTTCCAGTGGCGTCTTTTAATGATAAATTCGTTTATATGTGTAAATATATAGCTTTACGTTGATAAGGGAGCAATGGAGAGCACTGTATAAATATGAGAGAAAAATTAATGACAGGGCAAGAAATTGAGAGAAAATGAGACAGAATGAGAGAAACTGCAAGAGAATGTGGGAGAATGAGAGAAAATGCAAGAGGGAATACCAAAGATTGGTTGAAAAATACTGCGAAGATACGAGAAACAGTCAAAATGAGAGCGAATGTAAGAAAATGAGAAAGAATGCGATAAATGTACTTGGCTATCTTTCATATTCATATCCGGAATCATGATTGTCATTTCATAGATTACAGTACAATATGTTTTGATTTTTGTGACTGGCTTTACTGGCTGTCTTTTTCTTTTCATTTATTTATGCCCTGCTTTTCCAGCACACAGTTAAGACAGAAAACCTACCACTGTACGGAGAGAGGTTTACTGAAAGGGGAGAGGTGGGGTCTCAGCTTTCAATAAACGTCCTATACTGTGTGTGTAGTGTTTTTCCTGTCGTTGTCCCTTGGCATACACAAACTGATCATTTCATTTGCTTTCCTTACATTATTACATTACAATATGGAAACTCTGTATACATAACTCAACTCTTTTTCTTGAATGTGTTAAAGAACCCTGAAAATTACACGAGTAAACATGAAATACGTCCAACATAAAATCCAATAATGTACGGATCTGAAATCTGGTGAAGAAAGTCCCCCCTCAATTCAGCCCCCCCACATGGCTTGCCAGGGGCCAGCATCTTATGATTCTTTAATTCAGGCGTCAAAATTTACATTGGCTTTGTTATCACCAGTCTGGTCTGCATGGCATGTTCCGTTACTGATATCATTCTGATGGCCATAACCATT
>NC_051414.1:20110664-20110755 GCF_015228065.2 Penaeus monodon
AGGGAGAAATAGTGGAGAAGAAGAAAGGAGCGAAAAGACGAAAGAATGAGGCGAATAAGTGTACGAGAGAGAGAGAGGGGGGGGGAGATAG
>NC_051414.1:20111101-20111231 GCF_015228065.2 Penaeus monodon
CTGTTTTCATTATCGTAAGAGCAAAAGAATTGCTTAACCTATAATCGGCGATTAAGTGCTTTCCCGAGTACTCTCAGGACTTTTTCCTACATAAACAAGCTAACTACGAGAAGGAATAAAACGGTAATGT
>NC_051414.1:20111572-20111663 GCF_015228065.2 Penaeus monodon
CATGAATGTATAAAGGTATGAATACTTCAGTATAAAATACTATTATATAACACACAGGGCGCTGGATGTGTAATTGATATATATAATGGAT
>NC_051414.1:20116103-20116736 GCF_015228065.2 Penaeus monodon
TTTTGATGCATGAATTTATACCATTTTTTGAGAATATGAGATATGAATGAGAAAGTTTCCCACGTCCATTTCATCCCATTTTCTTTAATTATTTTGTATTTCTTTTCCTATTCTGTCACATTATTTTCTCTTTTTCTCGCATTATCTTCCACGGTTTTATTTTCGCTCATTCTTTCGTAATTCCTCTTATTTTCGCCATATTTTGTCTTATTCTCTCGCTGTTTTTCTAATTCATTCTTGTCCTTCCTCTCTTTCTCCCACAATTCTCTTATTCGTTTTCAAATTCTCCCATGCTGTCTCACTTCTCTTATTTTCTCGTACTTCCTCTTATTCTTCTATATTTTCTCTTATTCTCTCGCAGATTTTCACATTCTGTCTCATTTTCTCTCTTTTTCTCTGACTATTTTCCCCCTACTCTCTTTTTTCTGCATTTCTCTCCAGTTAGCTACATGGAATGAAACGCTTCTCTTCATAGTACGAATGCCAGTGCCAGTAAAAGACACCATCTGTCATGTACTTTCCGTAATTTTATTAGTTTTTTATTATTAAATAATGACATCTAAAAATATGGCGCCGCGACAAAACGCAACTCCGAAACAATTACACTTTAATGAATAACATGACGGCTACACA
>NC_051414.1:20116769-20117856 GCF_015228065.2 Penaeus monodon
GATACTCGAGTATAAGAGAAAACCTAATCTTAAAATTCTGGTAACAAAGAAAAAATATATATTAAAAGTTAGAAATCTATTACGTATTGCAAATAAAAAAAACTACGCGCATTCGCACCAGAAAATGAAGACTACAGCTCATCGCTTTGCTGTACTATTCGCGTGTCTTTAGCCGCTCTCCAAAGAGAGAGTTGTGCCTACGCCAGAACTACTTGCTGATCAAAATCAAATGATCTAAGAGCATGTTTTGCCAAAGCATTGCGGAACCTGGAGCACGGCTTTGGATGCAGACCTCTTCGGGATCATCGAGGTCCAGAGAGCCGATACAAACATGGGCAGAGAAAATGAAGACTCTGACGAGGACTTCCTTGATATTGTTAAGTCCTTGGGGGTCCAGAGAGCCAACACAAACTTGAGCAGCCAAACTCTCTGATCTCCGAAGCAAGTGCGTCCGGGATGACATCGAGCCACAGCAGGTGAACACAGTTTTGCGAGAGGAGCAGACTCCTCAGGAGAGGGAAAGCTCAGACACCACAAGAGGTAAGTGATTGCTCCGGACGAGAAATATTTAAAACACCGTTTTCGTAAACCGAAATCAGAGTTCTCACCCGCTTCTGCTAGTTCTGCCTCTTGGGTAACTGTATAACAGCATGGCGCCCAAGTAGTTGGGGAAAAGCTATTTCGGCACCACCCTCCCGAAGGTTGAAAAGGACCTTGACGTGAAGTATGCACTAACTAGAAACGTTCAGGGCCTTCATTGTGGAAGCAAGTGTCATGGAGCTGTTCAGGGAATAACATGGCAGTCCGTCACAGGCGGATCACTTGTGAAGTAAGTGTGAAAGATCCTGCAAAATATGTACAAGCACGATCTTGCTCACAACGACAACAAAGCAGCCAACGTGGTCATCAGAATGGGCGCAGAGAGACCCCTGGAGAATGACTTCTATCTAACCTTAGTGGCGGGGTCTCCCCATGCTGCCGATTGAGCAGAACGAGCGGCTGTGTCTGCCTCTCCAGCGTAAGCAAGCTGGTGGTCCCCCTGTTCAAAGGGCAGCAGATGAAGCAGCTGCTGAAGCGCTGGATCGCC
>NC_051414.1:20117915-20118632 GCF_015228065.2 Penaeus monodon
GATGCTTAGGCAGTCATTCACTTGCTCTTTACTATATTGTAAAGATATATCAAATTATTTAATTGGACCTTGTAATTTTCACAAATAAATCAAAAACATTTATTCAAATTGTATTTCACAATAAACTGGGGTAATATCAATTAACAATGTTATATGATTAATTAGAACAACAGCGCCATGAATGACTTTGTTGACGCAAAGAACGAATGTTATGCATATGGCATCCAAATTGATTATACAAATTATGTGCTGTACGTTCCATGTGCATTTTTATATCTTTTGGTGATATTACAGTTTTACTATTTCGAATACGTCATTTTTTTTCATTTTTGTTCATTAATTACCATTTTATAATTTACTCTTTACAACCTTTGTCGACACTATAGTTTTATGGGGGAGGGGCGAATACAAGCAAAAATAACGAATGTTGTGTTTATATTGCATTTTAATTCATAATGAAAACATATTCGTTGCAGACATATATTCATTCTTTCGTCGACTCTGCAGTTCGACCTTTTCGAATACATTTGCAGAATGGTACAGCCATATCAACGCAGTCATGATTAATGTTCTTGCAAAAGGGGATAGTTAATCAGTGTTAACCACTCTCGCTCTACCTAATGCTAATTATAGATCTGTACACCGCACTAAAGCCATGAAAGCACTTGTGAATGAATTTATGCATTGCTCTAAATTAAACAATATTACTCGCATATT
>NC_051414.1:20120287-20120448 GCF_015228065.2 Penaeus monodon
TCGCCCTTGGATATCAACCACTCTGAGATGCGAGGGAAAATTTCATCTGGAAGGGCCGCGAGGACGTGGTTGGCCTGGGTAGTGGGGTTAGTTACCTTCTTCAAGCAGAATTGCACTTAAGCTCGCTGGAACCAGTTGGGAGCACCGATCACTGAGAAGGT
>NC_051414.1:20121415-20121799 GCF_015228065.2 Penaeus monodon
CCTCTCTTTGCTATAGACATTTAGTTAGTGAATATTATCTGTGCATTTATTTGTCTTGCATTGTTTATATATGCATTTTATTAGATACAGCGAGGATCAAATTAAAGTGTACAACCGAATGAACCCAATCAACAATATAAATGATGATATCGCATTCACACAGGCGACGTAGCTGGTACGGAAAAGGGTTTGTGTCACGTGAACGAACCAACGAAAACAAACAGCAAAACAAACGATTGTTTCAGCGTTTAATCGTTCCCGATCATCGCTGCGCTTGATCCCGTTCTGCAGGAGCGGATTTTCGCCGAAATAAAACGCAAGCAAATCGCGAAATTCATTCTAAAGTTCTTATGCAAAGTGACAATAAATTGCAGAAGGTCAGTT
>NC_051414.1:20122058-20122606 GCF_015228065.2 Penaeus monodon
CTGCGAGGCAGAACTTCAGACAGACGCGGAGGGAGGGCGAGGGCCGGAGGACAGAGCAAAATAGAGCGACGGAGGGGACGAGGCCGGCAAAGGAGCGCCGCTCTCTCGCGGTGCCTCAGGCGGAGCGAAGAGCTGCTCCAGAGCCGTCCCTGAGGGCGGTCAGTCGTGGCGTTATGACTCCATCCAGGGTTATTGCCTTCTGGCCGCGTCCTGTGATTGAGTCTACCAGCCTCCCGCTCGCTCACAGGCATTATCTCGCTGCCTTGGACCTGGAGGAGACACTCGGCGAAGGTTTAGCTCTGGAAGTTCTAATCCTACAAGTAAGCGGCTCTTGCAGCGCGGGTCAGATTGCCAGCTCTTCCACCTAACGGCAGAGGAAGCATTGCATTTGGCGTAACATCACATATACATGCATTCTTTCCTGTAACGTATTCCATCCTGATACAAGCGATAGACTGATAACGGATAGAAATATGACTTGGGATTATAAGGAGGGGACTGAAAGCTTCTATCGAAGGGAATCTTTCAGGAAATCCAGCTTTTGTAGC
>NC_051414.1:20122960-20123159 GCF_015228065.2 Penaeus monodon
AATGTGTTCTGATGATAATTTCCCACGGCAATCCCAGAGTCAACAAAGAAAATATTTCTGAGTTTGTATTACAGAAAATGAATCACAAGGGTAAACTTGTCCATAACCTTCATTTGGACATCGAATGGTATTATCTCAATTCTGTCACGTTTCATTTCCGAATAAACAATATGAATTAACTGCTTCACTTGAGCTTACA
>NC_051414.1:20131343-20132815 GCF_015228065.2 Penaeus monodon
ATTCAGACTATTCAGTGTCGCGACAAGAGATATATGCAGTAGAGCAATAACCCACAAAGAAAAAAAGTATATCCGGTCAGTGAATGCTTCCCGGATCATTTTTCTTTTCTTAGTTTATATCTGCACTCTAAATAAATTTCTCAGATTATGTAAAATGACAATAGTGTTGAAATTAAGCCAGGGTCATTTTCGTGCAGCTGTAATCAAACATAAGTAGTATCTTGCAAAATGGATTAAGCAGTAAAAAAAAATGACATCCGTAATTCAGTGACGGACAAGGGAGCGCAAGGTCACATTGGCAATACTGTTCAAGGCCAAAGATATTAACAATGTCTGGCAACACTGAGTCGAGTTCTGTTTCCCGAGACTATTGTTGTTAGGCCGAATTATTCCCATGCACGCTGTTATTTCAAGTGTTATTACAGTTAGTACAAAATGCAATAATTTCATTACTGTATATGCTTTAGATAATCTGACGTGGATGTAGACAGCGGAAGAATAAAACCGGTTTATTTTTTGCAAATATAAAGTGAGTGAAATTTACTTTCGAGTGATAAAAATTATTCGTTGTAAAGTTTTACCTATATATGAATAATATGATTATCTTTTCATTAATGAATATTCAAAAATATATTACAATAGCCTTTGTTAATCAACATTTAAGGTATCTACATACACTATCCCTGACATTTTGGGTAAAATAAATAGGCTCCAACAAAATTTACCTTTTTGTATAGATTGTTTATCTAGATTATATATCATTATGACGAAGTCAAATTCAAAAAAATGTCTTTATATTAAATCATTTTCTTCGTCAATAATCAATGCAAAATATATAAAATATGATTTATAAGCATCGTTCTTTTGCAACACCCTGAGTTTGTTTACTCTACGGAAGATAAACTGTCCTTCGACGATCTTGTGACTTATTCTTTGAAAAGAGAACCTTCCTCACCTCGAACGACCTTCCACGACCTCCCAGATATGAAGTGACAGACCTCAACACAATGTCCAAAGAAGATGATGACAGCAGCTGGAGGGACAGACTCGGAATCGACTTCAAAATAGAATTGTCAGACTCGGACATTGAAGATGATCAAAATAAGTCACCAAGATCAGTCAAAAACAGTCATGATAAACTTACCAAGTGAGATTCGGCTGAGTTGTTTTACTTGTTTTTACATTCTGTGTGCATTTTAGGGAAGGCTTATGTAGCGGGCAAATGAAGACACTTATTTTTAGGCGATTACATTATGTAGTACATGACTTTGGGAAAAGAATGAGGGATTTAGCATTTATTTTGATTTGTTAGTTTCTAATTGATATGTAAAACTGAAGTTACTATAAGTTTTATTTTGCCATTTGGTTGCCATTGTCTGAATGCTCTTTGAAAATGTTGGCACATTTTGTTGAAAAACAGGAAGGGATTGTGGTTAGGAAGAGGGTCCCTTCTGTCATTATCTTTATTAGCA
>NC_051414.1:20133069-20133169 GCF_015228065.2 Penaeus monodon
ATGTTGGTACTCCAACAAATGTTCACCACATATATTCTGGCAAACAAAATTATTTTGACTCCTTTGAGTATATATCTCTGCATTTTAACCCGTTATTGAC
>NC_051414.1:20133367-20133618 GCF_015228065.2 Penaeus monodon
ACATATCCAAGCTCTGTCTTACCAGAAAGTGTATGTTAGTGGTCTTTTATGTAAGGCAGAAGTTTGTTCTCCTTTGCCAAAGCACATATTACTATGGATGCAATGATAGATTCAGATTGCTTCTCAATTAAATTAAATGTAGGTATTCCATCACAGATCACATCAAGTTTGAATTGGGCTTTCATAGAACACTGTTTAAAGAGTTAGGCTATATACTAGAAGAAGTCAGTTTGTTTTCTAACCACATTTTA
>NC_051414.1:20133987-20134078 GCF_015228065.2 Penaeus monodon
AGCTATCAAATTCATGTAAAACACACACACACAAAAAAACATTTTAGTATAAGCAACGTTATGGTAACTGAGCCTATAAACACTTTGGTTT
>NC_051414.1:20134167-20134828 GCF_015228065.2 Penaeus monodon
CGATCTTTGAAGCTATTTTATGATTACCATAAGATGTATGGATTCCAGTAGAGATGGATATAAAGGAGACTAGATTTATATGTATGCATTTTCTTTTGGCAGATCTGAAGTAGGCTAGTGCTAATAAAAATCTGACCCAAAATGTTCATCAAAGAATAGTTATTAGTTTTGATGAGATAGAAGGAAAGTTGAATGCACAATAAATTCAAATTGTTTTGGTAATGTAAAAAGGTAGATTACAAAAAAAGAATAATTCCCAGCCAAATAGAGAACCTGAAATATTTCTGTTTACAGACATATATATTATCATCTACTTTGCCTTGTATTGTAATTTGCTGGCCATCAGAAAAGACACAGATGAATGAGATAAGCCTTATCAGTCTGTGATTACCAGATATGACAGGGCCATGTAGTACATCAGAATTTTATGCATGAATTTATTAGCTTTATTATGATGAAGTTACCATATTATATTTTTTATTATGGTTACAAGTACAAATGACAATTGATAATTAGTTTATTTCCCTTAAAAGTCCAACAGTTTTGAATGGAGTTTGTTGTTAATGAGGTAACAAGAAAGTTCCTCTTAGGAGTAGTGAGTGTAAAATGTATATGTTGTAGGAGTGATAATGAAATGCAAGTTTTGTAACAGAATACTGTG
>NC_051414.1:20134868-20135561 GCF_015228065.2 Penaeus monodon
GACAGGAATTGTTGATTTTATAACTAAGGTGTGTTTTACAATCAGTATAACATCTTTATTATGGCTCTTTTAGAGGAATAGGATTTTGATTATGAAATACTCCCACAGCATTAGTATGGAAACTATGTTTTTATACCTAAGAGTTTATTTTAGTTCAGGAAGATAATTATATTGATTGTAGCCTATAACATTTTTTGATGTAGTTAAAAATATTTATGTTAAGCTTTTAAGAAATATTCTAAACCTGGAAAGATACTGGTGTCATATATGATTTCATGTGAAAGTGTGATAGTACAAATTACTTCTCTACTTTTTGTGTCGTAACTGACAATGATTGGTTTGCAGGAGCAGCAGTGGCAGTGAAGATGTACAGGAAACGGAAGAAACAGAAACACTGGAAAGTTTTGACTCCTTCACTCAGGAGGAGGAGGAACTGGCTCGCTACTTAGGGGAATATGGAAAGACTCCGCCTCGCACTCATCGCCTCCGTCGTCAAAAGGAAAGAGATGCCTACTGGTGAGTGGGTGTAATTGGGGAGTGAGTGTCAAAGATAGTGAGTGTGAATGAGAGTGAAGATAAAGGAGAATGAGTTTGAATGAAAGTGAGTGTGAGGGAGAGAATAACAGTGAATGTGAGGGAGAGAATAACAGTGAGTGTGACTTTGAGAATGAGAGGGAGTAAGAATGAGAGGTA
>NC_051414.1:20136004-20136192 GCF_015228065.2 Penaeus monodon
GAAAGATTGTATATATATGCAAGGAGAATAGTGACTGTGATTATTTCCTCTGTACATTTTCTTGACTTGAATAGGGGAACAAATTGAAATAAGAGGAAATATGAATAGAGGGAGAATGTGATACAGGATAGCAGTAACAAGTAGACTGATTGGATACATCCTTGCTAAACAAAATGGCTGCAACACTC
>NC_051414.1:20136288-20136353 GCF_015228065.2 Penaeus monodon
CACGCATGCATTTGAGAGAGAAAGAGAGAGATTAAAATATAGATCATAAGTACAAGTTTTTAGCT
>NC_051414.1:20136397-20137218 GCF_015228065.2 Penaeus monodon
ATCTTAGTATGCTCAGCTTGATTATCAATATCAGATATATACTATACTTTTTCCTTCTTTCCTTTTTAAACATTTCCAATTGATTTGATCTTATCAGGTATTCTATGAAATGCTGTTATTTTTATTTCTTACATCTTGTCTTGGTTACAGTTCTCAGGCAAAGGTTGCAGCCAAGACGATCAAAGCCACCCTGAAGCGTCGTGACACAGCTGAAAGGTTCCTCTCCCTCCCAGGATTCTCAGAACATGGCTTTGGAGATGCAAGTGAGTCCTTAGAGAATTCTAATCTCTTGGCATTATTCACAGAAATTTTAATGTTTCCATTAAAACATGGGATGATCAGATATCTTATAGAATAATGTTTCAAGGGTTTGGAGGGTTATTTTTACCTTTTTTATGAATGACATGAGAAAACCTGTCTTTTATTGCAGTTTTATTGAGAGGGGCAATAAGCATGTGTAATTGTAAGTGGATTATTTCAGTTTCATTGTACATAGAAGACTTAAAATTGCATTTCCAGTATGGAAGCCTTACTGTAGAAAGGTACCATTGTGTGCTGATGATTATTAACCCTATTTCCTTTGTGATATCATATGTAATATTTGTTGTCCAATATACAAGTATATAGTCACTGGTACAAGAGAGACACCCAGCAATACTGTCACTGTTGTAATGCATGTATGACCTGAGATTAGAAGCTGAACTTCCAATATTTTGTATGATATTTTCTCCCATATATGTAGTATGACTGTGCACTTAAAATAAGAATCCCACTACAATATTGAGAAACAGAATGCATAATTCAGTGACTGCAGATGGCTA
>NC_051414.1:20137528-20137840 GCF_015228065.2 Penaeus monodon
TGCAGTCATTGAGTAAATGTGTAAAGATGTAAAATTTTTAATTGTATCTTTCCTTTGTCATTTTATGTTTAAGTTATGGAATATACCTGATTCAGTTGTGATTAAAACACAAAATGTATAAGCAAGTATTGTACTGTTGAACACATATGTTTACACGTTCTTATTAAACATAAACGTTGATGTGATATGTTTACTTATTATGGTCAGTGCATGGATGAAAGCAGACATAATTCCTGTAGTCAAGATCCAAAGTACTTAATAGTGAGTAAAAGTGAAAGCCAATAATTTGTTTTACAACTTGGTGTAATTTAC
>NC_051414.1:20137883-20138423 GCF_015228065.2 Penaeus monodon
GAATTGATAATGCTTTTGTGATAAGATTTTCATGTAGTGAGAGAATTCTAATCCCCCCCCCCCCATATATCTGATTTTCCAACTTGGTATTATTGTTATTCTATGTTTGATGACAGACAAAAAAGTAAAGTATTTATACTATAGTAGATTGTATTTTAGTTTCATTTATTATTTTTTGACTGGGCAATCAAGCTATTGATATCCATTTTTTTTGTTCAGTTATGATTTAGTCAAATCATAATTGATTAATAATAGAGTTTAGAAAATTATGAATGACATAACAGTGAGGTTCAGATTAACTTATTATTTATTGGCTTCTTCACTGCAGCTCCAGAAAGGTCAAGGAGGCAGTATCGAGAGCGTAAAAGATCCATGGATCGGCAGCGAACCTTTGAGAGGGAATGGAAGCTCTCAGAAGTTGAGAATCTGTCAATTATAATGAATGCAGCAACCACAGCTGATATAAATGATGAACGATGCGAAAGCTTGCCACCACACTGTGCTGCAGTTAGGGTATGTTAAAGTTTGCCTCTGCAAGAT
>NC_051414.1:20139820-20142538 GCF_015228065.2 Penaeus monodon
TCCTTGAAACCTGAATCGAGAGAGATTCGGAAATGGATAGCTGATTAAGCTTCTTTCCTTAAATATTTTTTTAGTATTAAAGAATCTTAACATAACGATATTAAAAGTTGTTCATAGAGTTGTTATATAAAATGATAACTAGCACTTGTTAGTTTGTTGCAAGGCCATAATAGCAAGATATTTCTGTATTACTTACTGTATTTTATGTGATAGTATAAATTGGTAAAGATTTTGTTAATTAGCATAAAAAGAGAGTAGATAAGTAAGTTTGAATATGTAAATTACCCTCTGGTAACAAGAGTGTTCAATCAAGTGTAATAAAATATAATTTCAGGTTGATTCAAGATCACGTTACATGAGTGTCTCCAGCCGTAGATTAAGTGAGGATGATGATGCTGACCAGACTGATAGTTGTCGTAAAGTTTCTACAGCAGAATGTCCACAAGACCGTTTAAGTTATTTTGCAAAACTGCAAAGTTTAATCAAAACTAGTACACAAGAAGTTCCAGTCCATCAGCGCCAGGTGTGAAATTGAAGTCGCCAAGGGAATTTAAGCACTGAGGATATGCATGTGGTTCATGGAGAATATTGTTTTATAGTCACTAAGAGAAGTTGTTTTGGAAATAGTAACTAAATGTTTTGGACTATTGACTTAGTCTTATGTTGTTTATCTTCTACTTCTACATCCAATTACTGATTACCCTTGAGAACAAATTACATAATGGTTAATTTTTTGGATTTACTGAAGGTCAGTGTATGAATCTTCTTTGCCATTAACTTATAAATTTATGAACCCATAGATAAGGTAATTATAACTAGATCAGATTTTCTGAGGATGCCTTTGTAATGTGAAAGAGAATGTAACATACTGATTCTAAAATTGTTCATCGACAGAGAAGCGAAGAGGAAGTCCTGTACCAGCAGGAGCTCCACGAGATGTTATGGCTAGAACTGCAAGCATGGCATGCAGGTCAAGATTCAAATTCCTATGATATCTATTTAGTCAATCAGAGAAAGCAGGTAATAATTTTATATATGTATTCTTTTATTATGTTGAATTAATTGGAAAATCCATAATGTTCTGTACAATGGCAGAATCAAACATTCCTATTTAATTTGATTGAAAAAAAGGATGAATATATAGGTTATAGTCTTCTTTTAATAAAATGAAACTTAATATACTAATATTTCTGTCTTTCTTTGTTTCACAGGTTTTAGATGTTATTAATGAAGTCCTAAATTTTACCTTTGATTCAAACTGTGCAGAGAAGCACCAAGAGGAAGCAGACTTAAAGATTGTGACTGTTGATGAGCTCCTCAGTGCAGGGGAGCTAAAGATCCAAGGCATACCTGTAACCACCTCTGATTCTACAGATGGTGTTGGGTCTAGTAAGGGGGCTGGGGGAGAGGACGATTGCAGTGGTTGTCTCTCCATCTGGTGCAAGATATGTATGGATAAACAAACTGAGGGACTCACTCAAGTGGCAAAGCTATTGAAGAAACTGGACTATGTGGAGTCACTATTTCCTTCAACCAAAAAGCTGGCACTCCATTTTCCAGAGTGGGAGCATGCTGACTTTGTCAATCGTTACATGGCTTTGTGTGTTTGGTACAATGCAACAGTGCAGTTGAGAATGAAGATTGAAGTCCTTGGGAAACTGCTTGGGAACATGACTTCAGCCCTTATTCCATGGCCTACCTTCAGCACCAGTTTTACAGGTGCTGCAACACCAACTTCAAGTTATGATTCAGGGGTCCCACAAACCACTCACTATGACGAGCCCCCCCAGGAGAAAGAAACACACGCAGATAAGTCTGCATCTGTACGTTTTGTGATAGACTGTGATAAATCAGATGCTAGCTCAAATCCCTCTGATTCGAATAATTCAACTGATTCAGGTCATACTACTGGTAGTACCAACAGTGGGCTGCTAATGCCTCCTGCACCTTTTCCTCCTCTAGGGGGACTTAAGCGATGTCTCAGTGACATTTTTGTGGAAGCAAACCCTTACAGGTGAGTCATAGGTTCTATGTCATAATTCTTTAATTTTCATTTCTTTAGTTAACTTTCTTATGAGTTGCATCATTATTTTGGGTCGCTTGTCTCTGGTTTGGTGAACTTAAGATTTGTAAGATATATTTTCTGTTTGCTCTACATAATTGTCCTCCCTCCCATAAATAAACCATGAAAGCTGTTAATTTTCTCTTCCTCACGTTCACAGAAAATATGTAGAAAAGCTCTTGAGAACTAAAGGCATGAAAAAGACATTTGATAAAGTAGCTGAGGTTATTCGCGATGTGATGTCTCGCACCATATGCATTCTAGAAGAACCCCATTACCCTGTACGAGAGTCAAAGCAACAAAAGGTGTGTGATTTTCGTTTATTTCTTTTGTTGATTATTGAATAGGACTGCTTACAAAGATTTTGTCTAAAAAGATCATTGTTTGTTAATATCTTAGGACTTCCTTGCTACACCTTTTTACCCCATTCCATAGAAATTTAGGAGCTTCATTTGTAGTTAGGCAACTATTATTACAGCTGTCAACAATATCTTGTCACTTATAATGATAATCTTAATAACAGTAATGATAGTAATATCAATTAAAAGTTTTTTTCCCAAACAAATCTAAGAAATTACACCAATGATTGACTTCTTGATGACAGTGACACAGCGGACAGTGGATGTAGCCAGGATCACTTGGAATAGTTTCTGTCT
>NC_051414.1:20142955-20143573 GCF_015228065.2 Penaeus monodon
ACTGTTCCCTCTAAGTGTTCAAAATGCAGATGAAACAGCTCATTATGCATTGTTCAAACAATCTTCTGTATGATTAGAAGTGTCTTCTCACTTCAAAAGAAATTAGTCAAAGAAGGGAAATGATTTTGTAAGTGATGAAAAGAGCACTATTAAATAATGTGCAGGAATGGTCTAGGGAACATGTATGAAATAGAATTAATAAGAACCTCTCTCAAATGTGTATGTATATAGGAACAGAAATAGTAAAGTCCTTTGTCAAACTGTATGTAATAGTTCTATTTAAGTTCAGCATTCTGAAAAAGATTCCTTTTCTTTTCAGAGTGCAACAGATATACCAACAATGGCATTAACAGAAAACTTAGAAGAACTTAGTAGATATGGACCCTGGATTCCAAGGTTTGAGAAAATGGAGCTTCCTCCATTCTATGCAACATTCATTTTCTTAGCTTCAGTTTCACTTCAGATGATGAGGGAGTGCCTGAAGCTCAGGATTGAGCAGATGCCTGAAAAACCATCTAGACTTAGTATTAAAGAGGTATTTATTCTATTTACTTTAGATATATGTAAAATATATTAATAATAATTGATTGATTGACTTGGAGGACTTTTCTGTCAACC
>NC_051414.1:20143676-20144561 GCF_015228065.2 Penaeus monodon
TGAAACTGAAAGTTAATAACCCAGATTAAGTGCTTCACCAAAATGGGAGAGAGCTCTTTCTTTTGTTTAGTGATTGTATATGTGCCGATATTATTGTTGATGATTACAATTCATATATCTATCTATATGAACTCTGCATTTTTTAGCTTATGAGGGAGTTCAAAGAAGGAGTCAAGTTTGCTGTTGTAGTGAGGCAGAAGTACCTGAGGGCTTGCCATGCGCTCTTTGGCAGTCTTTCTCCACCACTTCGAGAGAATTTAGAGTTTCGCCAGACTCAAGCAATTGAGGAGCTAGATGCTAACATAAAGAGAATGTTAGAGGTTTGTACCTAATAACTTATAAATAGATGTGAATAGGAGTAGTTGCAGGATTTATTGTTGATATTTCTTAATAAATTTTAACCTTTTCTTAGAAAAATACTGATCAGGCTGGAAATGTGTTAGCATTTTTTATTGCTTGCTGCAAAATGTGTGTGTTTTTCTAAGATGATCTATCCAATGACATATACTGTTGTTACATAAACATGTTTAATTTCTAGGTTTATCTGGAGTGGCTTGATCAGTTTGTGTGCATGTTACACCGTGAGCCTCATGCATCAGGGTTGCAACGGAACTTCCTCCAAGAAGAATGGCGTTTTGTCCAAGCAACATGTCCCCACGTTAATGAGGGGGATAGCTTAGCAGCGACAAGATTTTGGTAAGTTGAGAACACAGAATGAAATTAAGAACTGATTTTGACAATTTTCCTGGAATACATATCTCTTTTAGATCTTAGAACTAGTTCTGCAGAAAGGGAGGGGTATGAAAAAGACCTTCAGTTTGCTAGTCTGTTGTTTATATAATAACAAATTATGTTCATCTTTTTCCAGTATCACCTTAATTATAT
>NC_051414.1:20144672-20144929 GCF_015228065.2 Penaeus monodon
AATCACATCAGAAGTTCTAGAAGGATAAGTAAACCCAATGATGTTAGCTTATCCCACATTTTTATTGTTCACTTTTCATGAAAATGCATCCAGAGAATACACAACATTCTCCATATATAAGCACTTTACCAGCAAAACTTTCATTGTTTTGTTCACAGCAATATAGCCTGTCACATGCTGTGTAGTGTGGGCGACTTTATTGACACAGGAATCGACGATCAGATGGCAGCCATGCAAGATTCAACTTTAGAGAATTT
>NC_051414.1:20144969-20145102 GCF_015228065.2 Penaeus monodon
ATCCAGAAGTGAGTCATTAAGGATTTATGCTGAATTATAGGGATGAGTTGAGCAATTGCTTTAAGACAAGCAAGGGGTGAAGTTGTCAATGTAAATTTTGAAATACAGTATGCTCACTCCAGTGCATTTTATA
>NC_051414.1:20145205-20145521 GCF_015228065.2 Penaeus monodon
ATTGATTGTTTTATACTTCATTTCCATTGTAGGAAGAGACTCCTTCAGCGATGTAGAGCCCTTCAAGTTCTCTTAGCTGAAACACGCGAGCGTGCCTTAAGAGCTGCTGGGTTAGCAAAGATGTTAAGGAAAGACTTAGAGGTTGCTGCAGAATTCCAAATCAACTGCAAGCCTGCTGTGGTGCTGAGCAGATTAAGGGAAACAGGGCACATCCGAGTGATTGCACCACACAGCCAAAACCACTTCATATTTGTTCCAGGTGTGTTATTTAAGAGCTTTTAATAAAGGTGGCTGAATGAAATACTCCCCCCCCCTT
>NC_051414.1:20146222-20147395 GCF_015228065.2 Penaeus monodon
TTTTCATTTTCTTTTTCATATTTATTTGTGTGTATTATAATACCAGTTACTTTCACGAAATTCTCTTGCAGCCCGCATCAAGGAGAAAAAGGAATACATCTGGCACTTGCTGGACATGAGGGTTGGTGGCATAGGCATCGAGCATGAATCAGATGAAGAGGGGGGTTATCTGGTGCTCATGAGGTGTGACGAGGGGGATAGTCTTCACACTTTGTGGACTGGCGATCTGATCAAAATAGAACCTACAGCAGATTGCACAATTACACTTTCTAGAGTACAGGTGACATTACTGTGAATGTTATGATTGTTTTTCCAAATTATACTAGAAGTGTAATTTAGTTTATGTATAATTGAATCATTATATACATTATTTGAAAATTATAAACACGAATAATGTTGATATTGTTATATTTTTTCCTGTCAGTTGATGTATGTCCATATGTCAAAAGATACTGTGATAGAAGAGGTTGCTTAGGATTTAAACAGAAAAAATGCTCTACTTGAAGCTGTTCTTTTCAGGTGACAAGTATGATGGTGGTTGTGTCTACAGGGACAATGCTCGTGCCAGTCCGGAGAGAATTTCTTCACTGCATGGGCAACACTGTAATTTTAGTGCACGATCAGACAACCCCCAACAAAGCCATTACTCATTCCATTGATGAACTAAAGGTTAGAACACATTTCTAAATAGATTGATGTTAACATAGATTTGATCATTGGAAGAAGTTTCTTGTTCTTCTTCTCTTTCTTTTCTCACTGCATTAAATTCTCATTTCAGAAAGAGGCTCTAGAACTGTGCAATAGTCTTCAGAATAATATCCAACAAGTGGAAAGTATGACAGATCTAGAACTAGTGATGCCGAACCTAGAAGATGGAGAACGGCGGCAACTTCATTTAGTAACCAGAGACGTGGTTCATCAATATTTCATGTTTGGCTTCGAGGTATGCTAAACAGTGACAGTCAGGCTGTACAGTGCAACCTGTTATTAGGTTTTTTGTAAGTTTAAAAGATGTGGCCACTAGTGTTTTTCATAAACAGAAACTGACTGTATTGGTATCATCTGCAAATACTTGATCTTTTTTTTAGAATTGGAGTGAGAGCCAATCGTCAGTGAATATTGTATTTCTGATATAATAGAAAAAAATATCTACAATATGTGTGTGTGTATGCG
>NC_051414.1:20147670-20147871 GCF_015228065.2 Penaeus monodon
CATGTGCATGCCCTAGGTTAGGGAATTGATTATGCAATTTTTCATTTCTTGAAGAAATTTATAATGCTACACAGATTTTTAAAGTGAGTCAAATTAGCAGAAGATATTTTTGTATCTGTCTCTCGACACATTCAGTTTGCAAACTGCCAATGCAGATTTCCTTATTATGATCAAGTCTTGACAAACAGGTTCTTGCATATA
>NC_051414.1:20148186-20149976 GCF_015228065.2 Penaeus monodon
CTTTTTCCTAGTGGTATTGGGTTACCTCAACATACTGGGTGTTATCTGTTTTTGCCACGACATACCAAATCCATATGTTTTGTGTGTATGTGTTTATACCATGCACAATTGAGCCATAATGCAGTATTTGAGAAGGTACAGTCCTTGATAGTAAGCTGAAAGTGTCTTTTTAGTCTCATACAATGAAAGATCATATATGCTTTAGCCAAACTTGAAGGCAATAGGGAAGGCAATTTTTTTCCATGCTTCTAACTTTTCAGTCACCCTGCTGACTGTGCAATGTACCCAGCACATGGCTCATGATAGCATGGGTGAAAGTGTTTGTCATAGGGTGAATTTCTCTTTCTTTTGTCATTATTTACTCCAAAACAGTCGTTGTGGTCAACATTGCAATGAATATGTATGCCATTTCTACAAGCTACACAAATCATACATGCGAAGAGTTCCCTTTATGTGTTCATCATTCCACCAGTTGTAGCTGCAGTGACGCTGATTTTCTGAAAAGTATTATTCTTACCATTACTGTTAGTTGTGTTTTATATTTTCTGATATATTATGTAAGACTTAATTAATTAATTTCTTGCTGATTTTCTTCACCAGTATCACAAAGATGTCACTCGTCTTGTCACTGGTCATCACCGGGCTTCTGTAGCACCTCTACTGGTTGCTCTTGCACGAATGTGGATGAAGTTTGTGCAGAGCCATTATTCAGAGGGAAGAGGCAGGAGACCAAGGTGGTCAAATGCAGGAGTTGAGTTCATCGTTTTTGTTTGTGACCCACACAATACAAGGCACCTCAAAGATGAGGAATTTGAGGTGAGAATCAGTTTGATTGTTCTTTTATTATAACAGTATTATGTCATCTGCTTTTCACCCCATTAGATTCATCCTGAATATTAGTGATATCACAAATCCCAAGTTCATACCAAAACCTTTTGTAGAACTTTCGAGGTGAGATAGAGAAGTGCCTGGTGTACATAGAAGGAAAAGCTCCTGAGGCCAGCCAGCCAGGGACACCACTGACTCCAGTGCTGCCTAGACATCACTTCAGGTTAGTCTCATGCTTGACTGATTAAAGTACATTCACAAATTCAAGTTTCAGATGAATTTCGCAGGTCAGTTAGGTAGATCTGACAAAAGGTAAAACATGAATACTTTAGGAAGGTCTTTCCATTTCCCATTTGAAGGAATTCCATTTAGAAAGTCTTCATGTAAAAATCTTCAGGAAGAATGGAGGGTATATATTTATTTTACTACTGAAGGCATATAGTGATAGCTTTCATAAAGTTCTATTCATATCTTGTAATAATAATGTAGATATATCCATGCAGTATTCTTTTGTTGTCCTCTGGATATTAGATAATTATAGAACTATAGGATCTAAACATTGATAGAATTTTGCTTAGAGAAGTGAGAAAGAATGGAATGGAAAGACTGCATTAGTAAAGTAGAAAAGAAAGAAATTTGATTTAGATTTTCCATGAAATGGATAACAGTAGTACTATTATAGCTTATGCCTATTATGCAGATAGGTTTGAAATTTTACACATTGATATTGTGTATATGTATATAAGAAGCAAAGTATGATATAAAAAGTTGTGTTTATAATGATGTATTTTCATATTTTCAGTTTCTTCACTAGGTTGCATGCATAATTTGAACATTCACATCATAGAGTTTACTTTTCTTGCATGATCGTGCCCAGCAGCATGTGAAACTACTTATTTTAATTCATCAGATAAACCTTTTCAAAGAGCTTGTGCAATTTAACAAACTGTAGATAAAACATA
>NC_051414.1:20150015-20150135 GCF_015228065.2 Penaeus monodon
GCACCTCAGACCTTGTTTATTAGAGGATAAATTTCTCTGTTTTGGGTGCTCAGACTCTTCTATACACTTGATCAATCACACTGATCTCACACAAAACTTGGGCACACTTTTTCCCTCTTT
>NC_051414.1:20150154-20150675 GCF_015228065.2 Penaeus monodon
ATTGATTCAATGTAGGAATGTCACAACACATCAGTCAGGAATTACTTTTCTGAAGAGATGTCATCAGATATCCTGTGGTAACCCATAGATATTTTAACAACTCAAAAGCAAAGTCCAAAGTCAAGCAAAGTTTTTTTTTTCATAATGAAATTGGAGAAATGGAATGCTGTCTGTATTATTGTATCTTTCTGTTTTTCTTCTCTTTTCAAGTTTTCTCTTGTTATGATATACTATTGAAAAAGTCATCTTCTTCCTATTGATAATGAAAAGAAAACTTCCTAAAGACTATTCTTAAATTATGAATTTTGCTGATTTTTATATGTATTGCATGTTAAAAACTGTTTGACTTACTGCAAATTCATAAGAAAGTATCAGAAAATGTATAATGATTGAAATTTAGATATAGCATGGTCCTCCAACCACAGAAAAAAATCATCATAATGACATAATGGCATGTTGAATTATGAAGCCACCTCAGATTATTATTGCTTGTCAGAAAGTGAATTTTTACAAATTCAAAA
>NC_051414.1:20151123-20151304 GCF_015228065.2 Penaeus monodon
AGGGAACTGGGAAAAGGCTAACTATGCATTATATGAGTTCAACAACAAGCTACACAAATGTAGTCCTTTACATATGTCTTCACAAAGATCTACTTTGTTTTGTGGATTTCTCTAAGAAACCTTCACACAAACATCAAGTCCACTGCAAGAGTTCAAGATTTTTCCAGTCTGTATATATAAA
>NC_051414.1:20151348-20151558 GCF_015228065.2 Penaeus monodon
TGGCACCTGACACAATCTTCTTCAGGTCTTCTTCCACGTCATCCATGGGGCATAATGCACCAGAGAGGTCCCTGTCTACACAGTCCTCCCAGAGTGATTATTCCCCTGTGGTGAATCCAACTGACAGCCCACTCCTAAGGTGCGCACCAGACAGAGCCAGATTTATGTTGGAGAACATCAGATATTCAAGAGTTGCTTACTTGATGTGGC
>NC_051414.1:20152636-20154387 GCF_015228065.2 Penaeus monodon
TAATTTTTTAATATTATTTTATTATTATTGTTATTTTATAATTCATTTCATATTTAATAGTTTATTATGTTTATTTATGAATTCCATTTCTTTATTTTTGTATTTAATACATTTACTGATTAATCTTTTTGTTTTATATTTGCTTATTGGTCTTCCAAAACCTCCGTCTTGCTTTTAATTATTAATTCCTTCATAAAGCAATTTATGATTTTTATGTAACCCCTTTACTGCTACATTTCAAAAGTTAACGCTGCCTTCCACAAACCAAACTTTCTCCCAGCATTTCCTCACTGATTGTCACAGTGCAGTTCTAACCTTGCTCACTTACCAAGCAGACCAAGGAGCACTTCATTCCTTTGAATCATAAGCAAGAAAGTATGCTTTTTGATATAGAAGGTTATATTGTTTCCACAGATGAAACTGCTCTCTAAAGGTAGTATGTGTATGTATCACATAATTTTTTTTTTCCCAACCAGGATATGTAGTACTATAGGGTTAAACATAACTGTGAAAATAAAATAGGATGCTATATGATCCAAGGGAATCAAGACTAAAGAATGCTAGAAGTTTTTGTTGCCAAAAAGAAATTGAATTTAAAAAATGCAGCTGCACACACCTAATGTACAACAAATTAATACAGGAAGGTGAAGAAGGCAATATTTTCAGGAAATCTTTTGCACTTTATCTGTCTGGCAACAGCACAGGAAATATGTAATGATATCCAGAATTGTTACATAAACCCACCTACAACAGATTAATGCTATTCAAGCCATGGTGAACTGGGCAAAATGCCAGGTGACAAACCTACCCTAAATTATACACAGTAAAGTGATTTTAGCCTCTTATCATAAAAATTATTTCTGATGCAGCCAAAGGCATAGAGAGTAGGGTTAGTGTATGTGGCATGGCTCACTATGCTGTAGGGAATTCCCATTATAGGGGTTAAGGTAGAGGGGAAAGATATTATCTATTTCATATTCTGCATCATTCATGTATAAGATATGTAATTTTACTGAATAAAATATTTGTTTTCTCCAGTGATGTTCATATTAATAGATTTTCTTATTACACTCACAAAATGGTCTTTAGTGATCTTGTACTAATTTGTGAGTCAGTGGTTGTACACATATTATATTGTCATCAGGTTCATTGAATATCGCAGAGTAGATATATTACCCATAAAGTGTAAGCTTATAGTAGGTCAGAGGTTTTAGCATTCCTTTGAAATGTTTATGTAAATTTCATATTTTTGTTTCTATATTTATGTTTTACTAAGTATCTGTTAGTGTCTGTGTGTAAATAACTAAATATTTGCATGAATTCTTATGTAAGAGCTAATAGTATTAGATTAGTTTTTCATCTGTGCTTGAAATATTTTTTACTACTTGGCTCAGTAATAAATGTTTTTTTTTTATATTATTCATATGCTTCTTTATCCAAAATTATAGTTTATAATTTCATTAGCACAGTAAAGCCCCTTCCATGGTTCTTTAGGAAACTGAAGTCCATTCTGTGATTTGCTTGTACTTGATTACTTTTTCATTAAGCAGTACATATAACACCATATATGTATTTATATTATACATTTATGTCATTGAAGGAGAAATCTGCTAAGACGTAGTCAGCACAGCATAGAAAGAGCATCTGATCAAAGTGATGGAAAGAGCCCACCAATTGTAGGTAAGATCATCATAACTCCTTAGTTTCACCTTTTTAATGGTTTTGAGTATTGTACAATCTTGACTGTATAA
>NC_051414.1:20154424-20154774 GCF_015228065.2 Penaeus monodon
GATGGCAGTAATGATTCTCTTTAGTTGCTTCAGATTCTTGTAGCAATACAGAATGATTGGTGATTATAGGGTCAAGTAATAGGTGAAAAGTAGAGAAAAGAAAGATAAATAATAAGGGAAGTTTTAGCAGATTCATTCTCAGACTGGAAGATTAATAAGTTTGTTTCTCCAAACACAGAAAAACCAATAGAGCGTGTTCGTAGAAGAATCACAGAAATGGATGTCGAATTGGATGAGAGCCTACGCGAGGACCAGGTTATTGGAAGGGTCTCTGATACGCAGCGTGACAAGATCCACTTTAAACCTCGAAGCGTCAGCTTTTCATGGCAAAGAGGTTTCAAAATTGGTAA
>NC_051414.1:20155689-20155910 GCF_015228065.2 Penaeus monodon
TTTTTTTTAAAAAGAATAAAATTTTATATAAATATTTTATATAAAAAAAAAAATTTTTTTTTTAAATTTATTGTAAATTATTTTAATTAATATATTATTTTTAATTTATTTTAATATATATTTTTTAAAATATTATATTTAAATTTTTGAAAAAAAAAAATTATTATAATTTATTTTAAATAAAAAAAAAAATTTTTTTATTATGAATATTTTATTATTAT
>NC_051414.1:20156641-20157380 GCF_015228065.2 Penaeus monodon
ACATTTTTAGTAGACAGTATTTTAACTTTTTCAAAAGGGTGTTAAGGAAATGTTATGACTTCTTTTTTTTTATTATTATTTAAAGGCATTACATTATATTGCCACAAAAGTATGCTAATATGTAAGTTGGCCAACATATATTTTACATTAGTCATTTTTCTTAAAGTTGGGAATAATAAGATAAAATACCTTTTCTTGTGGATTGAGGTAAAGAAATCCAGGATTCTATTTTCAAGGAGAGAACAGTTCAAGAAAGGTTCGGTGAGGAGAGTCCCGCCCTAGCTTCAAGAGTATCTCGAATGCTCAGACTTGTCCCTCTTGACTGTGTCCGTTGAGGGAGTTTCCTTCAAGGCTGATCACCTGTGAAGTCTGAGGATCAGCACCGGAGGGGAACTCCTTGAAGTCGAACTGGGCATGCAAGATCGGCGATGTCGGTAGAAGTGGAGGGCATGGAGGGACGATCTTAACCGTCATAGATGGCATAGGGATCGTATCCGTTGTAGGTGGAGTAAGGGTCGTAGGGTTCAGGGTCAGAGTGGATCTCGTCGTCTTCCACTTGGGGAGGTTCCTCGGGCCTGCAAGACGGAAAACGAATGATTTTTCTTTTCTTGTCTTTGCCAAGAGCCTCAGGCTCAGAATGAAGGTTCCAAGCCAACCCTACAGCTCCAGAGGCGAGCACCCGCACCCTGACCCCCCCCTCCGCACACACACTCGATCTGCTAAAAAAAAAAGGGCATAC
>NC_051414.1:20157414-20158426 GCF_015228065.2 Penaeus monodon
TTTAAAGTGGGCCGTTAGCATTCATAATTCTATATCATGATATGTTATTACCGGACAGTGGTGGTGGAGGTCTTAATTTCATCGATGTCCTTGAAGATCGGGCGGCCCACACTGCCCCCCCGGCGGACCATCATGCGGGAGCGCCACAGGGAGTAGCGCGGCCCGCGGAAGTCGTACCAGTAGAGGCCGGAGTACTCGTGGTCGGGGGGGACCGGCCCGTGCAGGTAGCGCCCGTTAAGGTTACTGTTGGAGAATGTTGGCGTGGATAATTGTCTGGAGGGAGAATACGTGTTGGGGTGAATTTCCTCACCGCGAGAACTGTAATGCTTCAACATATTTGTTCAGTTACTCCGAGCAATTCTGTCTTTCATACAAGAGAGAATTGGAAAAAGGATGATGGAGAATGAAGGCAAAGTACTTCTAATCACTCTTGCCGAAATATGTGAGCAAGATTCATTAACGAGACTTTCACAAGGCTTGAAAGTGATAGTGGATAATACGTTGACAGCATAGGGAGAGGAAGGTAGGTTTCGTAAGCGGGCGTAGCGAAGCGCTTTGTGAGTCAGAGGAGGAAAATCACCTTGTGTCGCAGGCCCTGTACCACCAGGCGCCCATGTGGTCTCGGGCGCAGTTCCGCTCGGGCCAGGCGTCGTTGTCCACGTCGATGGTGCTGAAGCGCCGACCCACGTGGTAGCGCAGAGAGTCGCCTAGGGAGGTTTCAGGAAGTCCGTTATCCCGAAATTAAATACTTAAATAGGTACCCATGTATGAAGAGAGAATTATGCTGCACTTACCTGCGTCTCCCCTGTATTCGCCCAGCATTTTGAGTGAGTAACCTTCCAGCTCAGACCCTATAGCGAACGCGGAATACACTGCAAATCCGTTTTGCTGGTCGAAATCAGACAGGTCAATCCGAAGCTTCGAAACCTGTATTACAATGCCTTATTTACTGAATCGTCGACGTGTTCAAAGACTACATATATACTTTCAGTGAAATATGAAATGTTATCTG
>NC_051414.1:20158729-20159524 GCF_015228065.2 Penaeus monodon
ACCGCTAAAGTCAAAAGACTAGAAGGCTTATTTTCACTTGCGTGCTGGCTCGTGAGGAGGTAGATCTTCTCGTTCCCCAGCCAGAACTCGCCCGCCAGGTTGCCGAAGCCGTGCTTGTACTCGTTCCACTCGCGGAGAAAGTCCACCGTGCCGTCCTCGCGGCGCTGAATCACCTGCGGGTCAGAAGGGGACACTGCAGTTTATGGTTTGCCCGTGGCTGTTAGGGAGGGCAGTGGCAGAATTCCGGTCATTGGGCATAGTTAAACATCTCTGGTCTTGTTAGTCTTCTCATTGTAGCTCTGACATTGCATTATCTAATGGAGAGCGGGTGTTCACTGCGTTTGGAGATGTGGTTGCGACTGAGCAGTCATGGACTTAACTTTCGCTGATACGTCCTATGATTATCGAAATCCTCTGATAATTGTTACATTAATTCAGATTTTTCTTGCTTGAGGCAAAAGGAATAGCACCACTTTAAGAGACAATGTAATAATTTATACGACGGTGTAGTTACGTGCAGGCAATGTCAAACCGCGGCTGCCTTGAAAGGAGTAGAACCCGGAAGATATTGATGCAAATCGAACGAGTAAATTACTAACAGATCCTGCCCAGAATACCCACCGTCCAACCACCTCCCTCAGTTTCCATGTCGCAGTAGACGAAGAAGGGAACACTTGAGTACTGCGGCTGGATGCGGTAGACGCCCGACTTCTTCTTGCCTTGGCGGAGAAGCTGCCAGCAGTCCTCGGGCTCTGCAACATGCACATTGCGCTCTTCAGGCTTTCGTTTTGATGC
>NC_051414.1:20159715-20159976 GCF_015228065.2 Penaeus monodon
TTTGCATCATCAGCCTGTGGCTCCACAAACAAAAAAAGAAACCATGCACTACATCCACACGCACACACCAAACGTATGGATTCTGCCTCCAAGTTGCTATATGCATTGTGTTCACAGAGAGAGTTGGTGGCGTGGAATGTCGGCGCCAAATAGAAATATCTTTGAAACAGAAGACAAAACGCGACAGAAAGAATTTAGCTCCAGTCTCTTAGCTGTGCTTCAGTACTCTCAAGGTGTGTCGTTTGTCTCCTTTTTAGACCT
>NC_051414.1:20160171-20160471 GCF_015228065.2 Penaeus monodon
TTTTACACCTTGTTTCGTACTTGGCATCACCTTATGAGAAAAGGAAAGCTTACATACCCTTTTCAACTTTGCCGCCTGCCCTCCCCCTCGTGCTCATCATCCGGGGCATAACGGACGCCGTGGGCACCGTCTGGCTGGCCTTGAGCTCGTTGAGGCTCTGGAGAAGGTACTGCTTGGACACCATGTTGCTCTGGATGTGGCCGAGTGTTCTGGGGGCACAAAGGGATGCTCGTTGGGTGCTGCTGGCGGGGGCCACGGCGGGGGCGTGCGGGCGGCCGGCCGGAGGACGCTATGAGTTAG
>NC_051414.1:20160495-20160668 GCF_015228065.2 Penaeus monodon
GTTGATTTTAATGTGGACCGTGAGCATCCATAATTCTATATTAAGATACGTTATATTAGTAATTAAGGTTATGTAGCTATGTGAAATAATTCTAGATACTGAAATGTGATTTTTTTCTCAATATATCTCAAATCTCATATCTCATAAGTAGGCAAGAATATGACCTGATGCAC
>NC_051414.1:20160759-20161899 GCF_015228065.2 Penaeus monodon
GATAGAGACAAACATTCAGACAAGCGCACGGTGCAACCAACCCAGAGGTGTTCATGAGCTGCGTCAGGTTGAGGCCAACCTCCCCGAGCTCCTGCTGAATGGCCTGGGCGACCGAGTGAACGCTGAACACGGAGGCCGCCACCGCCTGCAGCTTCTGCTCGTTGTTCTCTCCCGGATCTACTGCCCTTGTGCGAAGGGGGTGTTGAGGTTAAATGCCTTCAGAGCTCGCGTGTTCGACCAGAAAATGTTTGCCGAAAGATCATCATGGGAATTTATCTCAGTGTGGGAAAATGTTAGTGCCATCTTCTGAATTTGTCATTCACATGTGGAATATTGAAAAGGACTAGACCGTGGCCAAGATGGCTAGCGGGAGCGACTGACCTGCCCTTGGGAGGTCAGTGATGAGGCCGCGGAGGTCGACGTGGCGCTGGGTGAGGGCGGAGATGCTGTCCTTGACGTTGTCCATGAGGCCGGTGATGCGGTCCATCTCGTTGTCGGTTGTCTCCATTCGGTGCTGGATGGCGTTGCTGATCTCGTTGAGCACGCCCTTCCGCTCCTCCGCCAGCAGCTCCATGCGGGTCAGTCTGCCACGAGCGGGAAAGGGGTCAGACGCGCGAGGGCAGACATGGCCTCGGCTTCGGGAAACCTGCCAGGGGGGAGTCCTCTCTCTCCCCTCCACTACGGCCGGGCTCTCCACATATTATGCATCGCATGACCTTAGAATCTCACCTGTAGTTGATGTTGTCAATCCGCTCTGCTCGCTGGCCTTGGAGGGTCTCGAAGGCGGCTTGCCTGTCACTGAGGCGCTGCAGGAGGAGGATGATGGTGTCCATTTGGCGCCGGGAGATTTCGGCGTCAGAGATGTCTCCCCCGCCGAATCCTCCGCCACCGAACCCCCCGACAGGGCCATATCCTCCGCCGCCAACCCCCCCGACAGGGCCATATCCTCCGCCGCCAACGCCCCCGACAGGGCCATATCCCCCGCCGCCTCCTCCACCGCTTCCTACGCCGCCTCCTATGTCGCCTCCTGCGCCACCACCGAAGACCCTCTCCTCTCCGGCAGTCTCTCTCGCTCCTTCACCGTCCCTCCTATCGCTCCCACCTCGGTCGCCTCCCCTGTCACCCCCTCGATCGCTTCCT
>NC_051414.1:20162027-20162485 GCF_015228065.2 Penaeus monodon
TCGTCTATGGCAGGAGTCTCACTCTCACTCAGCTGAAAACCATTGTTTAGCAAAGAGAACGGGACCCGTGATTAGATCACACTCGAGCACACCAGACAGTATGGACAAGAAAAAACAAAGTACAGAACCGACATCAACAGACCCTGGTTGTCCGACTCACCTCGTTTCTCCTGACGGTGTCGACGAAGAAGGCCTCGTCCGGGATGTCCTCCTCCATGCCCTCTGGCCCCACGACCTCCTGTTCCCGGGAGAATGGGGTGGGATGAGAGTTAACTTCGAATACAATGAAGAGCAGTGTGCGCTCATGATTGACTTAAAAAAAGACGATCAATGATTAGTTTGTCTGGTATAGCAACATCATTATATGGGTAAGTTTCCTTAATGTAATACAAATATTTTCAGCCGGATTTTTTGGTGAAAAAAGACAAAAAGAAGGAATTACTTTGCGCGCGCGCGCA
>NC_051414.1:20162508-20163469 GCF_015228065.2 Penaeus monodon
TTTTGAAAGTAACATTTCAGTTTCTAAGCCTAGAGCCTAATTGTCTCATCTCGCTTTCTTTCGTGTGCGAGTTGTTCAAACATGTCGCTTAAGGTTTTTGTCAAGTGTCTGTTCAAGTGGTGTTCGGCCGCCTCATTTCTGCGTCTGAACATGACCTTCAGTGTGTTTAGAGTGAGTGCTCTTAATCTCACGCTTTCAATGTTATTATCCGGACGTTGAACGTGTCTGTGCAGATGTGTGTAGTGTGTGGCTCACCGGAGGAGGTCTGATAAGCGGGCGCGTGTCCCTGCCCTGGCCGCCTACGAGCCCAGCCAGCATGAGCAATACCGCCCAGGCCGCCCACGCCCCCATGGCGAGTGATTCACACTGATGCCACGAAGTTCACGATTCCGTTTAGGTTGCCTGGTGCCACCTCGGCTCTCGCGCTCACGTCCTGGCACCCCGCTGTCCCCGAGTGCTGCCTGGCGTCGCCTTTACCTGCCGGAGAAAGCAGCTGTGAGCGCCGCGAGGGCTAGCCAGATCATCACAGGGAACCAGAACTTCAGGGGAGTGCCTAAAAGTACGCAACTTCAGGACTCAACATTTTCTGCCCACACTTAAACAAACGATCGTCACGTTCACAGGAAAAAACACACGAGTTTTCAGGGCACTCTTAATGATTGCAATGGTCGGTTATAAACCCATGTAGTTACTGCTTCTAAATAACACATCATCTCTCCATTCAGGTTTGACTGAATTACTGAAAATCGTCGAGAAAGTAGACAATTCTGCGAAAACTGAGCAAAAAAAATCCACCCTCCGCCAAGAACTCTCCTTTTGGTTTTACCCAACAAAGGTCTGTTACACTTAATGAACGAATCGCGAAAGGGCGTCCGAGCGAGGGTTCCGTACATGGCTGGCGACGGGTGTCCACAGCACGACGCGAGGGGAAGGTGTGGGCCCAGGAGCGGACGCTGGGGAC
>NC_051414.1:20163615-20163714 GCF_015228065.2 Penaeus monodon
TCTGGATGACCCTCCCCCGCCCCACCCCACTCTCATTACTTGTAGTTGGTGTCGGCGGACCTCACCCCCTCACCCCAAGCCACTTGTCACTCCCTACCG
>NC_051414.1:20163747-20163874 GCF_015228065.2 Penaeus monodon
GTCTTCCATCCCCTTCCTCTCCCGTCTTCCATGATAGATGTAATTCCGTAATCCCATGCTCCGAATTGATATTTATATCTGCAGATTTAACTCGTGTTTGCTCCTACTGCGGCCTACCAAAAATGCA
>NC_051414.1:20163920-20164082 GCF_015228065.2 Penaeus monodon
GGCCATGGTTATTATTCTCCTCCTCGGGGGCTGTGTGCAGGTGAGGCGGAGGAAGGTCCTGGAGGGGCGTGGTTTGCGCGAGAGTGTTTGTGGAGGGAACAGCTGGTGAGCTCATCAGGCCAGAGACGAACTGGCCCCACCCCCTTCCCTCCCCTAAGTACC
>NC_051414.1:20164773-20165635 GCF_015228065.2 Penaeus monodon
TCGTATGTATGTAGACTTACTAATGTATCAGTGCATTTATATGCGTTTGCATGGCTCTGGTTTGGCGTGTACAAGTGCTAGAGTGTGATGTAAGCGTATTGTGTGTGTATGTAAAATACACTATTTGAAAATCTGAAACACAGTAGTATCGCCTCTGTTGCATTATCGTTGGAGCACGAGTGTTCGGATAAACGGTCCCATCATGCGAGTTAGGAAGCGTCCATCTGCGCGTCGCCGAGCCCGGCCACGAGAGGCGATCCCAGTGACAGACGCCGCGGCTGTGTTGCGGATGGGCAGGGGCTGGTTGGCGTGTGGCGTTTACAGGTTGTCAAAGTTGACACGGTTGTTTGTGGTGGATTAGCTTTGCAGCGTTGCCATGTAATGCGATCTTGTTCCTCGGTTATATTCATTATACCGAGAGTTTGCGGATATTTGTTTCTTCTTATTGTTACTAATAGCATATGTCTATAGGAACTAAATTTTGTATCAGCGCGGTAGAAAAAAATACCCAAACGACACATGAAGTCTGAAGCTACAGAGAAAGAAATACTACAGAATAGATATATGTGCATGATACTTTCCACATGCGTAACGGCGATAACTTCTGATGTAGGAGCAGGAGGGGTGGGGTGGGGGGGGAGAACATGAGGTCCGGCTATCTGGTTTCCTTTGGTTGAGTAAAGTCTGGTTGCCAGGGATCGCGAGGAGGGAGGGTATTGGGGAAGGTTAGCGAGAGGCCGACCGCGGGGACGGGAGAAATCCCGAAACTTTGCGAAAATAACACTACTTGAAAATGTGATATCTTTGGTGCGCCGGGAAGAAAATTATTATTTATTAAAAAAGAATCATGCTCGCTCTCCCC
>NC_051414.1:20166385-20166980 GCF_015228065.2 Penaeus monodon
ATCACTCAGTCAGTTTATCAATTTATCTCATATCCACCTTTTCTACTTGTCTGTTTACCCCCCTCCCTCAACCATCATATGCTTCCATTTCAGCCATCCAACATAAGCTTGTATGACTTTTCCTTAGGCACTGGAAGGTTCTCGAAGGTGTACACAGCTGTCAACAACAACACAGGCGAGTTGATGGCCATGAAGGTGTTGCCACTACAGCCAAATGACCACAGATCCATACGTAAAGTGGCCGACGAGTTACGCATCTTCGAAGGCATCAGCCATCCACATCTTGTGCAGATCTACGGCGTAGAGATTCATAATGTAAGATATTGTGGCTGGGTTGGAGGGGTGGGTTGTTGGTTTGTTAATTTGTGACAATAGTGGGGCTAAGGCATAGGTACACAAGTATGTTTGTGTGTGTTTGTCTCATATCTCTCAGTTATCATTTATTCTCTTTATATTGTATAATATGTACAAATGGACTTGGCATAGGTAACAGCATCTAGTAACTTGAGAGAAGCTACAACTTTTTATATAGTGGTGATATAATGATTTAGATTAGAAGTAGGCAATGTTAGTTAACCTCACATCCAATCTTAAC
>NC_051414.1:20167076-20167741 GCF_015228065.2 Penaeus monodon
GTTTTGTATATCTAGTGTTAAACAAATAATTGATCAAATATTATATGCCTCTGTAATTTAAAAAAATACCTTGTATTTCATTAAAAGTTGCACAAATTTGCTGCTTAAATTTTTTTTAGGATGAAATGCTGATGTTCATGGAATACTGTGATGAAGGAACTTTGGAAAGCTTGGCCACCAGCACAGAAACAGGTCTTCCAGAGGAGATAGTTCGTAAATACACCAGGCAGTTACTGGAGGCTGTGCACTGCCTCCACGACCATGGCATTGTTCACAGGGACATTAAAGGTAGGTCTTTGATATAAGAAAAGAATGTCTTTTGGGTAGGTGTTGCAGATTTGGGTTTTGTTTTGAAATTTTGCTCACTTTATATATTTTTTTTTATTTCTTGAAAAATAGAAGTTTGTACTCTTACTCATATGCAGTGCAGTTTGTATTTTGATAAGAACACATATCTAATGTTTTTATTTTTGTTGTTTCAGGTGCCAATATATTTTTAACAGAAGAAGGAAATGTGCTGAAACTAGGAGATTTTGGATGTGCTGTGAGACTGAGAGGCCACCAGACCGAAGTTGGAGAGCTAGGTGGCATAGTTGGCACCCATGGTCAGTAAAGTATTATTTTAAGTGTCATTTTCCTATTGCCAAAAGATCAGGCCAAGAAAC
>NC_051414.1:20167774-20169371 GCF_015228065.2 Penaeus monodon
ACTTTGGCAATAGATCAAATGAAGAAATAGGCAAACAGTTTTTTTTCTTCTTCTTTTTTAGGTATTATATTTTCTCTTTAATAAAAGATAGGGCAGAAGGTAACTACCAGATTAATACATTATCTTCCTATGAATCATCTTTCAGCTTACATGGCGCCTGAGATTTTCCAGTCAAGTGAGGGTCATGGTAGAGCAGCTGATGTATGGTCTACGGCTTGTGTCGTGATTGAAATGCTAACCGGGAAGGTATGTGGGTGTTGCTTTTTAAGAGCTGGTTTTTAGGGTCATTCCATTTGTTACTTGTCTTCTTCAATAATTTTTTTTCTCTTCAGTTGCAGCCTTTCAAAAGCATTTTTTGCTAATTTCCAGTGATTGATTTACCTCTTCCTCAATTGTCATTTTTATTCCTGTGGGCTATTTATAAAAATTTAACATCCTTATGTTATACATTTATATATAGT
Source organism: Penaeus monodon (assembly GCF_015228065.2). Classification (NCBI taxonomy): domain Eukaryota; kingdom Metazoa; phylum Arthropoda; class Malacostraca; order Decapoda; family Penaeidae; genus Penaeus; species Penaeus monodon. Next base: position 20,168,236 of record NC_051414.1, read on the forward strand.
ATACTTAGTGTGACATACCATAGTTTTTGCAAAATGGTAGCAGTAATAGAATGCAATGCTATTTTTTTCTATGAAAACAAAACTAGAAATGCCAGATGTTCACATTCTTTATATTGGCAACAGAGACCTTGGCCTGAATATGACAGCAGTGTTCAAATTATGTTCCGAGTGGGGATGGGACAGTCCCCATCTGTCCCAAGCAGCCTGTCAGAAGAAGGACATGATTTTCTTGCTGCTTGCTTTGTCCATGACCGCAAGAATAGAGCTACTGTCGCCCAGCTCCTTGATCATACATTTGTAAAGGTGAGAACCATTTGTTTACCTCTTGCACTTTAAAGTAATATTATTATTGATGATTGTAAGGTGAAAGCAATAGATATTGACCAGTTATAGCTGTATTTTTCAGTAAAGAAATAGTAACCACAAATGAAGTGTAAATAAGGGTGTTTAAGTGAAATTCATATATTTCTAATACTGTGAAGTCCATGATGTCGTAAAATAGCAAAAGATAATGAGGTTATCCATAGTAGTGTTAAGGTACAAGTAGCATGTCTTGTGCATGCACAAAAGACTTACTATTTTATTTCTGTTGCACTTAGAATGAATACATAGCTGTAGTGTATAATGTTCTATTTATTGGTAATTTTACTGTGAACTTTATAACCAGATAGCCAAGGATTGATTGTTGTAGTTGACCAATTTCCTGCACATATCCCAATAAAGTTTAACTACAGAAAGAAAGTAATAAACCAAAGAGCTCTTTCCCATAGTTCAGCAGAGATTCATCAGAAATATAGATTGTTGTACTTTCTTATTATTTTTATTAAGCATATTACTATATATAAGTTTATTTTTTACACATTGATTCATCTGTTCTAAAATACATGTTGATTTTTTTTTTATGATATTGTATTTATTTGCACTCTGTTGCAAAAGAATTATGTATATTGCTGAGAAAGAAGAAAAAAATGTCATTTTATATTATTGTTTGATGTTCTTGAGTCAACTCACAAAATTGATATAAAATGTCAGGGTTAGCTTTAGTCATCCTACTTTCTGAATTTACTCTGCTATTATATGATACTAAACCAGTAGGACATGATTTTATAAGCATGTTCTGAACATTCATGAGTTAA
>NC_051414.1:20169410-20170130 GCF_015228065.2 Penaeus monodon
GGCAGTTCTCTTAACAGTGTTACCTTTATCATCTCCAGGTTGATACAGGGGAAGACTGTACATCATTGCCACTCTTCTCTCACCCACCCTTCGTGCCTTACATGAAGCTCCTGTCAAACAGCTGATTCATCTGAGCCTGCAGGGAATAATATTACTTAAAGGTGGCCATGCACTTTAGAAGCTTTGGTTGATATTGTCAGGGAAGGATAGAAGAATAAGAGATACTATGTAAAGCAGAATGACACTTTACATGGTGAAAAATGTATATTTCATTGTATATACTATGCGGTATGCATATGGTTTTATGGAATAACACGGTCGTTTCAGATGCTTACTGGTAAGATTGTTATTAATCTGTCGTAAAGTCAGTCCAGATATTTATTTAAAGTGCGTCCTTTATTATAAATGACTTTGCTTTTATTTTAAAAGGGACTTCTCGCAGGCACAACACTTCTACACACACTGACACAATCACACACAACCACATTGTTATTGTAGGTTAAAAACATAGCAAGGTCATCATTAAGGATTTTAGCCATCCACTGTTACATGGTATTATGCTCCACTTAGTACAAGTTAAGTAAGCCATAGAAAAATGGTGATCATGGATTAGAGAGACAAAAAAAGAGAGTATTATCTTTCTGAACATAGTAGTAAAAAAGGAAAACTTGAATGATATTTGGTCAAGTATGAAAATGATATTACAAGGGAATATAAGAG
>NC_051414.1:20170677-20170909 GCF_015228065.2 Penaeus monodon
TAAAATATTGTAGAAAGGAACTTTTGTCTTAATATTTCTCAGCTAAGATGTAACTGAAGTATTTTAGTGTCAAATATTCAATAATAATAAAAACAGTCATAAAGACAGACTACATGTAAATTAACATACACTGTTTATGGCTTTTTGTAGTCTGTCAGATTCTGGCAGCCTACCTCAAAGAGAGCTATAGAATGCAAAAGTGCAGCTATGTGTATATTGAACTAGATTCATC
>NC_051414.1:20172173-20172304 GCF_015228065.2 Penaeus monodon
TTTCTTCATCCATAAAATTCCAATCATTTAATTTCATAGTTTTTCATGTTGCATATTTTTTTCTGCATGGAGTGATAATAGTATGGTCCAGAATTAAATCAAGTCTTACAAATAACTCTGATTAATCAGTG
>NC_051414.1:20172413-20173906 GCF_015228065.2 Penaeus monodon
ATCAAATATTGATATTTTTTATATAAATTTTCATAATTATGTTGTTAAACTTGAAATCAGATGTGCTGAGTGTAATGTAAACCTTTTTTTTTTTTTCCTTTAGTAACTGGTCGTCCCTCTCTCTTTCTGTCTCTTCGATTAATCCTTTCTAGTTGGTTAATTTACTAGTTATTGATTTCATGGTATGTGTAGCTAGCAATGATATTTGAATTACTATTTCAAAGATGATGTTAAGATCCCAGTTGTTAAGAATGTTCTATGACAGATTTAGTTGTGTCTCTTTTATCATGTTTTGCACACTGATGTACTCAGTCATATATGAGTTCTGTAATTTATTCACTGGTTTACATCATTTCATGTAATATTTAGAGGAAATATTTTGTATAATAACATTTTGGTCTCTTTGTAAAGGAAATATATTTGTACAATACCCAATTTTATAACATTTTATTTTCATTTTGAAAAGTACTATATTAATTTATTGTACATAACCTTTTTTCTAATGCTATTTACTTTTGCATGACTAAATGAAGAAAGCTAACACACTGAACATGATGCTTTTTACAAAAGTTATAATTCAGCAAGAGTTGGTGATATGCACATAATGTGCTAGAAATCAGTAGCATCTTTCCTTATGGAGGAATTTTACAGAAAATGTACCATATACTGTTGTTCAGTTCACAACTTTTTGAGTGAAACATTTCTGTTCCCAGTGATACTGTAATATAGTAAATTAAACGTAACAGTGGGGATTTAAGATATTGAAAGTTGGTATGCTATGGATTTGTTAAAAAGATGTATATAGAGAAGATTTAAATTTTTATTTATCTATATACTCCCATCCTCTTCCGCAGATATCTAATACATATATGAGTATAAATGTGCATGGCAGGCACATAAATGTCAGATGTTCCCTGACATGTGGCAGAAGTATATTTATAAGCATGTCTAGTTATGTCTGTGAACATTTGAATATTTCATGGGCATTATTAGCCCATTCCTGCTGGAATGATGTCTAATCATGTAATGATAGAACACCCTTCATGGCAAAATGACACATTCATGTAATGGGTAATCAACTTGCTGTATGTTGTGTATGCTAAGCAGTTATGTGCTTGTTTGGCCCATCAAAAGTAGGCTTAAAGCCTCTGTTTAGCTTTATTATCTAAAAAATAACTTATGCTGCAGCCAAAGGCTTAGAAAGTGGGAAAATTTTATGTTTCCCATGTTTCTGATTTTGCCCTCAAGAAGGGGACTGAATGCAACCTGACATGTTTGGCCTGGCACCAGGGCTCCCACTGTGATTGAGTTAACTAATAGTGCACCAAACTGGAGGTGATAGTATGTTAGTTATCATGCAACTAGGTGGGTGGATGGATCAGGTTTGTGGTAAATGGTCTTTGTGAAGTAAGCCAGACATCAGCCAGAAGTGCTCAGAAATGCCCCAATGGGTTAAGCATAGATAAGTTAGTCTTTTGCTCATTATTTACTTG
>NC_051414.1:20174500-20174969 GCF_015228065.2 Penaeus monodon
TGCAATGTCACAATGGATAATTTTAAGCACATCCAAGATCTGGGAAGATACTTTTCACTGTAGTAGAAATATTGCCAAGGAATGGCTTGTGTTCCCTTTGTGAAATAAAAGGATGAATTCATGAATTGCAATGCACCATAGACTCATGGCAGGCTGAGCAATTCCTAATGACTATCTCATGAATAGGGAGCCTCTGGCTTTATACAGTCTGCTACAGACCACATGATTGTGTTTGGAGTATGGTCAAGTTTGCATGTGGGTGTAAATGTATATGTGTGAGTCTGTTTGCATGCAGCAGTATTAGGAGAGATGCCATTACCAGAGCACCAAAATAAAACTTTATCCCTTTCCTTTAAGGTTGTTTCCTCAGTGGGAATGTAATTAATTTTCTAAGCAAAGTTTTCTTGACCCTGATTAGACATCACTCACTATCAAATTCTCAAAAATGTAAAAACATCTCAATGCCTTG
>NC_051414.1:20175022-20175189 GCF_015228065.2 Penaeus monodon
GGAAGAAAGTATTTTTTTATGAATTATTTTTTAAGGACAGGAAAGTGTGAATTTCTATGAATGATACTGCAAATTTTGAAAATAAAATTGGGCAAATAGTTTAATAATGAAACAGTTTGGATATATGTCTGAGTATCAGTGAGAGAGTAACTTGACCATGCATTTAG
>NC_051414.1:20175362-20176044 GCF_015228065.2 Penaeus monodon
TTGAAGGAATAGATTAGTGTTTTGAATAGAATTAAAACATCTATTAGCAATTACACAATAATGCACATTTGCCAACCATGTGAGTGTCAGGCAGTTATAATGAAAATTTAATTTTGTAAGAATAGATTTATGCTAGCCATAAAATGAAAGTTATTAGGTAGTTTTGCATATTTATATCATATCCCAAGTTCTTCTTTTAAATAAGACCATATATATGGCTAAATGAAAGATCAAATAATAGTTTTCAGGAACTTACTAATTTATCATAGATTTGATAATAATCTACTTTGTAAAGTACATATGCAGCAGAATGTTTTGGAGTTGTTTGTTGTATGTATGTGAACTTTGCACTGCCTTTTTTTTGGGGGGATGAGACATTAACATGGCATTATACTTTTAATTTTTTTCTGTTGTTCTTAGATTGACACTTGAAAGCTTATATAGTGAGTCTGTTTGCATGTTGGTCTGGTTAGTGTCATGAAAATTATGAAGAAAATGTATTAGTCATGCTACTAACTTTGATTCCAGAAATGTCTATCGAACATGATGCATATTATTTGTTTTAAATTCATTACATGGACACTTTCTACAGATAACTTTGGCATGAACAAGTCATTTGTAAAGTGTGTATAGTAACATAAAAAAATTTTCACACAAAAGCCATATCAAACAAAAATTCATG
>NC_051414.1:20176072-20176459 GCF_015228065.2 Penaeus monodon
AGCATTTCATTTATGGGTCATGTATACTTTGATATTTTACATAAGAAGTAGCAGCTATTTTCCCAGTGCAATAATTATGTATATTAATTCCTGTTATACACATAGTTTACTGAAAATAAAATTTTGCCATCAGTATATTTCCTTTTTAAGAATGGAAAGTTTGAATATATTTTGTATGCTAAATGACATAAAAATCTGTAAATATGCCTGTAGTTACTCCTTCCACTAGGTGCTACTTGAAAATAAAATCTTAATTATCTTTTTTGTGTAAATTATGATGAGTCATAAAACTATAGGTAAATACTTAAATTTACAGAATATTTGTGTGTGTAATAACCAATGATATGAATTAATATTAGCAGGAGAACAGATGTTAACTTCTTTCCA
>NC_051414.1:20178143-20178781 GCF_015228065.2 Penaeus monodon
ACGTATATCCTCAGTCCCCTGCTCTCCATGACTCCCAAAGCTCTGGACAGATTATGTGAAGTTAGAAAGTGTACAATCCACTGACTTCAGCGATGTAACAAGGCTGTTGGTGTCAGTAATGTCATTTCATTGGAAATCATGTTTCATATTTCAACATACACTGGAAATATTTTTTTTACTGAGAACATCTGCCACCATGCTATCAATATATCCTTCAAGAAGAAAATAGCTAATGTTTTTATTTTCACAATAGTTACACTACTGTACTTCATGCTATGTTTCACGAAAGAAATATTATTTATAGAACACAGTTGTCTTCCTAAATAATGAGTCTTTTTTCAGAAATTCGCTGAAGTAATCAAGACTTTTTTGTCCACGTAATAAACGCCTTGTCCACGTGAAAGCGTGTAGTAGTAATCTGTTAGTCGTGGCATAATTTGGTGTCTTTTAAATTTATGGAAAATGTATTAGATTTAATGAGCTGTGATATTAGAAAGGATTAGGATGTGACTTTTTTCTCTTTATTCATGTATGGTTATAAACCGCTTTCACTTAGTGAAATGATTTTAGCTCAGTTTTGTGTGAGCTTTGCCAAATAAAATTGTAATTAGCAGAACAAATATATATTATGAACTGTT
>NC_051414.1:20178954-20179173 GCF_015228065.2 Penaeus monodon
GGTTTACTGTGTGTGCTCACTTTTATTTTGAAATCTATAGAATCTATAGATGCTCATAAGAAGTTAGTAAGCTTCTAATAAAACTTATGGGTGTAACTTGATTTTAGTATCCCCTCCAAAGACTTTTTTGCTTTCGCGGGCCCCCAGCCAAAGATATGCCAGTCTAGCGACCGATTAAATATCTCTAAAACACAACCTCGCACGCACACATGCTATGCC
>NC_051414.1:20179288-20180001 GCF_015228065.2 Penaeus monodon
CGCGCGCGCGCGTGCGTGCAGGTGCTTGCACCTACACCCCGCCCTTTTGCGGACAGCAGGGGCGGCATCCCTGTATTAGGTTACATTTTCGTATTATGTACGGCTTGAACTTACTATCTTTTGCATTAACATTCTCATGTATTTAATAACTAGGCCGTCGGCACTGTCATCAGCTCAAACAAAGGGTGCCAGAGACCGCTCTGTTCATTTGAGGCAACGAGTGCCCAGTGTTCATGCGCTCGCCAACTTAGCGTATTCATTATTACTCTAGAAGGTATGTAACTCACAACAAAACAGGGCATCTTTTGAACGGACCTTTTAGAATCCTGTGTGTCTATTTCGAGTGCTTGCTTGATTTACAGATTGATAACCGAATAACTGAGCCACTGTGAAAATGCCTTTTTTTCAGATTCGGCTATTTGTAGAACCAAATAAAATACACTAGAATTACGATACTATATTCACACCATGCTCAGAGACGGTGCAGACTACAAGGGAGGCGATGACTTTAAAGCACAAATGACTGGTGTGTCTCGTGCTTAACATTCGGAACTATCATTTCGTTGCAAACTTGTTGCGTACGACGGAAGCAGAAGGTAATACCTGAAGTGAATCTATAAAGGAACCTTTTCTTTCTCTTTTTATCACTTTCTGTCCCCTTGTGTGTGTATCTCGGGAATATATTCAAAGCGGACTGCAGACTTATTTTGCAA
>NC_051414.1:20180848-20181669 GCF_015228065.2 Penaeus monodon
ACGTCTGTGCGTCTATCAGTCTTTGTGTGTGTGGCTTCATATTCAGCATTGAATCCACTCGCTCTTGATAGAGTCTAATGCATAAACAGTCAGCATGAAATAGGACAACATCTGACTCAAGCCAATAATAATAATAGAAAGTGGGAACTAAGCGAAAGAGAACATGGAGCCTTTTATTGAATTACACACAAAACAAAATTTAAAACAATATTGAGGTAGATCTGTCCGAAAACAACAAGCAAACTGTAAAACAAATAACATTGGTCATCAAATAATTTGGTACTACCTTATAAAAATTGTCAAACTTACAATTTCCATGGATCGTCTTACATAATATGATTCTGGTATTTAACGTCACTTAAAAATATATAATATATAACACACTTAAGCAGTGTAAAAGTCAGATTAAATTCGTAATTTATAGTGTTCTTCGGTTACTTACAGTGACCAAACATTTTTTAGACAGATTACAATATATATTCAAAACAAAGAAATCAAATTTTACACCATATCATTGGTGGACCATAATTCTAGTGTTCGAAAAAATAATTCTGACTTAGACAAAGCTCGAGATGCATTCCTTAATCTTCCAGTAGGATACCTTTATTCTCCTGTATGAACTGTTCATATACTGGGATTACAGAGGCCAGAAGTCTGCGGTCTTCGATATCTGTAATTGTGACAAACAGTTGAGAGAAAAAAGGTGATTGGTATGTTGAAGAAAGTGAGAGTCGAACGCGAATTACATTTTATATAATTTGGAAATTATGTTACTTTTATTTGGCTTCAGAAAATCCTGACATACAGGCACAGTGCCCTGC
>NC_051414.1:20181934-20183260 GCF_015228065.2 Penaeus monodon
GGACGACTCACCTAAATATTTGTCCAAGAAAGTGAGAATGAGGTTATTTTGTAATTCGTTGATGATTTCTGGCGGATGAGTGTAGTTTCCGCTCGTAATCCACCAGCCCAGTCTGCCCGCGAGCCAAGGAGCGTCGTTGCCATGGTGATGGGTTGTGCCTCTGGGGATCATGTACCAGTTTTTTAACGATTTGTGGGGGTAATGGATGAAATTTGAGGTGTTTTACTGAAGAGTTAAATAATATGCTCATATCATCCTGGGGATAACACTAGAGAGCGAACGTGCCTGAATCGATGCCTTCGTGATGGTGTTTTATTGGCATTAGTCGAGTAGATTAACATGTATGAAAATGGTGACTGTGAGAAATGTACTTTCATATACAAGATAAATCTGTCCGATATCCCGTAACCAGTTTTATAATCCTGAACAATTAAGAAAAACCCGCAGTCACACAGTAATATCCCCCTATAATAAGAAAATTTTCTATTCACACAATGAAAGGCGCGGCACTTAGCCTACTTCATGGTGTAAAACATCGATTCCTCCGTCTTATGGGCGTCCCTAAGCCTCCTTAAGGCCTTCAGATTGGCTCCTTGGTTGAAATCCTCGCTTGACACGGACAGGACGGGGATGGCGACGGCCCTGCCCAGCGCCTCGGGATCGGCCCGCACGGGGAACATCCACGGATCGAGGGTGACGCCGACCCTGGGGAAGAAGCGAATATTGAATACATTGGATGAACAGTTTATACACCGTTTTCTGTCATTAATTTATTTGCATCTTAAATCCCATGCGGGATGCAGGAGATCGGTTTCAGTTTGGAAACTTTTTTTTATATGTTACACGAGCTTCTTGATGTGACATCAAGTATATTATGGACTGTCTACGATACCAGCAAAGATGGACAAATAAGTCTAAATCAGGATAAAATCACAACACAAATAAATCCACAAATAATTTTTCATATGTGAAATCTTTATAAAATCTAAAATCAATAGTAAGATAAATGTATAACGCACAGCAACAGCATCGCTCGTACGTACTTGAAGCAGTTCCTGGGATCCGCCAGAACGCGCAGCGTGGTGGTGCCGCCGTAGGAATGCCCCAGAAGAGCCATGTTGTTCACGTCCAGAGCGCCCTTGAAGGCGCTGAGCTTATGGTCTGGCTCGAGCTCGTTGATAAGCGTCCCGTCGTTGAGCCGCCGCACCGCCGCCACGGCGCCGAACACTTCCTCGACGCGGCGGTCCAGCTGCGGACACGGGGCGGGTGACTGTGCGACTCTGGCATTCTGTGTCACCGATTTGTGAACATACTTACACGCATACT
>NC_051414.1:20184575-20184817 GCF_015228065.2 Penaeus monodon
ACCTCACTCCGCCGGTACCTGGGACTCGCGCTCATAACCGCTGTAGATCATCCACGACCTGCTGCTCGCCGGGCCCACGTGGAAGGAGGCGCAGGAGGACCCGTCTCTGGAAGCACAGGGCGAGCAGGAGGCGTTAGGCTCGGCTAATTTTCTTCTTTCTCTCACGAAGAACTTAGGATCATTTCTAAGTCTAAAATCCAAATGCATAAATATCGAAACTTGTCAACTTGCACTAATGCACT
>NC_051414.1:20185046-20185126 GCF_015228065.2 Penaeus monodon
GCGCGCGCGCGCATCGTTGGACAAAAAGACCGTGTCCCGCCTCACGCACCGGTGCTCCAGAACCAGCACGAGGAAACCGT
>NC_051414.1:20185174-20185536 GCF_015228065.2 Penaeus monodon
CCATCCCGTGCGAGGCCACGAGCACCGGCATCTTCGCGCCCGCCGGAGTCTCCCGCGCGGCGTTGTCTTCGTCAGGTTGCTCTCCTCCCAGCCACGCCGTCGGCACCTTCAGGCTCTCTGGAAGGTTCCGAAACGTCGAGAAGTCTTCGTAATGGAAGATCGCAGGAGTTTTCCTCGATATGGGTGTGAATGAAAAGAGCATTTTGTTATTCCTCAGATTTGTGAATTAAAGAGTATTTTGTATTCCTTGAGATTTACGAAGGAATACATAAAAAATAAGTTGTAGCCTCGAGATCTCAAGAAACTAATCCAAGACGGAAGACGAAAATACTGGCGCTTGTTTTACTAAGACCAAAGAACTT
>NC_051414.1:20186003-20187408 GCF_015228065.2 Penaeus monodon
GCACGTGTATAAATTTGTTTCAATAATCCTTTTATAAGTGAGAGATATCGCGCTTATCCATTCTACACTGGCACTCGTTTTCACACATGCCTGATTCCGGTAATCTTAATAAACACTGTAAAACCACTTTCACTCAACATATCCAGAACCGTCATTTTCTGACCATAATAAGCTTCAGGTTAGTGTTTAGCTTTTTCTTTTTAGTCTTCACGTACCATGTGATGGCTCTTTTATTGCATCATTTCCTGAGAACGCTCACCAGGCTACGCATTGTTAAATATAGTATTTTTGTGGGTTATCGATTGAACACTTTTGATGTGTAGTTATGTGAGGTATGATAAATTACGTGTAGGAAAAATAAACATTACATTTTTTCCCACATACTTTCTTTCCCAGTCTGTGAGCCTTAATGTTTTAGGTCCTTGCTGCACCGACTTTTCAAATTGTGTTCATTTATCCAGTAACAAATTCAAATCCAAAAAGTGGATCACCATGCTTTTTGAGATAAACAGAAGTTACATGATTTTCTCGACTTATTTTCGGGCTCTAACCATCGGTTGATATTCAGAGATGGTAGCAATGGAAGGGCCAAGCGCAGAATCAATTGGCCTTTGAGAAATTTAGAGAAAAAAGTGGACGATTCTCTCAAATTCCCGGATCAGAGAGTTCACTGATCTGTTAACCATCCGTTCATTATAAAAAAAACTCATTTCTCTGTGAATTTCATCTTAGGTTCAGCACTTACTGTATTCTGTTAACGTGTAAGTTCTAGGATTTCCCTGAATACTCTTCTTATCCAAAAGCCATAATTTTACTTCAACAAGTATTATTTACTCATTACATCCATACAGTAATGCTTTGACCTTATTTTCTGATTCCATTCCCAAATTCACTGCCTCAGTGTTCGAAGCCAAGAAGAAGAAACAACGAAAGTTTTTCCTTTCAGGTCCCCGCGTCAGGAGGCCCACAACACGCAGACTCACTGGTAAGCCAGTCCCCGTAGAGGAAGAGGAAGGGGCTGAGAGCGCGGAGTATCCACATCGAGTAGCTCTGCGTCGTGATGATGAACTTGGCGAACCCCGTGCTGTAGGGCTGCCCGAGGTACCAGTCCGTCCAGCTCGCCGGATCCTGCTCTTCATACGGCACCTGAGGGACGGGAGGAGATTCGGTGTTTGAAATGCTGAGTATTTGTTACTGCCCAAGTAAGAACCTGGGCAGTAACAAATACTCAGCATTACTCTCTCTCAGCATTACTCTTGGATTACTCTCTAGAGCTGGAGAGAGTAATCCGGTAATTCCGGAGAGAGATAGAGTAATTCCGGTATTACTTTGCATCGTATATGTTATACCCCGCAGAAAAAAAATATATATTCAGCCAGTGACAACACTAAATGTAGATTTATTT
>NC_051414.1:20187450-20187864 GCF_015228065.2 Penaeus monodon
TAGCTGTATAAGAGACAGCAGTGACATTAGTTTTAGTGTAAATGGTTAAGAAGGACCGCGTTTTTTTTCTTTTTCTTGTACACTCAGCAGTAATGAATCACAAAATATATACCATACACATGCCAAATCCCATGCTTAAAATAAATAACTGATATACGGTTAAAAATCTGTCCACTGATGTACTCATTCTGGAAGCTGTCAAATTAACATGATCCAGAGATCCTGTCTAGCAGACGAGAGAAGTTCCGCCTGCCATCACCTCTTTATTTGCGATGACATGACATTTTTATCAAATCAAGGTTACGTGGATAGCTCGTGGCAGGTGACAGTCGGGTATGTGGTAACCAGTGCACAGTGAGTGCAAGCAACCTAGGCCTTTTGAACTGAGGAAAGTAAGCCAGTATGCTTACATCG
>NC_051414.1:20189252-20189877 GCF_015228065.2 Penaeus monodon
AGCAATTACCTTCTTTCCTAATACGGGGAAAAACATTCTGAACAAGACCGCGTCTTCCCCTTCCGTACAGACGTCTTTGCAGCCAACTGGCAAGGGCCCTGAAAAAAATAATAACCATATATGTATTTTTTTAATCTATTCAATACGAAACTAATCTCGGAACTAATATTTTGAGATACAATAAATGATGATACACCTCGTTCTCTGTGCGATGTTTTTGTGAATGCCATTCCTATACTACGGTGAATAACTATAAAAACAGCAAGCTCTATGGCACAAGAAAATGTCCATAAAGGTAACAAAAACATTGATATTGCAATAAAAAAAAACTCATTACCTCTGGGGAATGGCGTGTGCTGAGTTCCATTGGTGTAAAGAGTTTTTGACATTATCCGATGAGAAAGACACTTGGCACATTCGTTAAATGAGTAGCATAAAATACATAAACGATTCTCTTACTGTTCACAAGCCAACTGGTAACCTGGCAGCCAGGTAAAGAACAAGTGAATCGGCCTTTACTAGTTTCACTTTCTGCCGCAGTCTTCGTGGAAAACTTCTCGTACAGTAAGCATGCATTTTAATTGTAATGGAACTACTACTACCGTTCTATAATGTGTCCTGCATA
>NC_051414.1:20190395-20190546 GCF_015228065.2 Penaeus monodon
TTTTCCATGCTTAGATTTTCTCATTATTCTCTTAAAACTACAACTCGAAATGGCGGCCAGAGCATTTTCTGCTGCGTCTCTAAGAATGAAGCTTCGGAGGTCAATATTCTGGGGTTTGTTTTCGGATGAAACTTTCAAAATCGGAAGTGAC
>NC_051414.1:20191380-20191801 GCF_015228065.2 Penaeus monodon
TGACTCCTTCGCCATCACTCGACGCGCAACCGCACAAACCCCGCCAATTCGGATCCTAACTACGGCGCCGTTTCCTCGGTTATTTTCACCGACTTTACGCCCAAACTTCGTCTACTTTTCCCCGCCTAGGTATCTCAACTAAAGCATCAGATTCTGTTTGTCATGCGTCTGGAAAGCATCTAAAATTTCGGTCATGCTTTTACTTTCGCTTTCCGTCCATCTACAGGTGTATACAGCATGTACAGTAGAGTTGCGTCAACTTTCACCCTTCACTCGCACTAAGAACAATGGATCAGTTATTGACCTTCTCATAGTGTCCTTCCGGAAGCGATTGCGGTTTAACGATTTACATAAAGAGGGAGTATCACTCACCCAAGAATAAAGCACACCAAAAGTATGTATTTTAATTCAGCGTTCATAT
>NC_051414.1:20192017-20192422 GCF_015228065.2 Penaeus monodon
GGCACAGTGATTTCCGGTGAGCACTGATCAGGTCACCGATGAAGAGCTAATGAAGATATATATAACAGATACTCTATGACTATAGACTGACGAACTTTTATGATAATTTGACTGCACTTTCTTCTCCTAGTAAATATAACCAACTCGAGTTACTTATCCATTTTTATTTTTACAATAACTGTGGGAAACTTTAACATGTCTACTTTTTACGTGAATGAAACATGACCCCGGGAAACATCACAAACATTAAGACTTTCAAACACTTCATTCACCTTAGTGTCGTAGCGTATTAACTGCAGCCGTAATATCAACTCTGGATGACACAAACTTTCCTCTAAATACTAAGAGTTAATATTACGTTTGGAAAGGGATGTATTGTCACAGTTAAGAGTATACTGTAGAAAA
>NC_051414.1:20192597-20193134 GCF_015228065.2 Penaeus monodon
CGTTAGATGGATATTTGAGTTTGTGATGTAGTGACTTACTAAAATAAGATTGAATTTGTGTTTCGTCTGCCATCTGCAAAATTGCACTTTTGTTCTATTGATGTTATTTAATTTCCTTTTTGGTCCCGGCTCGAGGTCAGCGACCAAGGCGGCCTTAGGACTTCGACTCCGTATTACTTCCCAATTAAAGCACCGAGCCCGGAAATGGCTTTCACTATCCCTCAGCAAAGTAACAAACTAATAACGGCCCATAAACCATTAAGCACAACATTCCACACCAATTCTGTATCCACATGGCACGGCAGCAGCATTTGTGAGAAAATGAAATGCAACGAAAAAATATGTGAATTATTAACAAAAACAGAACACGGGCAATCCTGAACATGTGGTCGTTTAACGTCATATAAAGGTTTTCACAATCGCCGGAAGGTTATACCCGTCATTCATTTTTCATTACCTATTAGGCCTGAACCTTTGCTCATAATAGTTGAGAAGCCCTGCCTAGGGCAAGGGCTCCCTACCTAGAGGTCATGGCCC
>NC_051414.1:20193339-20194685 GCF_015228065.2 Penaeus monodon
AAGTTGACCAGCAATGAATGGGACCATGAAGATTATTATATATTGGTCGGGGACCACAGAACAGAGAAGATTGGGAATCACTGCAACTAGAGTAATGAAACTGTGTTTAGAGTGAACTGTAGCCAAGGTTCATGTGGACTGGTGGGGTGGCTTTATTGGAATATGACACCAATATTTACTTCTGGTTTAACCTTGTTTTAATTACAACTTTACCAATCTTCCTTTATAATGGTGACATTACTACTTATATGCGATATTTTCTAAGAAAGAAAAGCAGACACAGTTCTCTTTTTGCACGGTTAATCTGTCCTTCATTGTCTTCAGGATTGTGAAAGTAATCCATACAGGACTAATTTTCTAACAGATCATCCTACACGGTGTATACATAGTGTTCCTCAGGCATTTTTGCAAAAGGTAGGGAACTTGTTCCGCATCCTGTATAATGAAATGAGAAAACATACTGGAAAAATAACCACAGATTGTTTTCCTGTTATAGTGTTTGCTGAATACAAACTGTCAGAAACTGAGAATTCATTCTTACATATAAGACCATGTTTCTTAACCTATAGGTCCCTCAGACTTGGTCCCCAATGTATGATATCTGCTCTTAATAAATGCAAAATTTCGAGGAAAAGATGACACTATAATACACTACTATAATTCCTATATCACGCACATATCAAAACCCTAGTAGTAATTTTACTGAAAACATCATGTGCAAAATAAGATAAGGCATACTAGAATATCTAAATTTGCTTATCACGAAAGACAAAATTAGTAACAAGACTTTGCAGGGTAATATACATACATCAACACACACACAACCACACAGGAATAAAACCACTTGCTCTTTTCTCATTTCAATTCAGCACTTGTTATGGTTGTGACATTATTAATACATCTAAAAGTTTTCTGTGTTTTGCCTTTACATAAAGGTATTAACATTAGGTTTGTATAGGTATTAATACACTCATACATATATAATTTTGAAATTTACAAAATCTGTGTTATTACCTACAAGTGAAGTGATTCAATTTATTTTTTGTGATTATAAAAATGGGGCACCATACCAGTCAGTGATTCTTTTTACAAACTCATTAATGCCATTTTATTTTATTATTTTATTATTCCACATTATAATCTGTCTTCCCTACCCCACATTGAACTCTACTTGTGAATAACAAGCATAAGCTGTCCTGGCAAAGGCAAAAAATAAGCACCACATTGAGTAAAACAAGTTGCCTAACACTGGACATCAAATTTTCCCTAAGATGTTTCCTGTTGAAATATGTGGGGGTCGGATTTTATATGTTCAGGCAGGGTTTGTCACTAAATATAGTCTTGAG
>NC_051414.1:20194770-20195382 GCF_015228065.2 Penaeus monodon
GTATAAAACAAGTTAAAAGTGAGAGACCCATATGCTACAGCTCATGGGTAGCAGGGAACTCAATTTGATCTATTTTGACAAGGGAAAAAATTTCATTTGATGTACCATGCACTATTTTATTAGTCACTTAGCACATTGCCATTACAACTGTCATTCTCACAAACAATTTAAACACTTGAATAATATAAAATCACTATTATATTACTCTCAAAAAGTATACTCTCATGTTCTCATATAGAAAATCTAATTTAAATATTCTAACTCTTTTTCACAACATTCAGTTTATACTGGGAATCTAATTTCAGTCTTTGATAACAATTCACTATCTGGTATATGAAATTCAGATCTTCTTCATGCAAGAAGATCCCAGCACTTGAAATATTCCCCAAATAAATAGCTAACCTGAAAACACTGAACTCAAAAATCGTTTCTAATGTGCTCACTTTTCTAAGTGCATTCACACACTTTCTGTTGTTGTTGTATACATAATCCATGGATATTACACTTTGGACACAGCAACCGTTGTTCCAATATCTCCAGCACTAAGATAACATGGATTTGGCTCAAATTTTTGGCTTATTACTGGAATTAATCTTCCCTGTCAAGCACTGG
>NC_051414.1:20195413-20200055 GCF_015228065.2 Penaeus monodon
GTGGCGGGCTCGAGCCTTTTCTCTGGCAGCATGGTAAATCGGGAGCAGCTTCCCTTCCTCAGCTAAAATTTTCATCATATTGACTATGAGGGGAAGGTAGTTGTGCTTGCGGCGGATGTTCTCCACCTGCCACCTTGACCTCTTGCCTTCTTCACTCTCCAAGGAGGCTCGGAGTTGTGCCAACTCCTCCTCGTGGACTGAGGTGTCCATGCCACTCTCCTGAGAAAAGGAATGGAGCCACCCAGTATCAGTAAAATATATCACATTGGATAAATAAGTAAATATCATTGCTGCAAACATTCAATTTGCATATGTCAAAAAATACATGACTGACATAATATCCTACCAAGGAGAGGTAGGTATGGTATACAAGAACTACATGTTATTTCAATCTTCATACAAACAATAAATGCAAAATCAATTCCTTACCTCAATCTGCTTTTGGAGCTGGGCAATAGAACGTTCAATGACCATCTTCCTGTCGCTAACCAGTGCCATCAAATTAAAATGAATTTCTCCTTCCCCAAACCTGAGAAAGTATAAAAGCAATGATATTTCCAAGACAACAGCCTAAATAAATATAAATGAATGAATCTATGAATTACCACAGTGTCAGATATAAATGAAAAATTACAAAAATATATTTATGAAAACAATAAAATATCCATCAGACAATAAAATGATTGATAAATATAACATCCTTTGCATAAATTTATTGCAATTCAAAACCCCATACTTCTGAATTCTCTGTTGAATAACAGGTTGCACCACTGTGAGCCAGTCTGTGCCAGGTGAAATGGGGCCTAAGTCTATTGGCCCATCCTTAAGCCCATCAAGTTCGTAGAGACGCCCCTCAACGGGAATATATCCAATAAAATGATATACATCATCATCTTCACTGGGCTGCTTGCTTTCAAATTCAAAAAGGGTTTGCCTGAGAACAGAATATACACACATGTTATTACAAAACCATTTACATTATAGTCCCCAATAGTAACAAAATCTAGGGGGTTATTCTTAAAATGGTAGCAAAATACTTGTATTTTCCATGTGTATCATGGAATAATGCTGTAATGCATTTTCAACAGAAATGTAAATCTTCTCTATGAAATGGGCATTTTACATGAATTGGCTACTATATCATCTTTGTAATATACAACGTTTCAAAAAGAGAAGTGCTTGTGTTATTTCTCATACATCAATACATACAATCAATACATGTTTTAGTCATGAATAGATATCAGTAACTGTATTATTGTTAGAAGGAAGTAACAAAATCTACAAAAATACACATGCTTATATCTTACCTAGCAAACGAATTATGAACGTTCCGAATTGTATCCGAATTGGAAAGAGCTAAGCCTTTCATGTGAGCATCGAAGGTCTGTGTGAATTCCTTAAATTCTGTTAGTGTTGGACCTAGCTGTACATCCTGATGCTTGGTATTTAACAATATGGACAGAATTGCTTGTGTTGCACAGGCATTGTTTATCATCTGGAAGCAGAAAATTATTTTAAAATCATGTCTCACTCAAACATTTTCAGTAACTTTATAAATCATTGATTACTTTGCATCAATATCTACTTACAATTTGATCTAAGTAAATCAATTCAAACACTAAAGTAACTTGAAGCCATTCTTGATAGTATAATAATCTGTCATAATAACTTAGCTCTAAGTTATACAGTTTTATCACATAGGATGTTTATAGAAAAGTAAAGTAAAAAATTGTATATAAATTAGATGTAAATAGACATTAGCCAAAAACAGTCATACCCTTTTAGTCTACAATGATAAAACTAATTCATCCACACAAAGATAACTTTTACCTGTTTAGCAAAGAATATCTTATCCAGGCGATTATCCTGGACAACTGTACCAGAAGGCTGCTCTTCCTGCTGCCATTTGAACAGGAAGATCAACCCATGCACTGGCCTGTAATCAGAAGGTCATTCTCAAAACATTTTTTTTTTTTATTAAATTACATTCAAATCCTGAGTTATTTTATGGAATAAAAAATATCAAAAGAGTGAAGGGATGCAACCAAAGAGATCCAAGCTTTCATTCAATGCACTCTTGCATATATGGTGAATAAAGTAAGTAGTAATAAGTAGTATGAAAATTTGTTTTACAGTTACAGACTATAAGGTTTCCAATGCTTAAAAGTTTGTCACTTACTTGAGTTTGGCAAAGGATTCTTCATCAAGACTCCATAACTCTTCAACCTGGACACCCTTGACCCCTGAAAGAAAAATGTAACTTAAAAAAAAATAAAAAAATTGTAACAATTTTAATTGAAATTGGTATAAAAAAAATTAAATATGTATCTTTCTAATTAAACTTAAAAGACATACTTATCTGATGCACTTTACATACACATTCGCAGATAATAAATATCACAAAGTCGGCTTTCTTATTCATGTTAAGACTAATCATATGCACGTAAATAATACATATTAAGATTAATCATATTCATACACATACATTTTATTAAGCAATTGTGATCTTACCTTTGCTTTAGGCAGACTAGTTTTTACACCTATTAGCATTATTCTGTGTGTTCTTTATGGCCATTAGCTTAGTTTTTCTCTAAACCAGTGGTCCTATTCTGGACAGAAGTTGAAATTTTATGTACTTCCACTTCTACATCTAATTACAGAATTAAGACAATTAAAATATGCTAAAGCTAGTGATAACATATGCTATCAGCACTTGTATAATCTTGTGGCAGCTGTTAATCACTAATGGAGATAGCATTCTCTATTTAGGCAAGTGGGTGAGGGCACAAGGCTAACTACCAATGTTCTTACAAGATGACACAAAATGACTCATGTTACCAGGTCTAATAATGTAGATTTTGATCTGTGGATTACAAAAATGCAACTATTTTTGGTGACAAATGAATTAATTTGGACTGATATTATCATATCTGATATTGTCATATTTGTGTACTACCATCTTTTTCCTGAAAGGAATAAGATGGTAGTACAGAGGTTTCATCAAAGTTAATCACACCTTTTTGAATTTTTAAAATAAAAGTCAATAGTTATCAGACAAGAATGTCATGATTTCTTAAGAGATTTAATTTGATATAAGAATATAGAATTTATAAATCTAACTTAATATTAACTGTTTTTACTCAAAAAAAAACAAACAAAACTGCAATGCTATTCTTTAAAAAGACAATTATTTTCTTTCCTTTGGGGAAAGAAAATAATATTCCCTTGAGAGATATAGAACAATTAGACTGGTTTTGTATCAAAGTTTGAATATACCCTTTATTCATGATATATAGTTATTCATATAATGTGCTTGGGAGAAAGGAAATGGGTCTAAGTGTATGTTTGGTGAGGTCTACTGAATAGGGTTGTATCAAGCAGCACTATGGCCTCCGTGCTTTGTACTCAAGCAATGGTCTACAAACATCCTTAACAAAGCAGAGCTCTACAGGCAAGTACTTGGCAGTACATGAGGGAAAAATATGAACACAACAGCACCACTTCAAGCATAAATCACAAATTCTGATAAGTGGTTGTGGGCTTACCTATACAGAGTGCTGATTACCTTCATACCCAATAGTGTTAGTTATATCCCTTTAGGCCCATTACATTTGTCTTCATTTGTTTACGAATCCCATTTACATTGTAAATAATGCCATAATACAGTCCTAGTATTTAGGCCTATGCAAAACAAGCTAAATCAGGTCTAGGAGGAATATGGGAAAGGCAAATGCTTCAAGCAGAACAGCACAAAGAGAAAGTAAAGTAATGCTCAAAAAGGAGGCATAACAGAACACTGTAAGTTGAGCAAATCATCTGCTGAATGTAGAGTTAAGCCCACGATCACTCATGAACGTTCACGAGCCTAAGCTGCACAAGTTAGTGATGCTAAGCCCTTAAGACTTCGCCACCTGAGCAGCAACACAAACCTTCGGCACGTATATTCTGGCAGCTTTATTGTGAACATTTATCAAGTGATTCATGAGACCAAGGAATGAGTGTTAAGGGGAAAATATGGCAAAAGAAATGAATATAGAGAAAACCTTGATAATTTTCTATGTTTAATTATAGGAACTTTAAAATATCATCACACAGTCTGCAATATTTCTGTTATTTATATCTACTTCTTTGTTCACTGTCGAAAACATAATAGAAATTCCTGTCATACGGAAATCCCAAAATAACCACAATGACAAGAGAAATTTTGAACGTTATGCACAGGAAATGAACACCAAGAATGCTTTTATATCTGACTCATAGAACTCAATAACAGCCCATTATACGACTAAAGCTTTCTCATTTTTCTTAAAATCAAACAGCAATAAATTAAATAAAAACAAGAGCAATGACAAGCAGTTGCGAACCTTCCACTAACTCTGCTTCCCAAGACATCCTTCCCAATTAAGACCCGAATTACTAAATACAACGTCCAATGACTCACCAAACTTGTTAATTAGGTCCGTGAACACCCCCGGATCACTCTCGATGAGGCACCAATTGCCAGCGTCTGATACCACCATGATGAGGAATATTAGGAGCCTTTACTCGCGTCTTCTTTTGAGTTTGGGAAACGACGTCGCGCGGCCCCGGGAAGTGTCGTGCGCTGCGCTCTCGCCCGCTCCAGAGGCGGATGCAGGTAGGA
>NC_051414.1:20200855-20201016 GCF_015228065.2 Penaeus monodon
ACCCCTGGAAGGCAGACAGACCAGCTGACACATGCGGAGACTGACAGGGTCGAAGGTCTATTTAAGTGTAGCCCTTCACAGCGTCTAGCTCGCAACCACCGCGTACGGACCCGTCACCGGAGAGACGGGGCTTCCTTTAACTGAAAAAAAAACTAAGGCAC
>NC_051414.1:20201597-20201847 GCF_015228065.2 Penaeus monodon
TTCTTTAAGTCAATACACGTAATTTGATCAGCTTTAGTTTATCTTTCTTTATCGAGTGGATATTTTAGGTAATCAATTCACTTAATAAACAAGTTCATAAACAAAGGAGTATCTGTGCTTACCATTTGAAAAAAGGTCTCATACTAGTCAAGACAGTCTAATTCTCTTGACACGTGTGGTTGTCAAAAAACAATTATACCAAAGACCAGGTTCGAAGACCCAGTTTGCTTCTCAACATAGCTATTATGGG
>NC_051414.1:20202531-20202635 GCF_015228065.2 Penaeus monodon
AAAAATAATCGAAAAATTGTGGAAATCATTGTGCAGCTGGCAAAAACCTCAGGCCGGTTCGACTAAAGTTTCACCGAAGAAAAAGGTTATCAAAGGGGCAGAAG
>NC_051414.1:20204359-20204760 GCF_015228065.2 Penaeus monodon
ATTATTCTTTAACACAAAAGACAAAACAAACCACTGGTATCCTTGGAATGATTATGTGGATTTTCCCCTTTTCGGTTTGCTTTGAACCGCTGAAACATCGTCTGCATCAATTAGCAGACGACGTCAAGATGGCGGGGAGGTGGGACGCGTTTCAGGGTCTTCCTCACGGATGGGAAGTTCGTTTTGATGGCAGAACGGGAAGATAGTGAGTATTTAATAGAAATATTTATTTCCAATGAGGTGGTGCGGGTTCAATGGATTACGTTTTAAATCGGGTTGATTGGTTCATTTTTTTCGGTAATTTTTCGGTGCGTCAGTTTTTCAGTTTTTTTTTATTTGTTTGTTTCTAGGATTTTATTTTTTCGGCATTTTCATTACTGACAAGCATGATGAACTGTGAT
>NC_051414.1:20204795-20205101 GCF_015228065.2 Penaeus monodon
TTTATTTTATTGAGCTGTCACGAAGTTATATTAAAATAATTGTGCAAGATGTATTTTTAAAAGGATTTTTTGCATGTATCATTCACAAACAAAAATGGTGAAATAGAATAACGTCATTTTTGTCATTACTCTATTAATTTTAATTGTTCTGTTTGTTTTATCATCATCATAGAATTCCTTATCAGTAAAATAGCAATATACAATGTATTATGTTTTTCTGTTTTCACAATGTTTCCTCTTCTCATAAATTTGTTTATGCTCTTTGTGGTATTGTTATTTATGGATTTGATGTTGTTTCAAGGTATA
>NC_051414.1:20205141-20205295 GCF_015228065.2 Penaeus monodon
GTATTTTGAAAACTTAATTTTTTGTCATATTGGGGATGATATGACACTCATTATTATTATTAATTATGTTCATATAACATATAATATAAAATTTAAAGATGTAGTCCCCCCCAAAAAGAAGGAGAGGAGGGAGGGGAGAGGGGAGAGGGGGAAG
>NC_051414.1:20205347-20205532 GCF_015228065.2 Penaeus monodon
CAAAAAATTTATGGTCATTTAAGCAAGAGTGGAACTTGTTGCAGGCTAATGTTAGTCCTGACACTAAAGTGGGGATGTGTCGAGTATGTCTGTTCACCCCTTTAACTGCAAGTACTGAATCCAAATGTTTTTAGCTTTTGTTTTCTTATCTAAATTTTTTTTTATTTGTAGGTGAAAAACCTTGA
>NC_051414.1:20205628-20205743 GCF_015228065.2 Penaeus monodon
GCATTTTACTATATTTTATTCTGGGGGAAATATGTTGTTTGTTTTTTTATTTAGTTTTTTTTAAGGTTTTTTTTTTTATTTTTTCTGATCTTTAGAAAAAGACTTGTAAATTTAA
>NC_051414.1:20206133-20206218 GCF_015228065.2 Penaeus monodon
ATTATCTTTTTAAATTATTATTATTATTATTATTTTTGTTATTTTTTATTATTTTTTTTTTTTTTTTATTTTTTTTAATTTTAAT
>NC_051414.1:20208012-20208103 GCF_015228065.2 Penaeus monodon
AATCCCATTTCGCTTACTATATTAATCGGCTTTACTTTTCATTGCCCCATCAACAACAAACATCTTGGAGGACCCCTGGGTTGAAATCCTG
>NC_051414.1:20208126-20208248 GCF_015228065.2 Penaeus monodon
GAGACGCTGCCTGCTGAGCTGGGGACCCAGCAAGAGAACCAGAGCCATCCTCTGCACCAGGTTCGTTTTTTTGGTCTTTGCCCTGCTCTTTGGAAGGGGGGGCTCCTACAAGTGGAACAAGG
>NC_051414.1:20208369-20208493 GCF_015228065.2 Penaeus monodon
CCTGCAAAAAGAACAAAAACACTAAATCACAGCAAAAGACCACTGCACAATCGCACGACACCACCACACACGGGCATGCAAGGCACGCTAGGCACGCAACCCACAGAAAAAACGAAAACCCCAA
>NC_051414.1:20208638-20209078 GCF_015228065.2 Penaeus monodon
CACGTTTTTTTAATCTGTTTTTTTTTTGCCATTCACCCTATTTTCTTTAAGGGGTCTTGAAAAGTAGCGTTATTCCTGGTTTTTACCCTTTACTTATTAAACCCCAAAGGATTCCCTTTTGCCTAAAACCCCTTGAAGATCATAATGTACCCAAAAAAAATCATGGTGAATATGCCATACTACCAGTAGCCTATTAAATTTTTTTGAATTTTTGATATTAAGGAAAATTTGTAGTTTTTTTTTGATATCAAAAAAAAGTAACCCTTCTTTTTTTTAAAAGGTAGAATTTTTTGATTATATAATTTTTAAAAATTTTTTTTGTATAAAATATTTCTTTTCTTTTTTCCTTTTTTCTGATTAAATTTGATTTTTAAATAATAGATTTAAAATTTTGGGTATATTTTATTCACCTTTGGTTAGTTCTTTAATCAATGAATTTT
>NC_051414.1:20209202-20209448 GCF_015228065.2 Penaeus monodon
AAGTAAAAATTGTAGGGAAAAGGGCCCCAACTTTTTTAAAGAAAAAACGGGCCCTTAAACCGGGTCTTTGGTAAATTTTTTTTCAAAATGTAAGGAATTCTTTTGTTATAAACCCCTTTTTTTTTTAAAAATAAAAAAAGAAGATACTCCTTTTGTTTTAACTTGTTTATTAAGTATTGTTTCCCTAAAATATACTCATGGTTAAAAAAAGTGAAAATTTTTTTATTATTAAGAATTTTATAAAAA
>NC_051414.1:20210077-20210888 GCF_015228065.2 Penaeus monodon
TTGTAACTTGTAATGCAAGTACCTCATAAACAGAGGAATGTGTGCATTTGAATATCTATTCAGTGTAAAAGTAATTTATAGTTATATCGTTTCACAGAAATAGATTCTAACATCTCCTCTAGTATACTAACATGATGGTTCCTCTCCCTCCCTCTGTCCCAACTTTTCTCTGTAGCCTCCATGGATGAGTCCCTTCCTAGGGGGTCGTTACTCGTCCTTCTACCCACCATATGGAGGTTATAACTTGGCTTACATGCCTCCATATGCACTGTATGGTCCTGTTTACCCACTGCAGGTACTAACACAGCAGGAAGATCTGCCAGCTGGTTTGAGAGCATTTTGATTTCTGGTTGATTTTGTATTTTTTACTATGATCTTTAAATCCATTTTGTTTTAATTATATGATACGACTGATAATGAATAGATATTTGCCACCACAGCCTAAAAAAGAAAATCAAAATTTTTTTAAAAATTTTTCCCAGATTTACCAACCTCTCAGGATTTCAGCAACCATATGAAAAGTCTTGGAAATGCTCTGAGATGGCTGGTTGTTCTCCAGAATGCTTCCACCTGTTTATTTGCTCTTGCCTGTTGTTTCTTTATTTTGTAAGACCTTCTATTATATGTAAGAAATGTTTAAAGGCCCTGGTTACTGAGGGTAATTGAAAAATACACTAGTTGATTACTAGTTTTCTTTGTATTTGAAGTACAAATATTATTTTTATTGTGTCAGTAGATGCTTTTATTATTTGCATTAAGTTTTAAATGTGTTTGTCAGTGAGCTGGCAGGGAAGTGTGTGTTATATTAATA
>NC_051414.1:20210984-20211991 GCF_015228065.2 Penaeus monodon
TGTTATTTTGTTGGGTGTCTTGTGCATTTTTTTTAAAATTTTTTTTTGGGTTTTACAGCTTTTTTTTGCAATGTTGCTTTTAAGGGTAATTTATTTTTTCATTGTTTATATGTCAGTATATATATTTTGTTGCTTGTTAGATGGTTGGAAAATGTGATTTAATTTGTTCTTGGAATGTTATATTATATTCATTGTTATCTGTTTTTACTTTCATGTACTTCTGTGCCATGATACGCGCTGTATCTTAAATTTTTGTTTTTTTTTATTAATTACGAAAGTGAACACCCAATTTTTTCTTTTATATATATTTGAAATAGAAATTAAAAGGTTATGTCCATAAATGCATTATAATGACAGGAATTTGATTTATAGATTTTTAGAAATTCAGACGTTTTTTTCTAATTAAGAATCAGTAAGATTTTATTAATGTTTTGCCATTAAACATGAAGCTACCAACAACAGAGATATCCAAAAGCTGTACCTTTTTTTTTTCGTTGCAATAGTGAAAAAAATTACATTTAAAATTTTTTTATTTGGGAATCTGATACTAGTGATAATGTGCTTAGTATAGTCCCAGGTACTGTATGGTGACATTCTTGATATAACACAAGATAGTAAGGCTAATATTTATACAGAGGCTCATGTGCTGTGATTTGCAATTATAAGATTTATGAAATATCTTTGAAGATGATAGTTTTTTTGACAAGGGGGGCATAGTTTTTTGATAAAAAAGACTTTTGAAATGGCCACTAAAAATATAATCTTTCTCAAAATTGTCCAAAAAAAGTGACAAAAACCCGGCGTACGGGATGACACACCAAACAGCAGGCATCGACAGTGGAAAGCTAGGAGGGCCGCGGGCCTCTGACTCTTCGGCTGGATTTGGAATCACTGCTCAACAGGTCAGTTCAAAATAAGATAGTAATTCTAATATATTATTACTTTTTTAACGATTTTGATTTGGTATGAATTTCAAGATCAATGGAATGTCATTTCCATAGAACAGG
>NC_051414.1:20212376-20213986 GCF_015228065.2 Penaeus monodon
ATTAATTAAAAGAACCCCGGGTGGGTCCCGGTTGGCAAATGTCCATGCCCCCTACCCCCATTAATTTTCCTTATTTTTTTAAAAAATTTTATTTACAAATTTCTCCAGTTTTTTAATCATTTAAAATAAAAACATTTTAATAAAAACAAATTAATTTTCCCCTTGGAAAAATTTTTTAAAATATTTATTTTTACTAATCCTGGGCCCCTTTTTGTTATAACAAAAAGGAACAAAAGAAATAATACCCTAATTGGGATAAAAAAAAAATTTTTTCCCAAGGCTTTAAGGAAAGGGGAACGGGGGAAAAGTACAATTTTGACTTCTTTTTACATCCCCCGGGAACCCAAAGGGGTTCATAAAAGCAAATATTTGACATGGTCCTTCTGGGATTGGCTATAATCAAGATTTTTTTTATTTTTACTTTTATAACCCTTTTGGCCCCCAACCCCGGTTTTTCTCTAACTTTAGCTTTCCCTAAATTATTGTTCTTGCCTTTTAAAAAGGATTTTTTTTTTCATAAATCATGGGAACAATAAAATTTTAACAAAAACTGTGTTAAAATTGGTTTGTATTTAAATTAAAAAAAAAAAGTTAAAGTTTTTTTTTAAAATCATTGGGGTGTTTGCTAGTTTTTCCTTCTAACTTTAAAAGCCCGTTAAAAAAAACTTAAAAATTTTTTGGGGTGCTTTTTTTAAAACCTTTTGAATTCCCAAAAACATAAAAAAGTATCTAGGTTATTTTAAAACATCCCCTTACCCCCGGATTATTAAATTTATTTTAATGGGACAAAAAAAAAGTAATGGTCTTTGGGCCCTATAACACCCCTTTGGGGATTTCAGCTTCTTCTTCCCCGTCCCCCTCCTTAAACAAAGTAAAAGATTCTACCCTGAAAGAAGGCCCTTAAAAACCTTACTGGCCCCGCAAAAAACTTCTTTCCATCTTTCCTACCCCCAATCTAACCACAGGAACCCTTCCAGAGAAAAAAAAAAAGGGCCCCTTTTTCAAAAAGGTCAAAAAAATCCTGGACCCTAAAAGGAAACTTTCCCGATGCGTTTTTACAAACTGGGGAACCAGCCTAATTCCCCCCTTTCCGGGCAAAACCCCCCCTTTTTAACACACCCCAGCATTTCACAAAATTTTTTTTCTTCCTCGAAACCACCACACATCTGTTTAATTTAAAAAGTTCAACCCGCACCATTTCCCCCGGTACCCCCCCACCTTCTCCCCCCAAAAGCCAGGGGTTTTAATTTTTTAGTTGAAAAAGGATTATTTTTTTCCGATTGAAATCCCTTTTTTTTTTTTTCCCCTTTTA
The DNA here is from genome assembly GCF_015228065.2 of Penaeus monodon. Taxonomy (NCBI): domain Eukaryota; kingdom Metazoa; phylum Arthropoda; class Malacostraca; order Decapoda; family Penaeidae; genus Penaeus; species Penaeus monodon. The sequence goes on from NC_051414.1 coordinate 20,213,689, forward strand.
AAAAAAAAATTTTAGAAACAAATTTACTTAAATTTCTGTTCCTCTAAGGAGACCATGGGTTCCGGAAAGTTCTGTTGTTTAAAATTTTAAGAAGGGGAAGCTAACCCCCCCCCGGCAAAACCACCCTTTTTTTTAAAGATCAGAGATTCAAAAATTTTTTTTAAAAAATTTTGGGCTCTTGTTTGAGACAAAAATCTTGGGGTTTTGATTTAAAACCCCTTTGTATCCTGGGTATTTAAAACGACCTTTTAAACAGCTTTTGGGGTTTAGTTTTTTTAAGTTTTAAAAAATTGAAAAA
>NC_051414.1:20214025-20214505 GCF_015228065.2 Penaeus monodon
CCCCAAAAAGATTTTAATTTTGTACTAAAAAAAACAATTCTGTTATCTAAAACCCTAGTTTAGATCCTGTAATTTTTGTTTTTTATAAAATTTCCATTTTTAAAATTTTTTTTTTTGAAAGGAAAAACCCTTTTTTTAAAAAAAATTTGGGGGTATTTTTGTTTTTTATTTACTATTTTTAAAATTTTTTTTCTAGGTCAGGTTTTTACTTTAATTATATTTTTTAGAATATTGTTTTTTTTGTTTTTTTATATTATTTTTATTGTTTTTTATAATTATATTAAAAAATTTTTTATTTTTATTATAAAATTATTTTATTAATTATTAAATTTTAAATTTATTTTAAATTTTTTAAATTTTATTATATTTTAAATTTTCTAAATTTATTTAAAACTTAAAAAATTAATTTTTTTTTTTTTTTATTTTTTATTTTATTTTATTTTTAATTTTTTTAATTGTTATTTTAATTTTATTAAATTT
>NC_051414.1:20214706-20215069 GCF_015228065.2 Penaeus monodon
TTTTTTTATTAATTTTTTTGTTTTTGTTTTTTGTTTTTTTTTTTTTTTTTTTTTTTTTTATTTATTATTAAATTTTTATTTTTTTTATTTTTTGATTCATCATTTCTTTTTTCAAAATTTTTTTAATAAAATTTTTTTTTGGGGTTGTTTTTTTTTTTTGGTTTTTTTTTTTTGGGGGGGTTTTTTGGGGCTTCCCTTTCCCCCCCTTTTCCCCCCCTTTTTCCCCCTTTCCCCTCCCTTCCCCCCCCTTTTTTTTTCCAAAAATAAAAAATTTTTTTTTGGGGGGAAAATTTTTTTAATTTTTTTAATTAAAGGGAAAGAAAAAAAATTTTTAGCCCCCAAAATTTTGGGGGGCAAAAAAAA
>NC_051414.1:20215144-20215352 GCF_015228065.2 Penaeus monodon
AAAAAAAATTTTTTTTTGGTCAACCCCCTTTTTTTCTATTTTTCCATTAAAAAAAAAGGGGAAAAAAGGGGCCCCCACTCTTTTGGAGGCCCCTTCCCCCAAAATTCTGGGAAAAGGCAATCGAATGTTGGTAATCTAAAGGGTTTTGTAAAAAGCCAAAAGAAAAAAGGAAAAAATTTTTTTTCCCGGGGGATTACCCCCACGGCCC
>NC_051414.1:20215594-20215658 GCF_015228065.2 Penaeus monodon
GGGAAACCAATTTTTTTTCCCCAAACTCCAAAAAGGGAGGGGGGGGCCCCAAAAACCCCAACCG
>NC_051414.1:20215682-20216157 GCF_015228065.2 Penaeus monodon
CAGGAAAATAATTTTAAAAGAGAAGACACAAAAGATGGAAAGGAAAACAAGGCTGTTCCGAAGCCGTCACCTGGACCCCCACGGCCCAAGAACTTAAGCGAGAAGCACAAGAAGAAAGGTTGGAATTTGATTTTCATTCATGTTTGTGGAATTTAATGGATGGGTCATTCTAAGATTCACAGATATATTTGTATGGTTATATATTTGCTTTCCCAATTTTTAGACAGTTAATTTTGTTTTTGCAGTGCGCAACCAACTTATTTCGGATTATCCGGATATCACACCAACTGTTGTAACAATGGCACTTCAGTCGGTCTTTTATGAGGAGGAGCGAGCCCGTCAGGTCCTTGCAAATATGGCTGAGACAGAACGCAAGACTCAAGAGACGCTCGCTAGTACAACTCCTCAAATGTCAAGGTATTTGTTTTATCTCTTAATGCCATTGTAAAAAAAAAAGAAAAAAAGTATGAATATT
>NC_051414.1:20216687-20217495 GCF_015228065.2 Penaeus monodon
GTGACCTTTAAAAAAAAATTATGATTCTTTATATATTTATGATTCTAAATATATAAAGTTGTACCCTTATGGAACAGTGAACAGCTGAAGTTAACAATGATTCTATGAAACAAAATGCATGCCCCCCCCCTCCCCTCATCTGTTTCAAGTACTCTCAGATCAAGGCAAAAGATTGACAGATCCTGCTTTAAAAGTCTTTGGAAGGTGTTCAAAAATTCAAGTTTTAGGTGTCATTCACTAAATTAAGTTCTGCCAGTCTTTAGAGTTAAATTCATCCAAATAATGAATGACTTTACCAACTTCAACTATAAGGTTTCTTCTATTCTAAAAGTTATATATTTTATCAACAGGCGTTCGGAGACCAAAGATGTTAATCTGAATGTTATTGGTTCTCCACCAATGACAAGACGAGAAGGTATAAAAGCATCAAGACCAACCTTGCCACGAACAAGAATCAACACTGCTTGGACAGCAGCTCAAACGTAAGAGTCGTTTATGTGTATTTGGATGAAAAAGTACTCTTCGGATTTCTCTTCAGAGTTCTATATTATACTTATTTAATTTTTGACTTTCACTAACTATACTTGATACAGTTCTAGCTGGAATGAAATTAAATGTACAGTTTCATTGAAGTGTCAGTTGTATCAGACTGATTAGATAATAATTGATTAAGATAAGATTGTCAACCATGGCCAACATTTTGATGATGTCTTGTGTCAGTGGTGTAAGCAGTGCAAGTATATATAAAAGGTGTTTGAAAGGGTCATGGCACATAATAATCAGGGGTAAGTTTATGATTTTTTGTTTT
>NC_051414.1:20217898-20221319 GCF_015228065.2 Penaeus monodon
AATTGGTTATTCATATGGATTCCCATTATATACTTCCTTTTATAGAGTGTCAACAGGGACAAGCACTGATGAAGATCCAGGTTTTAAAAGTGGTCACCGTTCAAAACCAACTGGGCCAAACACCAGGCTTCATAAAGGACCATGTGAAGGCCTGCTCTTGTGAGTGATATTCATTTTCTTATCCATTATTGCTTTCACATAGTTTTCAGTAAAACACAGTCTGAACTTTATTAGATAGAAGTATTTGAATTACATTAGGCAATACATACCAATTGTTCATATTCTCCAGAAGTTTGGAAGGTTTATTGAAGACTTTATCATATTATCTGTTAAACTGTTTCACACTGAGTTTACTATTTCCATTTGTAGGACTGATTACCAAGCATGGCATGGGCCTAATCCTGAGAATTTAAAAACCCAGTACAAGACCCTGGCTCAGGGACCTAACCGCAGTCACGCCCGAGGCCCTTCAGGAAGAGCTCGTGGACAGGACCCAGGGCTGCGTAAGGGTCCACAGGGACTGGCAAAAGGTCCCCAGTTCACACAGGGTATAAAGAAGGAGCCTTCATTTTCAACAAAAATGTTGTGAAAATTCAAGATTCTGTACTAATTCAGTATTACTTTTGACATGTATATGTCTGCTACATGAATGAACCAAGAGGTGTTTCATCATATTTTTTGGTAGAAAAAAGCAAATATAATTGATGAAAGAGTTCAGAATTATCATACCTTTCATCAGTACTGAGCTTAAATTTTTCCACTTATTTTATATGACTACTTTATATAATAAGTGAAAAAGTAAGTGACAAATGCAAGTATTATGCAGTTTATGAATAAACGAGTGCTAGCACAAATTTGTAAAGAACTTTTTGTGCTGATATTAGTCATTGTTTTTGTTTATTGTTTTAACAGTATCAAAAGCATTCCTTAAAACCATGATAAGATGTATGATGTTCAGTCATATGAAAAAGTAACTCCATTCTATATTTACTGTATAGAAGTGGATATTTTGTGTTGCATATTACAGCACTACTGTTATCCCATTGAATTTTGTTTTTCACTTTTTAGGAAAATCTCTTTTATTCAGACCAACTATCATATTTTGCAAAAGTTGCTCATAGCAGAGTGAATAATTATCTGCATCATCTGTTTCAGTTTTTAACAGTAATCCAGGTGACCATGCAATGCATATAATACAGATATCCTGCTATATAATTAATGATTTACTAGAAGTTTCAAGACATTCCTTTTTATAACAGCAATCAATATGAAAAGAGCAAAAACAAATAATGAGTCTAACTGATTAAAGATAGAATTAATTTATTTACTGATTTTTATCACTGGCATTATAAAAAAGATGTGCAATTGCCTTTATACCTGCAAGAACAAATATTTGATAACAGGTAATAGTGCAGACTATTTTACCATACAGACTGTAGCATGTATTTTATTTTACTGTCCTAGATGACAGTGATGTACAAACTTTATAATGTAGACAAGTATTTAGATGAATTGAGAAAAGCATGTGTGATAACCTGATCAAGGTAGCTTAATAACAAAGTAATTACTCTGTGATCATGTAGTAATTACATACCTACTAGATGGTAGAGATCTTACAGAGTATGGTACATCCTTGTAATTTTATACAGCAAATAGCTAGACTAAAGTGAGCACTGTTTAATTTGTAAAAGATTCACCAAGTACATTAAAAGATAATGAATTAATAACAAGTGAAGTCAGCATTCATTTCACTTAGACTATTTTGAATTATTTTGAAGTGAATAGGATTTCCTGGATGCAAGCTGTATTATTTCCTAGTCATCAGAAAATACCCTCTCTATTTTACCGTTCTGTGAAGTATTCCATGGGCATTTTCTGCTGTTGTTTACTTTTAGCTGTTTAAGTGTAGAATCTTGTTGATTAGGGAGATGTGTGTCAGATGAGGAGTTTTATTTCTTAATTTAGGTTATTTTTATTTTAATATCAGAAAAATGTATAAGAAAATGCTGCATAAAAAATATTAAGTAATTACATCTGAGGTAATTTTAAATTTGATTTTATCATTAATATGAATATTATTAGCATAATCTTCAGTGACTATTAGGATAATGCAAGGAACAAAGATAGAAATGTATATCCTGTAATGATTTTCTTCTTTATGGCAGTATTGACCTGCAAACATACAGTGAGGAGCTTTGACCTCTTTTTGTACTTTGTTGTTTAGATGACCTCTGTTAACTCTTTTAATTCTAAGTGTAGACTTTGTAAGCTTAAAATCTTAGGGAATCTCAGTAACTGAAAGTAAAATTACCTTGATATTATCTTTTTTCACTGCAATGTTGTAGATATAAAAAAACACTGCCATCATGATATACACAACTTTTACATGGCTTTCCAAGATTTAGATCAACACAGTATACAATCAATTAAAATCTTTTTATATATATATTTTTTATATAATTGAGCATTTTGCAGAATGGGAAACCTGTTTAGAATTAAAAGGAAATAGAAATTAATGACAGCTATTCCTGTCCATAGTATTATAATTTTGTTTAACACTAGATCATTATCTCTTGTTTTATCCCAGTGCTGTTACAGATTACATGATCCTACATGTAATATGGAAGAATTGTACAAGTATTTTACCTAGTTTGAGTAAGAGTTGATATATCCATTTATAGGCTCAACCTTTCCAAGAAATGGCACGTAGTGTAGAGAATGTGTAGTATAAGGACATCCAAGTATGATCCAAGTATTATCCTCTGTTGATAATTGCAGTATTCTCCTTTGGCTTCCATTTCTGATACAAACTTCTTTATTTTCTGTGCTATGGAATTTGCAGTTTCAATAGAATTTCATTGGTGTTATTTTGCATATACAGTCTTTACATTTTATTTTGTTTAAATTTTGTTTTTCATTCTACAATTGCCTCTGCTATTACTGCAATATAAGATTTCACAAAATGTGTAATGATTGTAGGCATCATGATTATAGAAGGGCCACTTCAGTTATTATACTTGATAGTAGGAATGTTGTTTTGTACTGACCAACTCCTCTAACATTTGTTCTTTAGCAGTGTAGTTATGATACATTTGATTATTCTCCCTTTTAACCTCTTTCTTATCAGTATCACCATCAGTCCATGCTTCCTCCATTGAACAATACCTATGACCTACATTTAGCAGAGGTTTAGAAACATTTGTGTACAGTAAATAGTAATCATCTTTTTAGCATGTTCAGAGAGGGTGAGCAGGAGTTTTGCTATACTTTAGGTTGCACTGAGGCACAGTGAAGTTAAAGGGCACATGTCTGACCATCAAGTATTATACAGACAAAGAACCAGTGTGCTGGAACTAATTTCTGATTATTCATGTCTTATTCTTATTGTTAATGAGTACAACTTGTCTTTATCTGCTTTTCC
>NC_051414.1:20221571-20223548 GCF_015228065.2 Penaeus monodon
GAGGTAATTTTTAGATTATTAACATAATTACTGCTCAGTAAGCAGCACTCCATTTAGAGCTCCATACATTTTTGCATTATTATTTCACCTTGAACTTCTAGCCTGTAACTGCTACCTTTATTTTTAGCTTGTATCAATATGTTTTCTAGTAAGATCCAAAATAGATTTATATAATCTATAGTAAGAAAATTTCCATCATAGAGCTACTTGTACTGCCAAAAACATGTATGATGGAGAAAATAGGCTTAGTTTTCTGTAGTCTTAATATTCATAGAGAATTTCCTTTTTATCACTAACCTGTAAGGCATATCTTGGTGCTTTATGCTCAACACATTTACATATTGCATTTATCCTTGTATTGATATGTAAAATTGTTAAGTGATATAAATTATCAGCATGCATTATTAAGTGATTGGTAAGATTAAGATAAATTTCTGCTTTGCTATTCGATAATGCATTAAACCTATTCCTTCATCCATTCTTCTATATTGATATATTTGATCTATTAATTATTTATGCACCAAGATCCAAGTCAATTGCACTTAGCGATGAGTTTTCTTAATCTGAATCTACTCCACGGTTTTCATATTGCTATAACCCTCATCCCTGTCTTGCTCCATAAGTCAGATAGTGTATTCTTCAGAAGTGAGACATACCACATGAATATAATGTAAGCTTATGTACTCCCTCCATAGTGCTTTATAATCCTAATGCGTCCATCATCCGTCGTTCCTGCTTGTTCCCATGTGAACATTTGCAAGAAGGTAAGGCTAATGTGAAGAACTGGGGTGCAACTAAGAGAAAGAAATATTTTAATATGTTAAGTGATTTAAAGCTAAGGATTCAGTATAGGCATTCCTTGTCTCCAAGAGTGTTCAGAGAGTTGAAGTGATTCATCCTTGGAAAATCTGTTGATTCACCCCACCCCACTTTTTGTTTGTTTGTTTGTTTCATTAGATAAACAAGTTTTGGGCTGCAATTTGTTCATCTTTTGATGTATAAGCTGCCATTCTAGTCGTCTTCAGTCACATGCAACTTACCATAATTAACGATGTAGAAAAAGTACCGATTACAATTGCCAATAATTTTACTTGCATTTGTCTGTAAGGTAAGTAATGAAGGAAACAAATATTGGTAAAGTTACTCTTAAGTATTATTCTTGGATATAACAAAAGCTAGATATGAGATGGCTCTGTTGCAAAGATCAAATAACAGTACAATAAAAAAAAAGTGCTGTTATTGTTACTTACCTCATTTTGTTTACTATTGCATTTTTTCCTTTTTTTATCATCCATGCATATAATGGAGATGATTTTGTACAAACTCATATTAGATCATAACATGGTTTATTATTTGATTCCTTGTACAGTAGAACAAGAGACCCATATTTGTTATTGTCAAGTACTCTCAAGACTTGTGAATACTGTGTCTTTGCTTGTCCTGTAAGCCAAGAAATGAGCTGTATTCCAAAGTAGTAAATAAAAATTATAATTTAGTGTGAATTTTAATTTCTTGATAGTAATTTCATATGCTTGTATTGATTTCTATTCCAGAGAGATCTGTGTTTCATATTCTTCCCTTCCTGTATGTTCCTTTTAATTTTGACTGAAAGATACTACTTCATAGTGGATTCGACATTTACAATAACTTTGCTATGTTGATTATTACATTAAATATCAAATGCAGTTTTAGAGTACTGCTTCAAGTTCTGAGGTCCATTTTCACTAATCTTTTAAAGAAACTGCTGCATCTCTTGTGTGGCTTCCTTAGGTTAGGCACGTTTAATTTATCACTGATTTTGGGCAGTTTTGTGGCAGGAAATCACAAATGTGAAATCTAAATATTGATTTTTTTTTTCATATCCACTTTTCCAAATTAAAATTGTTTTAGTGCAATGTCAACAAACAACTGAAGCTTAACAGTTATCACTTGCCATACGGAGCTAAAACTCTATGGTAGAACAACCCACATTTGATT
>NC_051414.1:20224570-20225601 GCF_015228065.2 Penaeus monodon
CCGAAGCATTAGGTCCAACATGGCCACAAAATACCTTCTGGGTAAGAAAAGGATCATCCAGCCGGAGGTAGTCCTTTGCCACTGAGATTTGAACAACCTTTTATCTCTCATTTCTCTTTTACTCTGTACTTAAAAGACAGAAGCCCAGGGCATCGTAGGAATCAGGGCCATCCGCTAATAAACAAATCTCAGGCCAGCGAGGCAGTAAGTTTTGAGCGCACGCAGCACACGACCAACTCCTGACTTCTGCTCTGACGTAATTAGCAAGTCAAACTAATTAGCAGTTTTACCGCGACCTGGTTCCTTGCAACTTTCAAACAGGCATTTCGCTGGCCGGATACATGCGTCTTTCTGTGCCATATCGCTGCCTGTAATGAACGAATCGAGGCACTTTTGGTAAGAAGAAAAGCAAAAAAAGCTGTTTTTTCCCTCTAGAATTTCCAAATTTCCAAAGATTATTTCCTGCTGCAATTTTTTAATGCTCGGGGGACATATTCTAGGAAAGCGGGTTCAACTGCATTTTCCTTAAAGGAACTTAAAAGTACAAGGGGGTATTCCCTACTACAACTTATAATTACCTGGAATTACTTTAGAAATCACGAAACCACATATCAAGAAGGATAGTGTCACTACAATAATCCCACTGCAACTTACCATACTTCAGGAACGAAATATACACACTGCAACTTATTTATAACCATCATACTCCAGGAATATAGTATTCATTATATTTTCCTACTGTAAATACCTTGAGGCCACATGGGTGCATCCCGGAGAATAACGAACCGCAGGGAAGTTGAGGTCACAGCCGCGCCTCATGAATCTTCTTGCGCGGGAAGTTTTTGGCAAGAAAATATTTAGGAACTTCGACGCCCCAGAAACTAGATGTTATTGAAGTTGTTATCGATTTGCTTTTCATTTTGCAGGTAGATGCAGTTTTACGATAGAATTTCAGGTCTCTGATTTAAGTACATAATAAAGATGCCAGAAGTGGAGAGATTATTAAATTAATTTTTGATTTGTTCAGTCGC
>NC_051414.1:20226265-20226344 GCF_015228065.2 Penaeus monodon
TGACTCATCTTGCGGCCATGATAGTGTAGAGGACAAATACGCTGACTTAATTTCTTCTTTCGGCGATTTTAACCCCATT
>NC_051414.1:20226787-20227192 GCF_015228065.2 Penaeus monodon
GTTCCCATGAATGGCCGCGTGTACCCCATGTGCCATGAGCCTCGGGGGCAGAACCTGCTGTCCCTCATCACCACTAGGCCGTTTGGGAGGGAGGGCTTTCCTCGCTGCCGCCAGAAAAAGTGTGAAATAAAGCCGTGTTGGCATCCCTCGCTCCGCCGGGGGTTGTGAATGAAACGGCTCGGGGGGTCAATACCGTGCGCATCGCTTTATCGCATAGTGCCCATAAACACCCATACACCGCGTATAACCTCCTCTATTGTCCTAACCCTTCCTGACCTCATCACATCGTCGTTTTCAGGTCACCCATTCGACCCTCGCCCGATGAAGAAGGGTTTTCAGTCCTGAAGCTAAAAGCGGGGCGGAGGGGCCTTCTGTAGCACATCCACCCGTGAGGTACTAAAGGAA
>NC_051414.1:20227234-20228433 GCF_015228065.2 Penaeus monodon
TAGGCCTGCATTGATGCTTTTGCAGTGCATTTGTGTCCCAAACTTTATGCTCATCTCGTGCTCCTGGTCCTCAGTTGCATACTGCTGACGATACCCATTCTACCTACCTATGCATTTTTGTCATGGGGAGGCAGATCGGTGTGATCCGAACTGATCAATTAGCATTGGTATTTCCTCTTTTAACTTTTGCTTTCGCCTTCCTCCCCCTTCGCACACCCACAGGGATGGAAAGGGGTTGCTGATGATAAAGGGTGTGTATTTTGCGAAAAAACGAGAATATTGATGATTATTTACTTTGAACCTTTATCAAATTACTCATCATGTCGCATGTTGGCATACCAAACAAAACTAACTAGTAATGAAGAAGTTCGTCTTTCGTTTAATCGGAACAGTCCTTTCCCTGAACATATGCTGAACCATGTAGCGATTAGTCCTTTACCCATGCTTAAAAGAATAGTTAAAAAGTTACACGTATCGCTATATCTGCGCTACATCACGACGCCATGCTAGCCAGTGGCAGAAATCGAGCAGAACCCTGACGTGCCAGCCAGCGTCACGAACAATAAGAACAGCGTTCAGCAAAACAAGAACATCCCCCTGTTCTCTTCCTTATGTTCTCCTTTAATCCCCTCCATCTCCGCGGCCTCTTTCGCTCCCACTCGGTCTCCCCTCGCTCATCCCTTCCCCTCGTGGTGCATTGTTGCCTCCCCCTTCCTCTCTTGAACACCGATGCCTCCCTGCTCTCGTGAACAACAGTCCTCCCCTTACTCTAGTGAACACTTATGCCCCCATGTTCTTCTTGAACACTCATTGTCTCCTCTCCCTCGTGAATGCTAGCGGCTCCCGTCCCCGCGCGAACACATACCATCATTCCCCTCGGGAACACTCAAGTCGCCCTTCTCACTACACCACTTATGTCTCCTTTCCCATCGGGATACAATTCTTAGCCCTCATTCTCTCGATGAACACTCTTGTCTCTCCCTTTTCGTGAACACTTGTTCTCTTTCCCCTCGTGAGTGAGCACTTTTTGAAAATTTTTCTCCTCTTCTCCCTCGTGAACACTCAGTCCTCTTTCTCATCGTGAACATTTTTGTCCTCTTTCCTCTCGTGATCACTTCGATCCGCTTTCCATTCATGAACACTCCCGCCTTCCTTCCCCTCATGAACACTCCCGCCTTCCTTCCCCTCGTGAACACTAC
>NC_051414.1:20229791-20229861 GCF_015228065.2 Penaeus monodon
ATAGTAGTAGTAGAAAGTGAGAGAGAGTATGATGTAGATTAGATTGGGCCCAAGGGCAAAGGGGGAAGGT
>NC_051414.1:20229954-20230034 GCF_015228065.2 Penaeus monodon
TATGGGGGTTTGTGTATGATAGGAAAAAAAATAATAAATATATTAAAAAATTTTAATAAATATAAATATAATTATATTCA
>NC_051414.1:20232034-20232356 GCF_015228065.2 Penaeus monodon
ATTGAGAGATGGGGGAGGGGAGGGAGGGAGCACCTGGTTTGCCCTGTTATCGATCTGTTGTCCGCTAGCGTTGCCTGGCCTGCAGAAGGAGGGCGATAGGGGGAAGAGCTCACAGAGGGCTCCATCCTCAACTGGATACGGGAGAAATGAAAAGGAAATTCTAAAGAAGAGAAACAGAAATAAGAGAAGTGGCGATCAGGAAGAAAGAAGAGGGGGAGTAAGAGAGAGAAAGAGAAAGGCGGGAAAAGAAATGAACTCTGAGGAGGATGTGAACTAAAGTACATCGTTCACGTCTTTGTCTCGCCCCTTTCGCCACCTATGG
>NC_051414.1:20233060-20233882 GCF_015228065.2 Penaeus monodon
ATTCCGTTCCTTCCCATTCCATTTGCAGCTCTCCAATTATAAATTCCCATTTCTCTCAGATTCCAGCTCTCTCTCCCTACTTCTTTCCCTTCCCTACTATTTCCTGCTATCCCATTCCTGCCCCTCTCTGTCTCCATTCTCATTCTAACTTTTCTTCCCATTTCCATTTTAACTCCCAGCTTCCCATTCACATTCCAGCTCCCCTCTCTATTCCTTTTCCTTTTCCATATTCATTCCAGTCTCTCCTCCATATTCCCATTCCAGTTCCCCGCACCTTTCCCAAATCCTTTCTCTTTCACATTTCCATCCCAGCTCTCTTCCCCTTGCCAATCAATTCCTCCTTCCCATTCTCATTCCAGCTCCCCTCGCCATTCCCTATCCTTCTCTCTCCCCATTCCCGTTCCTCCTATTCCCCTTCCCCTTCTCCACCTCTCCCGATTCCCAATTCCTTTCCGTTCATCCTCCTTCGTTCACCATTCCTATTCCAACACTCTCCTCACCGCTCCCTAGTCCTCTCCCCTCCCCTTTTCCCGTCCCTACCCCTCACCTTTCCCATTTCAGCTCTCCTTTCCCAGTTCCCCATTTCTCACCCTTTCCATTACCTGTTCCTCTCCCCTCCCGATTCCCAATTCCCACTCCACCCTACCCCCCTTCCTTCCTGCAGTGTCCCTCCCCTCCGCCCATCTCCGCCCCTGCCCCTCCAAAGGTCATCGGCCGTGCGAAGCGGTCCCGGCGCCCCTGAGAGAGAGCGCCATTCCGGACGAGCAACAGGTGGATCGCAGCAACGGCCAAGCAACAGGTGGGCGCGTGCACTGAGGAGCA
>NC_051414.1:20235989-20236119 GCF_015228065.2 Penaeus monodon
GACAAACAAAATTTAATTACCCACCCAGGGGTTCTTTTAAAAGTGAAAAGCACATGTGGGTGAAAGGGGTCGTAGGGGGTTTTTGATCCCGTGTCAACAGAAGCGAGAGATGGGAGCGTGGGCGCTAAAA
>NC_051414.1:20236171-20236428 GCF_015228065.2 Penaeus monodon
ATGCCCCGGGGGGGCCCCTTATGCCCCCTAAACCGCGATTTTACGGGGGAAACTCGGGCCCCAAACTCTACCCGGGGTGCCCTTTGTGCTGGGACCCCCCGCCCCCAGAGCGGCGCTTTTCGACCGGGACGCGGCGGAGGGGGAAGCGGGCCGGCGGGGGTAAACCCCTCGCGGCTTTTCCCGAGGCCGCACCTGGGGCGCCTTTGCGGGGGGGCGTCCGGAGGCCTGGTGGCACGCACGGAGAGCTCGTAACTTCG
>NC_051414.1:20239172-20239380 GCF_015228065.2 Penaeus monodon
GGGAAAGATAGAAGGGAGAGAGCGATAGATAATATAATCAAGGGTTTAACTGAGTTTGGTCGAAATTAAAAGCCGGGCCCCATCCTCACGCACCCCTCCTCCGAATGCAATTTTAATTTACGAGAAAAACCCTCTACTTGATTTTCTGTTGCCTCCCTTCAAAGCGCAGTACGAAGACACACAACGCATCCATTTTTTTATATTTTAA
>NC_051414.1:20239513-20239752 GCF_015228065.2 Penaeus monodon
TGGTTTGGTTTGTGGGTGGGGGGGGGGTTTTTGTTTTTGGGGGTGGGTGTTGGTTTTTGCGTGTGGGGGGGTTTGGATGTTTTGGGTGGGTTGTGTGGGGGTGGGTGTTTTGGGGGTTTGTGGGGGGGGTGTGTGGGGGGTTTTGGTGGGTGGGGGGGGTTTTGGGTGGGAGGTGGGCGGGTGGGGGGTTTTATGGGGGGGTGTGTGGGTGATGGGGGAGGGGTGTGGGGATGAAAAGG
>NC_051414.1:20242198-20242829 GCF_015228065.2 Penaeus monodon
ATGCATCTTTATACTTTGATCAAAGAACTGCTTTCCAGGAATAGTGGAAAATGCCAAAAGCAAGTAAAAGACAGGGGTATTTTTTAAAGATAAAGAAATTGTTTAAAGGGAAAAAATGTGATGAAAACCCCTTGGGGGTTTTAGGGGGGAAAGCTACAGGGGGGGGGTTTTGAGGGTAGGTTTTACAGATGCTGGGATGGTGAGGGGAAAAAGCAAGAAAATGGAAAGGCAGAGTCATGGTGGCGGGACGGGGAAAGGCGGTGGCCGTTCCCATGGCAACCGGGTTTGGTGGCAAACGGGGTTGGTGGCTTTTGAAACGGGAGGGGGGAAAAAGGGATTTTCTCCCCAAAAATAGTTTTCATTTGTCGTAATGTTTAGCTTCGGAACGGGTTTTTGTTGTGAATACCCACGATCTTTAATGTCGTCCTCTTTCTGTGAGGAAAATTTTGGGGTATTTATCTCTCTTTAAAACGGTAAAAAGAGAATATGTTTTCCCTTTTTCTTTACAATAAAACTATTCCTACGAGCATTCCCCCTCTTCTTGCGTGAGTCTCATCGCCATTTTTTTTTTCATTAAAATTTTTTCCTCCCAAATTTTCCCAAATTTTTTAAACTTAGAAAGTTTTAAATG
>NC_051414.1:20243184-20243830 GCF_015228065.2 Penaeus monodon
TTTTCCCCCGCACAGGCACCCCTTTACAAAGGCCCCGCAAACTTACCAAAACACCCCAGACTCCCAAAAAACCAAGGCAAAGACTGGGCTTCCTCCCTCCGAGCTTACACTTTCTCGAATGCCCAGTTTATTTGACTAAAAAATGAAGAAAAAAAGAAGGAATAAAAAAACAATAACGATTTAAAAATTTAAGTTTTTGGTAATTATAAAAGATAGTAATGATAATTTTCAGTGATGATAAAAAATATCAATGATAATGAGGGGGTTGATGGGTTTATAATGATTTAAGATTATTAAAATTTAATCATTAACAAGGGTTTAAAAGGGTGTGCTAATAAAATAGTGTGATTTTAATGAAAATTTAAAAAAATATTTAAAACTAAAAAGGGGGTATGTTAATTTAAAAATGAGGAGATTTAAAAAAATATAATTTTTAAAATCATTTGTTGCTATTTTCATTTTGTTTTTAGCCTTTATTATTTTTGGGTTTTCATCCAAATTTTATTACACAGGGTTTTTTGGCATTATACGGTTAAATTTTTTTATTAACCCCAATCTCATTATTTTAAGATTTCTTTACCAATAGTTGGAAGTATTAACCCTTTTTCATCTTAAGAAAACAGAAAAAAAAGGAAACAATTTAAAG
>NC_051414.1:20243925-20244329 GCF_015228065.2 Penaeus monodon
TTATTATTTTTATTATATTTTTATTTAAAACATCTTTTTTAAGGGGGTTATTATTAGATTATTTTATTATAATATTTTTAGGGTTATCATTTAAATTTTATTTAAAATCATTATTAGATTATTCCCCTTTCCCTTAATATTATCATTTAAAATTCAAAATTATTATTATATTAATTAGTATTTTTATTTTGGGTTAATATTATGTTTTTATTTTTACATAAAAGGATACAAAACTTATTTCACAGACCCCTCATAATGTGGGTTTATTACTAAAATTTTCATTAATTAGAATTATTATTTTTATCATTATTTAGGAGTATTGGATGAGATTTTTATGAAATTTGATAAGTTTATTGTTTTTTTCATATCATAAATTTTTTATTCTTTTTTTTATGATTTATTAG
>NC_051414.1:20244374-20245328 GCF_015228065.2 Penaeus monodon
AAAATTTTTATTTATTTTTTTATTTTTTATTATTATTTTATTTTTTTATTATTTTTATTATTAAGGGATTATTCATTATTTATCATATTATTATTATTATTATTTATATTATTATATTTTTTATTTTATTTTTTTTTTTTCATAAAAAAAAGGTATTAATTTAAATTTTTTTATTTTATTATATTGTATTTTTTTTTTTTTTCAATATCATTAAATTTTTAAATATTTATTTTTTATTTATTGTTATTACTATTTTTAATTTTTTATACATTTAAATTTTTATATTGATATTATTATTAAAATTTTATTATTTATAAATTTTTATTTTTGTTGTTGTTATTTTTTATCAATTTTTATTATTATCATTCGAATATTTTAATTATTATTATCATTTTTTTTTTTATTGTTATTACTTATTATTATTATTGTTATTTTAATATTTAATATTATTACTTTTCATTTCTATTTTCTTTTCTATTATATATTATTATTATTTTTTTGTTGTTGTTATTGTTTTTTTATTATTATTTTTTATTATTACGAAAATTTTTATTATTATTATTATTAAATTATTATTATTGTTTATTTTTATTTTTAAACAAAAATTATTGGTTTTTTCTTCGTTCTTTTAAACATTGTTTTTAAAAATTTTATTTTATCATTATTATTAATATTATTATTGTTTTTTTATGATTTAAATTATTATTATAAATTTATTAAATTTTTAAATTTTTATTATTTTATTAAAAATTATTATTATTATTAAATTTTGTTATTATTTTTATTATTATCATTTATTAAATTTTTTTGTTCCGTTTTTGTTTAAACTGTTATCAATTTGTTTTTAAATTTTTTTTAATTGGGGGTTAAAGTAAACAAATTTTTTTTTTTAAAATTTTAAAAAGGGTTTATTATTGTAAATTAAAAAATAAATATTTATAAAATTTTCAAACA
>NC_051414.1:20245383-20246090 GCF_015228065.2 Penaeus monodon
TTCAGGAAAACCCTTTATTTTTTCCCCCCTTTTTTTTTCATTATTTTTAAAAAAAAAGGTGAAATGTATATTTAATTTAAATTATTTTTAAAATGGGATTCCGCCCCCTGTTTCCCCCTTTCCCTCCTTGCCCCTCCCCTCTCTTCTTTCTGACCCCTTTTTGTTTCCTTCTTTCCTTAAAATTGGAAAAAAAGGGAAAGGGGATCCTTTTTTAAACCAAATTTTTTAAATTCATTTGCCTTCAAACCCCGTTTAAAAAGTTTCCCCCACTTTCAAAAATCAGACAATAATTTAAAAAACTTACTGTTCCTTTTTTATTAAATTTTTAAATTGTCAAAAATTAGAAAATCTTTTTAGTTTATTTTTTTCATTTTATTTTTAACATTAAAATTTTTATTTTATTTAAAAAAAGACAATATTTTAATTTTTATTTTCTGTTATTATTATTTTTTTATTATTTTTATTTTTATTATTATTATTTTTTTATTATTATTTTTTTTTATTTTTTAAAACTTATTACAGTAAATTTTTCAAAAAATTAAAAATTAATTAAAAATTAAAATTTTTAATAATAAAACCAATTATTATTTTTTATTATTATTAACAATTGTATAAATTTTTTAATTTTTTAATTATATTATTATTATTATTATTTTATTAAAAAATTAAAAATTTTATATGTTAAAAAATTTAAAAATTTTATTAAA
>NC_051414.1:20246144-20246684 GCF_015228065.2 Penaeus monodon
ATTATATTTTAATTATTTAAAAATTATTCATAATTTTTTATTATTAATTTAAAATTTATATTAAATTTTTTTTATTTTATTTTTAAAAAAATAAAAAATTAAAAAATTATTATTATTTAATTTTTAAATTTAATTTTTTAAAAATTAAAATAAAAATTAAAAATTAAAAATTTTATAATTTTCTTTTTTAAAACAATTTTTTTTATTATTTATTTCTACTATTTTTTTTTTTAACATTTTTAATTTTTAAAAATTTTTAAATTAATTATCATTAATTAATTTTATTAATTTTTTTTTTATATTATTATATTATTATGGTTTTTGATTGTTATTATTTTTTGGGTATTTTGTATATTAATATTTTTATTACCATTTTTTTATTAAAATTATTTTAATTTTTTATTATGATTTTTATGTTTAGTATTTTTAAATTTTCATTATTATAATTTTTAAAAATAAAAACTTTCTAAATTTTATTATTTAAAATTTTTTATAAAAATTAAAATTAAAAAAATAAAAATTAAAAATTAAAAATTAAAA
>NC_051414.1:20247565-20247635 GCF_015228065.2 Penaeus monodon
AATAAAAGCAAAGAATGACATTACGTTGAGTTTCAATTAAACTCCAGTTAAACTTTCACACATATTCCCT
>NC_051414.1:20247673-20247779 GCF_015228065.2 Penaeus monodon
GGTGTTCTTTCATGGCTACATTCTATTGATTTAGCCATTTGTCTGTCTCTTTTGCCATTTGCTTATCTCTAGAATTCAAGATCGCTCAGGTTTTGGAGAAAGTTGT
>NC_051414.1:20248558-20248934 GCF_015228065.2 Penaeus monodon
AGTGAGCATCCGCGTGGCAGGCAGAGCACACAGCCTCCGCGGACCAAAGCCAAACCTCAAACATCATCAGTGAATTCGGACGAGTACTTCGGATGCTCTATGACTGCATTTCGAATTCCAAATGTAAATGGGGCCGAAGGGGAATATCATATTTATGGCATTGACAAAGGGGAAAGGTAATCAGTCTCTGAATCACATGGACGATGCATACCAACAGTTATTTCCTACACACTGTCACGTTCGTTGCAGAGTTCGGAACTTGTGTTGGAAATATTTCACACATATTTTAATTAAGTTCAAGAAATGGACATTTTACCGGAAGTGTGATTTCAGAATTAAAATTAGGGCAATAGAGTAGAAAGGAAGATAAGTATGC
>NC_051414.1:20250217-20250410 GCF_015228065.2 Penaeus monodon
GAATAGGAACAGTCGAAGGTATTCGATTCTTCTTTTTACATTATAACACCTAAGAAAATAGCTACATATCATCTATCAGCTTTAATGATAATAATTATGGTAAGGAAATAATGATTAAGGCCCTAAAATATGAATAATGAAATATTGATAATTAAGGTGCAGAATGAATGCGCAGGCGTGACTCCGCCCTTTC
>NC_051414.1:20250463-20251354 GCF_015228065.2 Penaeus monodon
CCTTTCCTCGCAGAGCAGCTACGAGCTTATAATATTCTTTGCATTCTTTATGAAAACTTTGAATGTGTAGGAATGTTTATATTAAGGTATATCGGAGTTCTGTGTAATCTATTTTTATTTTTCCTATATTCTTCGTCTAACTACTACTACTGCAATGTTACCTAAGTCCAGGCAACTTTCCTACAGGATATACTGAATTAATATACAATGACGGAATGCTACAATTTTTTTTGTCGATTCTCAAAATCGCTGGCAGTATTGCCAGAAGTGTATGATGTTAGTATTGGACTTTCTTTCATAACTATTGAGACTACTCGGCAGTGAAAGTACCTGTACACATATAATAACATCTTCAGTATTCAGTATAAACACAATAAGTTTTATAATATCTGGCAAACAGATTACTCATATAATGACCAATATCATTATAGCAAAATATCAGTGATGCTAGAATACCATAACGGCGATAAAAGTAAAAAAAAACTAGCAAATTAAAGGCACTTACAGTGACATCCTAATGACATCACCATCGTAATATCATCAGGCTAATAATGATTCTCTGGCCACAAACTTTACTCTTTAATCTTCGCGAATAAGGATTATCTTCCATTCTCATGTGCGATCAATGGCATCATGTCAGGAGAGAGCTGGCCCAAAACGAATTTTCAAAACGAAAACAAAAATCGCGCCAACTTGTCCGAATCCCCGTCTAGAATATTCAAAGTCGCGAAGACAGGAATCGCATTGTGATTGCAGAAAATTATTTTCATTTTTATTTCTGTGTAGTTCCTGTTGTTGATTTTGTCCGCCTGACGAATTTTCAAAAATCGCTGCCCATTTTGTCTGAATGTAATCTTTCTTATTAAAAATGGAAAAAAATGAGGCATGGGA
>NC_051414.1:20251741-20252004 GCF_015228065.2 Penaeus monodon
GAACGCATCCGAACGGGTGGTCGCCCGGGCGGCCGCGGCGTCGGTCCCAGTGGCATAAGCGCTCGGAAATTGGGCCCGAAAGCAGAGCGCCGTCGGCTCGGGCTCGTCGTCTCGGCTTTTGTCGGTCACAGCCCAAGCGAGCCGCTTCTTTTCTTTCGTTTCTTCTCCGGTTCGTCGTCATTATTGACTCTTCTTCCTTTTGTCTACTTTTTTCTGAAGTCCCGAAATCACTCCGGAGCCAAGAATGAGGGGCTTCCTCGGGC
>NC_051414.1:20253096-20254196 GCF_015228065.2 Penaeus monodon
AAGTGACGGAGAAAGAAAGGGTTTCCTCTGACCAGATAATTCGCAGATTTAATCATGAAAAACACGAAAAATGTCAGAGAAAGAGGAATCCTTTGCTACGAGAGGCGCCTGTCGGTGGAAGGTTCCTCTCTCTTGGTAATCAGTTTAGAGCCAAGAGAAAAGTGTTCATGACTGAGCTCTCTGCCTCCTGCTCCCTCGCTTTATTGCATTTTGTTTTATTCCCTTCTTTTTTCTGTTATTTGTCGTTGTTGTTTTTTTGTCTTGGTTTTATTTTGTCTTCGTTTTATTCTATGTTTTAGTTTGTTTGTTTTTCTCTTTGTTTTAGTGTCTTTTTATTTTGTTTTCTCTCTATTTTATTTTCCCTTATTTTCTCTTATTTTTTCAATATTTTTTCTACTTTTTTTGCACACTTACTGGAATTAAAACTACTCGCAGTTATAATCACTTGCAATTCCTCTAAAATTTATCTTTAACTTGATGTTCACTACTTATTACTTTCTAATCAGTCCTGCATGCTGTTTCCCCTCTTCCATGTGGGATTTTCTTGAAAAGTATAAGTAAAGAAAACGGGAAAGGTGTGCGGGAGGAGGAGAGTGTAAGAACATTTTTTTCTTTATACTAGAATTGCCCTTTTAGTCAAAATCAGAGGGAAAATGTGCCCCGTTAGTCGTTTAAGTTAAAATCAGAAAAGAAAAGTATTGCTGAAGTCAATTTCAGGGAAGAAAATTATTATTTAAGTCAAAGATAAGCGTTCTATTAGTCGCAATCAGGGAAATAAAAGTGCTTCTTTAGTCAAAATCAGAGAAAGATATGTGTCCCTATTAGCTGACATCAGGGAGAGAAAAGTGCCCATTTATTCAAAATCAGGGACACAAAAGTATTGTTTAAGTCAGGATCAGAGAAGGAAAAGTATTGTTAAGTAAAAATCAGGAAAGAAAAGTATTGTATAAGTCAGGATCGGGAAAAGAACAGCGTCCTTTTAGTCCAAATCAAAGAAACGAAAGTGTCCTTTTAGGGAGGAGAGTCGCCTTTTCCCCGCTGATTCCCCGCCTTTCTGAAATTCTGGGCAGGAGGTAGAAATAATATGCTGTGAATAAAGG
>NC_051414.1:20257193-20257331 GCF_015228065.2 Penaeus monodon
TTTGTCATTTTATTTTGTGCGTTGTGATCCCACCCCCTATAAACGCTGGAGATGGGCCCTGGGCGCAGCGGGAGCACCGAGTGGTGCGTGTGCATAAAAGGGCGAAGGGCCCAAGGGAGGAAGGGCGGAGGTGGCGGC
>NC_051414.1:20261305-20261499 GCF_015228065.2 Penaeus monodon
AACTGGAATCGGGACCCTGACAACGCCTTCTCTTCCTCCGTAAAACTGATCTCTCTCGGCAAGATGAAAGCCTTAAATTCGAGGAGCTTTGAAGCGCCATCATGGTCTTGAATGCCCGTGACACCTGATGCCTTGATTGGGAGCGGGGGGGAGGGGGGGAGGAAATATTCATGGAGTGATTTGAGATTTTACAC
>NC_051414.1:20261573-20262245 GCF_015228065.2 Penaeus monodon
GCTTCTGGTGTTAACGACAGAACAAATAAATTAACTAACGTGTAATGGACTATGCTTTCGTTATTAGCTCTGACACATATCTTGCAAGATGTCTCACTGATAGACCTGTAAATGCAGCACATTCAAACAGTAGATGGTGCATACAACTTGCGACACGTTCTTTGGCTGTTACTCGTGGCCTCTGATATCTTCCCTTTAAGCGCAATTGCAGTAATTTCTCCTATTATCTATGTCCTCGCCTTCAAGTCATCCCTCCCCTCGCTCACGCCTTTCTCCCAATCTCGCTACGGCTCCAATAATCAGGTTACATCAGGTGCCATTTCTGATACTCTAGCCGTTTTAGGTTCCATATCGAATCGTAATGACGTCATGATTGTAGGCGGGGCTTACCCTGTGACGACAAAAGGAGCCGCGGAGGGGGGGATGGGGGGCGGGACTTCGGGTATGACGTCAGGGTGTCTCTTCTTGGTCACAGCAAGAAAAAAAAAAAGAGAAAAATCTGCCTTCCAGATTGTCTTACGAGAGGAGTCAATTGTCTTTACATCCATAGAGGTGTTGGAAGTTGCTCTTTTGCTATTTTTCTAAAATATGCATATTCGTTTCATGATCCTTTAGTGACGATGATTTACATCTCTCTACCTATATGTGTGCGTCTGCATTCGCGCGTGTGTG
>NC_051414.1:20264666-20265545 GCF_015228065.2 Penaeus monodon
TTCTGTTGGAAAATACTTACATGAGACATTTCTGGCTAAGCTTCAGTATGTGCCATTTCAAATTTGTTAGCAGGATATATCGGAAGAATTGCTGATCATCAGTAAAAATGCGTTGTAGATAGAAAAGTAGTGATTCGCAAAAGAATTGAAAAAAAAATGTATACACTGTCATACTGTTTTATTTTCCCATTTATATAGCTGTGGTTCTCTCTTTTCTACAGGAGCTTATTTAGCAACATCTAAGTAAGTGTTCTTCATTTATTATTCATTTCGACCAAATTTGGTTTGGTACCTTATTGCAGGTCGAATACATATCATTCAGTACTCTCTATGTCTCTATATCCAGCACGTTTTTTTCAACCTTTCTTTCTCATATACTCCATTATACATTCATATCATCGATTTTCTTCGTATCATTTCACATATTTACCCACCTATATTATTACGAGGTGCGGGGACCCCCTGACCACCAACTTACGACCCACTTCTGAACTCGTACTTTGAAGACCCTTCATCTAAGCCTTTGCAATATATATATTTTCCCTCCTTTTTCCCTTTTTTATTTTTTTCCCTCTCTGCTATATTTAGCCTGTGTCACATGGTAAACAGCCCTTCCCATTCCAAACAGCAGCACCAGAGTAAACAGCCCCGGTCGCTTTCGTACACATCATCGTCGGGTAAACAATCTTTCCCTTTTCTCGGCATCAACAGCAAAATGAATGGCTGGAGAGTCAAGGGCAAGCGAGACCACGGGGGCCCATGCACTCGGACACTGT
Source organism: Penaeus monodon (assembly GCF_015228065.2). Taxonomy (NCBI): domain Eukaryota; kingdom Metazoa; phylum Arthropoda; class Malacostraca; order Decapoda; family Penaeidae; genus Penaeus; species Penaeus monodon. The sequence continues at coordinate 20,265,443 of NC_051414.1, forward strand.
AGCGCCTATGATTTTTTTTTATTGTGATTTATCTGTTTGATGACTTTAATGTCCGGTGGTGAAAATGTTGAGAGGGCAAGAAGGAACATACAGACACTTATAT
>NC_051414.1:20265642-20266282 GCF_015228065.2 Penaeus monodon
GCGCGCGCGCGCACACACACAGTGTGAAACGGGCCGAGGAGAAGCAAAATGAGCTTGAGAAAAGCAGTAAAGATAAAAAAACAGCGAGAAAACGACACCCGAATATGCGAGACCGAGGTCGCTTTTCCCTGACGAGCAGTGGCCGGATTTTCCTTCCTTCATTTCTCTTTCTTCCTCTTTTCTTTCCCTCAGTTTTCCTTCTTTCTATTTTATTTCCCTTATTTTCCCTTCCTTCTCTTTTTTATTCCTTTATTTTCCTTTCTTCTCTTTCCTTTCCCTCGGTTTTCTTCCCCTCATTTCTTCTTCTTTCTCTTTTATTTCCCTCAATGTCTGCTTCCTTCCATTTTCTTTCCATCATGTTTCTCTTTGCTCTCCTTCATTTTCCTTCTCATTTCCCCTTCCCTTCTTCCCTTCTCTCTTCTCCATCTCCCTATCGCCTCCTGCTCCTTCCCTACAATCCTCGCATGTCAAGTCATATATGGATGCATTGGAATCAGTCAATAATAAAGAACAAAGCGAGGGAGATTCTACAAAAAAATGAAATTATGGACATAGGAAAGGGTCCAGGAGAAGAGGAGAAGGGTTGATAGAAAGAGGGAGGAAGGAGATGGGATGGAGGAAGAAGGAAGGGGATGGTGTT
>NC_051414.1:20268383-20268815 GCF_015228065.2 Penaeus monodon
CCACAAGGTGTGTCGCCTCATGTTTTCCAGAATGGAGGGTGGGACAGTTGCCGCATTGTCCTCGGCTGAAATTTCCCTCTCCTCTCTCCCGCTGATTCCCTCGCTTCTCCTCGGCCCTCCCTCTTCCCCTTGGGCGATGTGAGGCGAGTCAAACGCATCCTACGATCCTTCCCCTTGCTCTAGGATGTCTCCTGGTGCCTTTCCCCTCGGCCGATAAGGGGAAAAGGATAAGGAGAACAATGGCCGTGACGTTGTGCCGCCCGATGACGCCTGGCACCCCGCCGCTTTGGTCCCGGCAGCAGGTACGGGGCCAGAAGCTTTCCAGGTGCCATCTAGCTTGCGTCGTGGTAACACCTCGCTGATCCGAGCTCCCCGCGCTCTCTCACCACTCCCGCACCCCCTCACCGACACACCCACCACCAGGTACGGCTG
>NC_051414.1:20269559-20269711 GCF_015228065.2 Penaeus monodon
GTCTTTTGCGAAGGATTCCTTTATTTTTTCTTTTCTTTTACGCATCTATTATTTTCTTATTCTATTTCCTATGCCTTTCTTTCATCCTCCCTTTTATAGGTTTCTCCGCCTCTTCTTCTCTTCGTTTTTTGGCTCCCTCTTTCCTTCGTTCG
>NC_051414.1:20269771-20270087 GCF_015228065.2 Penaeus monodon
GTTTACACCTATTTTCCCTTCTAACTGTTTACGCTTTGCCTCTTATTTTTTACTTTTCTTTGATATTTTCCAATTTTCTCTCCTTTTTCATACTATCCCCTTGTTTACTAATTTTTGCCTCCTATTTTTTCTCTTATTTTTCTACCTTTGCCTTATATTTTTATCTCCCATTTTCCCTAATACCCTTAAAATTTTCCTTCTTTCCTTCCTATTTTCCTATCTTTTCCCTCCTTATATTTCCTTGTTTTTCCCTCACGTTTTCCATCGGTTTCCCCTCATATCTCCCCCCTTTTCTTTTCCTATCTCCCCACTTTTT
>NC_051414.1:20270178-20270581 GCF_015228065.2 Penaeus monodon
GTGCCAGCTCGTCCTAAGATGCTCTGGCGGTCGACGTTGTCTTTGAACTGCAGAAAGGAATCATCGAAAGTAAACGACGTAAGTGACATGAATGAGAAGTGAGCCGTAAAGTGTTCGTTAAATGCCCTCAAGAGGACGAATATAGATGGGTTGAAAGAGAGAAAGGAAGGAGAAAAGAGAAAGGAGAGAGAGAGAGGGAGAAAGAGAAGGAGAGAGAAGAAGAAGGAGAAAGAAAGAGAGGAGGAGAGAGATACGTAACTCGAGGAACCTCCCTGATGGAAAAGAAGGACGCAATTGATTAAACGAAGAGAAATGAGAGACAGAAAAGGGAGAGACAAGGTTGGTGTGCCCCATTTTTGAAGCGATAGATAAGCAGAGGAAAATCGGAGCAGGAGAGAGACGC
>NC_051414.1:20270795-20271168 GCF_015228065.2 Penaeus monodon
AGCCTCAGTGTGGCTAATCTTCCCTCTGCTACTAGTGTTGTTGATGGTATTATTTTCATTTTACGTGGGACTGCTTATGGCAATGCTGTTGCTAGCAATGCTGGTGATGTTGCTGATCCCCATTGCTAGTAATGCTGCCACCAATGCTGCTGATGATGCTATCAGTCCTTCTCGCAACCACACCAGTGCTATTGATATAGACGCTGTTTATAGTAGCGATACGATAAGCTCACAAACAATTTTTCGGTCGCGAGCCGTTCCTGCAGACCGCAAAGCAGGAGGGGAAGCCGACAAGAAGTAATCCTGCCGGTCGAGAGCTTGACAGAAAACGGCAAGCACGAGGTGAGAAGTACCAGCTTGTATAACATGGAGA
>NC_051414.1:20271193-20272478 GCF_015228065.2 Penaeus monodon
CTGCGTAAATACTTATCGGACTGATGTAGAAAGTAGTTATTCAGATCTCGTGATGGCCAAAGTATGTGAACGAAAAGGGATATCACTAAACGGTTGGGCATATGACATTTTAAATCGCTTCTTTTCTCAATGTTTTAATACTCCTTGGAATCATGGTATTAAAAAGTGCTTATCGGTTGACTGATAACATTTACTTTTTCATTAATTCATTTTTCACATTAGTGAAGGTCGACATATGTGAACGAGTCTTTAAGTGGGCATATGACATTTAAATCGCTATTTTTTCTCGGTTCTTTAATTTTCCTTGATATCATATTTCCCCCATTTTTATTATCTCTGTTGATAAACGTTATACTTACTATCTTTGTTATTAGTAAAGTAGGCAATAGATAATCGTTATCAATATCAGTTGCTGCAAAATTGTAGTCATTCTACCATCAGCCTCTACCATCTCAGTTCCAGAATCATCATCACGCAAGCACTACCATTATATATACACAGCCTCTACAATAGCTACTACCACGCAGCAACCGTATGTTACTAACCAGAGGATCATCATCACTAATGCTATCGTGTTAAAGATTTTCTCATTATTGTAAATTAATGCAGAATTTAGTCTCGTACATTAAGAGACATGAATGTCATCATCATCTATACATTAATGTAAGTGATTGGAAAATCTACTATATGAACAATATTATCGTTCGTCGTTGTTATCTTTATCGGTATCTCTTGACTGTTAAAAATCATTGCAAATTTTACCATATACGCCTTATGCACTTTCGTCGATGTTATCATTTTCAATATACCTCCATTATTCATTATCGTTGCTATCATTTTTATCAACAACCTAACCCCACACTCTGTATCTTCACTATCACTATCAGTGTTCTAAACGACATTATCAAGTCTAACATCTTTAACGTCTTCAACTGCATCCAAAGTCACGAAGTTTACAAAGTTTGCAAAGTTTCCCGTCATCTGATTTCGAAGTCACGACGTGCAAATGCAGTGTTGAGATGTGAAGTTGTCTCGTCTGGTTATTGTGGTTCAAGTTAAAAGTTTCCTTGAACTTGTCGAGAGCGAGTGAAGGCGCGAAGTTACTCGTCGGCAACAGTAAAAAGATTGTGGTGTGATATAATTGTAAATCCCTATTTTTATTGCTCATTTTTTCTCCACCCGCGTGTCTAGAGTATGTAGGGATCAGCGGCGTAAAAGTAGATACATTGCTTTGGTAGTTAATAGTGCTAGGATATGATTATGGTAAATGCCAGGTTTTTCGTGG
>NC_051414.1:20276449-20276636 GCF_015228065.2 Penaeus monodon
TGACCACACAACGAGTCGCAAGAAGGAAGCATTTGTTGTGATATTCCGAGCCTCAGGTTTCATCCTTTGCAATCGTGGCCGCATCAGGTATCCTGTTTGGCAATCTGCTTGATGATGCGCTTTATTGCTCGGGAATATCTGATTATGACCTTTGCAAGGTTTTTTCTCCGCAGTAGAGATAGGCGCA
>NC_051414.1:20277059-20277146 GCF_015228065.2 Penaeus monodon
AGCGACGAATTATCGACACGAAGGAAGGTTAACATTGACACGACCGAAGAAAAATCTCTGAGAACAGACGATACTAAGATATGATAG
>NC_051414.1:20277527-20277629 GCF_015228065.2 Penaeus monodon
GACATGGTCGTGGTAGTGGCGACAAGAGCTTAACCTGTCATATCAGGCCAAGATCAATAATTCCTAACGCTCGCCAGCAACAGGTGAGATGCGGGGGCTGTA
>NC_051414.1:20278090-20278272 GCF_015228065.2 Penaeus monodon
CTTACCTATCTACCCACCGATCTCCTTAACCGTACTTCTGTCTCTCGTTCCTTCTGCCAACTTCATCTCCGTTAGCGTCAGCAGAGTAAGAACAGCATCGTCTACAAACCATTATGGAAAGGGAATCTTAATGGTTTTTATTTTGTTACTGACTGTAAAGGGCTACTTTTTTTCTTGTCCTT
>NC_051414.1:20278454-20278599 GCF_015228065.2 Penaeus monodon
CGAAGGAAAACAGACGAACAGTGATGTCTAGAAAATATAAAAGTTAACATGTTAAAGTTAAGTTGCAGAGAAAATGTAAATATTCAAAGTACAGGGTACCAAATATATGTTTGTGTAGAACGAAAAAATGGAGCGAAAGCGAGTT
>NC_051414.1:20278809-20279080 GCF_015228065.2 Penaeus monodon
GAAATAACTTACTACCCCCTTCCGTGTCTTCATTTGCTCCGTTTGCCTTTTGCCTCGATGTGAGAAAAGGCAGACATCCGACGTCCCCTTCCAGGAAAGGGGGGGGGGGACGAGTTGAAGTCACGTCCTCCGCTTTTATGATGATCATGGCTTGTTCCCGGTGTTTGTGAAGCCAGTGTCATGCGCATGGTGTGCATGAGATTTTTATGGAATTGATGTCATGGAATTCGGCGGAGCCTCTGGGGATGGGCGGCCGGTGTCTTGCGGTCAG
>NC_051414.1:20279622-20279742 GCF_015228065.2 Penaeus monodon
CTGTCCCCTAGAAGGCATTTCTGGTATTCGCCTTCCCTTTATGGACGCTACTTCTTCTTGAGGATGTCGGGCCGATCGGGTCGTTATTCCATTATTCAATTAGGTGTCGCTCTTTCCGAG
>NC_051414.1:20280020-20280369 GCF_015228065.2 Penaeus monodon
TCCGATAATGGCGTGATCCCGGGAGCGAAGATAGTCGCCAGTGCCAATCTCGGGAGCAGAGCTTCACAGAAAACGGAGGGTACGCACCCCTCTTATTTCATTCATTCGTAATATGAGGGTAATACCTAGAGATCATCGTTAGCCGAAGGACTTTTCTCGATTTGTAGCAGCAATGCCTCAGGTTAGGGAAGAGAACGTGCTGTGAAAGAGAGGCATTTCTCGTCCTATTTACCTCGGCTATTTTGGTGTTTATTGTGGACACGAATGATCTTTTGTCAAGAGATTGAATGATGTGTGAAGAGGAGAGAAAGGTCGAATTCCATTTGAAGGTTTCGATATTATGTGCTGA
>NC_051414.1:20280439-20281030 GCF_015228065.2 Penaeus monodon
TACACTCATTACTTCCATAATACATTAGGAAGTTCAATATACATTATCAGGGGATATACATAATGATCTATGTACCACAGAGGCAAAGCGTATGAAATATATGATAATACATAAAAATACAGCAACCGTCGTGAGAAATATATAGTGTGCTTAAAAGTGTAGCTTCTAAACATAAGTGCAGTGACTAAACTAATTAGAATTACCTTCAGAGTTATGAAGATTTTAACAGTCATTTCAATAATTTTATAATGAACAGTTCATGGAGTTGTAGTACCAAACCTGTAAGTTCCGTATACACAAAAGTAAATCCACTGTTACTTGTTACGTGCCTGAAAGAATAATACAGCATGTAGCATCATAACACATAAAAACACATCATAGAATAAAAAATGAAAAGAAAAAAAGTGTACGGCGCTTATAAAGGTTCACCGATTTCCAAAAGGAATTTTGTGAGGGGAGTCGCGAATACCTAGAGCGAAACTGTCCCACACTTTGACTCTGTGATATAAGACAGGAGTACAGCTGTGAAGCCTGGCGATTTACAAGAAACAGGCTGCTGTCAGATATGCAACCAGTACGAAACAACCAGAG
>NC_051414.1:20281176-20282372 GCF_015228065.2 Penaeus monodon
AGTTCCCCTTTAGACCCCGAGACACATCAAAACTATAAAGCGGCTCAACTATGCAGTTATGTAATTATATTTTGCATCGGTTATATTCTGTCTAATTTCCCCCAAAAGTCGTGGCTACAGCCTCAGGTAATGGCCAATAATGTTGCCAACTGCACCGACTGACCTTTGAGCTCAGAACACGACCGAAATTAAAACTTGTTGCTCCCCTTTTTGATATTGCAATATTACTTTTATTGATACCCCGTCAAATGGTGAAAAAAGGCATCTACATCCTACTCCAAGGAGACGCATGACGTAACACGGAATAAGCTTGGCGGAAGTTCGGAGAAACGGGAGGCAAGGGTCCCCGCGTAGGTGTTGGATCTGGTGACAATACGGCCGTAGAGCGAGCGCCGTGTCGTGGGAATGAGTGACGTCACGGCCATTGTCTTCCACGTTCGATGTTCTTTTGTTGATGAGCAGATCGTGCCGATGAGGATCCAGGCTTGCTTACATTAGTCTTTGATCTGCCTCGTATAGATTTGAATTCTGTTAAAGTTATTTGTGCTTCATTATTTCTAAAACCATTGTAATGGTTATATTTGAATCTTATTAGATTTATTTATGTCTGTTTTTTCTTGGGCCATTCTAGTAGCTTAAGCTATAATTTTCCCCACATAACCTTGACATTTTTCTTCTTAGATTAGGCATTTCCCCGTCTTATCTTGACGTTACCAACTTAAGTCTGACATTTCCCCACTTTAGTTAGATATTTTCCTAATTGAGCAAAACATTTCCCCACTTAAACGAGACATATTCACACTCACGTTAAAAATTCCCCGCTTAAGCTAGACATTCCCCACATAAACTAGACATTTTCCCACTCATGTTAAACACATTCCCACCAGGGTGAGACATTTTGCTACATAAATGAGACATTTTCCCACTCAAGTCAGACATCTTTCCCTTTTTCCTCCACCCTCACCTTACAACACGAGCAAACTCTCCCGCCACGGACGCTATCTACGCCGCTTTGCCTAAATTCATGACCGCCTCATTGATCTTATCTTTACGCCATTACTTACGCCAAGACAACGAAGCCCTTATCTCCTTATCTCCAGCCCTTAACGCCGCTCGCCAGAAGTTCGCCCGCCATTGTTGCCTCGCCGAAACTTTCTTAGATTGCGAGTCAAGCAAACGGAAATGAATATGAATTT
>NC_051414.1:20282599-20282737 GCF_015228065.2 Penaeus monodon
TGATGTAAATAAACAAAACTAAAAAAAAAGGAATCTTCTTTCCTCTCGTCTTGCTCTTCGCGCGACCCAGCGGTAATGGAAAAGAATCAAGGAACAATGCGAGACGAGGAGACAAAAGAGAAACAAAAAGGTGGCCGG
>NC_051414.1:20283662-20283805 GCF_015228065.2 Penaeus monodon
TACAGAAGAAAATTAAGGAAGGGAATGGAAGGGGAAGTTAGAAAGCGTGAGGAAAGGAGAGAGAAGAGGAGAGGAGGAAAGATGGGATAGAGGGGAAAATTAAGAGAAAGAAGGGAAGAGGAAACTAGAGAGGCGAAGCACAT
>NC_051414.1:20283859-20284165 GCF_015228065.2 Penaeus monodon
AACACAGATGAGAAAAGAAGAGGAAGGCGAAAAGAAGGGAAGAGGGCATGAAAGAGGGAAAAAGAAACTGTCAAAGGGAAAGGTGAAAGGAAGAGGGGGGGCGTGGCAGGAGGGCGTGGGCGGCAGAGGGAAGAAGAGGGTTAAAGCGATGTCTGGTAAGATCTGCCACAAGGTGCTACGCGAGACGTTGGCGAGAGGATAACAAAACCCAAACACATTTTCTCGCTCAAGTCAAATATTTTTCTTTTTGTCTTTGTCAACTTCTCGCTGCTACCTCTTGGCTACTCTCTCTTATCTTTCTCTTAT
>NC_051414.1:20284291-20284691 GCF_015228065.2 Penaeus monodon
AGCAAACAAAAGCGAAAGCCTCATATCTTAATTTCCGTCCAATCGTCACATCTTTAGTTCACTCACATTTTGTTTAACATTACGTGTAACCGGACAAAAAGAAAGGCAGATTCCAAACGGGACGAATTAATTTCAAACTAATTTTGAGGCCACCATGTCTCAGTGATCGTTCCCCGTACGCTTAAAAGAAGGATTTTTTTTTAAGTAAAAGAAAAGTGAGTATTTATTTATATAGTTTGATTTAGATTTTTCTTATATCATTTTTTTCGTATGTGGAAGAAACACATGTGAAGTCCCGTGTTCAATGAGGAATTATAAAGTTTATATGAAGGAGTAATTCCGCAAATTCTTTTTCTTCCTTTTATTGTTTTCATTGACGAAGACGAAGGAAAGAATGAGG
>NC_051414.1:20284741-20285005 GCF_015228065.2 Penaeus monodon
CGGTGTACTTACAGCTAGAACACGCAGGTTATAGCTGTTGCCCAAATGGAATGCTGGACAATACAGGTAACATCTGCTTCTGTTCATTCTTATGGTACGACCGTTAGAGTTGTAATTATCTCTCCTATGTCCTTTAGGTTTTTTCTTATCTCTTTCTTATTTTCATGTTTTAAAAATCAAAATCGTTGTCGTTTATAATAAATGAAATATAAAATTTACCTATTATTTGGGCAGGAAAGCAATGCTCTAATAACAGACTCTATT
>NC_051414.1:20285071-20286226 GCF_015228065.2 Penaeus monodon
TGCTAAAGAATTTCGACCGCAGATGCAGTTTAGGCAGCTGAGAGGCTAAGCGAAAAGACCGGGTTAGGTTATCTCTCTCTGGGACCTTCGTCTGGAGAATGACAATTAAGCGTGAGAGAGAAAGAGCAAATATGCCCTCTAGAAAATCTGGAGATGCCACGGATCAATATCTCAGTGTGCGAGCGGCACGGCGAGGAAATGTGTGACCATGAGGTAATGGGGGAGTAGAGTGTAGTTGGAAAGTATGACTGTGGAATCGCAGAGTGTGACGGTGGGATGATGGAAAAGTGTGAACGTGTAATGAAAGAAGGAGTGTATTTAGCGGATGTATGGGTAAGACATAGGATTCAGCGAGTGACTGACGTGAATATTCGGTATTACTTATAGTGAGTATTCAGTGAGTATTCAGTATGACTTCAGTGAATGTCCAGCAAGACTTCAGTGGATATTCAGTAAGACTTTAGTGAGTATCCAGTATGACGTCAGTGAGTATTCAGCATGATTTCAGTGAGTAATCATTGTTCAGGTGGAAGGGTATTTGTGTGTGATGTTATATACTAGTAACCCGTAGTCTCAGTAAAAATATAGTGTCTGACTGTATGGTGGATGACGCAACATGGTGTGCTTCGGATGTGATGTGCTCACGACCGGGTAGACTCTGTGATGTGAGTGTGGCGATGCATATGTGTTGTAATCATTGGGTGATGTGAAGTGGTTTTGACGGTGAGTGAATACGGTGATGAGAGTTCATCTTTGTGAAACTGCAACACATAGCATAAACTGTCGTAATTGTAGCCGTGACGAAAGTTGTTCGATATATTACCAACCTCCCCGAAATAATAGCTACGCATTCTTCAGAGTTACAGAAATACAGTAGATAATAGAAAAGAGAATACCCTTAAGACCACACGATATTATCAGTGTTGTGACTGTTGACTTTACGGTTGCCTGCGTGACGACTAATATACTGATACGATCGTGCAGTGTCCCAGGAAGGTAGTTCAGGGGCAGTAACTGCGTGCTTGGCGGTTCTCAAGACTCGCTTATCGCTATAAAATCTGGATGACAGTGGTACGGCGTTTCCACTGCAATTTACTTTATTCTTGTGGAGAAAACGGTTATGTGTATCATGCTGAGTAGGATTCTTGTATTTTC